>NC_056624.2:132228435-132558435 GCF_002870075.4 Lactuca sativa
TAGGTATCCAAATCCAATCTTGGAACACCTTCAGTCCATGACTGTTTACACCGAACACTGACGTTTTGCCCAAACGTTCTCCTTTTTGGTCATTCTTCTTAGAAGCTTCCTCTTGAGCTTTATTTATACTTTCCACTATTGTCGAGACAACTTTAATTCTCAACGCTCTTGGCCTCTTTCTTTCAAGATTGACTTTCTGAATGAGAGCATCAGCAACAACATTTGCTTTACCGGGGTGGTAAAGTATCTCACAATCGTAGTCCTTAAGTAACTCTAGCCAGCGTCGTTGCCTCATATTCAATTCCTTCTGATTAAAGAGATATCGGATACTCTTATGATTAGTGAAAAGTTTGCACTTCGTGCCATAGAGGTAATGCCTCCATATTTTCAGAGCGAAAGCTACCGCTGCCAACTCCAAATCATGAGTCGGGTAGTTCTTTTCATGCTCTTTCAGCTGTTGAGATGCATACGCGATCACCTTATCTCTTTGGGTCAAAACACAACCCAATCCAACACCAGACACATCGCTATAAACAACGAAGTCTTCAACTCCATCGGGTAGAGAAAGTATTGGTGCATCGCATAGCTTCTTCTTTAACTTCCCGAATGCTTCTTTATGCTTATCACTCCAAGCATAAGTAGCCCCTTTGTGGGTCAAAGCTGTTAATGGAGTAGCGATCGAAGAAAAGCCTTGGATAAACCTTCAGTAATATCCAACTAATCCAAGAAAGCTTCGGATCTCCATGGGACTTTTCGGTTGTTCCCACTTCATCACAACTTCAATTTTTGTTGGATCAACCATTATCCCTTCTTGGTTGACCACGTGACCAAAGAATTAGACTTCTCGAATCCAAAAATCACATTTGGAGAACTTAGCATACATCTTCTCCTTCCTCAAGACTTCCAACACTTCTCACAAGTGTCTACCATGCTCCTCTTGGCTTTTCGAGTAAATTAGAATGTCATCTATGAACACTATCATAGATTTATCAAGGAACGGATTACAAACTCTATTAATTAAATCCATGAATGCTGCTGGAGCATTGGTTAGTAAACGACATAACCAAAAACTCGTAGTGTCTATATCGTATTCTGAATGCAGTCTTCTCTATATCCTGCTCTCTCACCTTCAGCTGATGATATCCTGACCTTAGGTCAATCTTTGAAAGAAAACTTGAACCTTGCAGTTGATTGAACAGATCATCAATCCTCGGCAATGGATATCTATTCCTTATTGTTGCCTTGTTCAGCTCTCTGTAATCGATGCACATTGTCATACTTCCATCTTTCTTCTTCATGAATAACACCGGAGCTCCCCAGGGTGATGAACTAGGTCTTATGAAACCTTTGTCCAATAACTCCTGAAGTTGCATCATCAACTCCTTCATCTCCGTCGGTGCTAGTCGGTAAGGTGCTTTTGCTATTGGCGTCGTCCCTGGTAACAAGTCTATTTTAAACTCCACTTGTCTATCAGGCGGTAATCCGGGAAGATCTTTAGGAAATACTTCCGGATAATCACACATGACAGGAATGCTCTACATCTCCTTTTTCTCCTTCTTTGCATCAATCACAAATGCCAAATATGATGTACATCCTTTGGCCAAACACTTTCTAGCTTTCATTAGAGAAATGATCCCAGAAGCTACTATGCGTTTGTCCCCATACACCATAAATGACTCTATCCCTGGCGGGTTTACCTTGACTATCTTCTTTCTGCATAATATCTCGGCGTCATTGGCGCTAAGCCAATCCATTCCCAACACAATGTCGAAACCATTTAGTTCGAAAGGCAATAATTCCTCGTGAAACTTATTCCCATTCAAGTCAATTAAGATGTTTTTCATACGATGGCTAATAGGTACAAACTTGCCACTAGTAGCTTCAACTAATAAAACATTATCTAGTTTATCGACAGGCAAAGCTAGTTTTCTACCAAATTCATGCGAAATAAAGGAGTAGTTTGCTCTAGAATCAAATAATATTTGGGCAATTTTTTTACGAGAAAGGTACCTGAAGCGACATCAGCTTCATCTTTAGCAGCTTCCAGTGTCATCTGGAATGCTCTCGCCTTCGGCTTTGGCGGAATGTTGGGTCTTGTTGCCTCCTTCTTTTTCGGACAATCCCTCGAGATGTGACCCTCCTCACCGCAACCATAGCAAACTTTCTTGGTGAGAGTGCATTCATTGGCATAATGCCCTGGCTTTCCACATTTAAAACATGTGGCCACCACGTCACATTTTCCATGATGATTCTTCTTACATTTGTCGCACCATTTCGCTTCGCCTCCTCCTCCTCTCGAGCTAGACTTCGAGAACTTGTTTTTCTTGTTGGACCCCGAGGGTCCATCGAACTTCCTTTTCTCACCAACATCTATCCTTTCCAGACCCTTTTCCTTCTGCTGGGCCTCCACATTCTTAGCTGCTCGAACAGCTGTTTTCAGAGTGGTTGCCATCTTGACTATCGGGCCAAAGTTGGCAGGCAGTCCTTTAGCGAACCTCTCAATCTTGGAGAGTTCTGTTGGCACTACGTACGGAAATAACTTCATTTTCTCAGTGAATGCAGTAGCATAGTCGTCTATGCTCATTCTCCCCTTCTTTAAGTTTTGGAACTCATTGTTCAGATCAATCAGATGTATCTCTGAACAGTACTAAGCCCTTAGTTGTTCCAAGAACTCCTCCCATGACATTTCCAGGGCTTCTCCTCGTGGCATATTATCTGCCAACAACTTCCACCAGCTCAAGACTCCGGTCTTCAGTTGTCTAACTGCAACGACAGTCTTTTGTTTGTTGCTACAGTCGCAAATTTCAAATACCATCTCCATTTCGGAGATCCAATCCATAATCTCAACAGGCTTTGGGCTTCCAGAAAGACTTCGCGGCTTGGCGCCCAAGAAATTCTTATACATTCGCCTATCCTTGTTGTTTCCTCTTTCTGGGCCTTTCCTTCGTTCTCCTTGAGTCCCAACTTGACACACCATGTGACTATTGTTCCCTTCCTCTGAATGTTCGGGAATCAATTCAGGTTCCTCAATGGACATGATAGGTTCGTCCCTATTTTCATGTAACATCTATCACATTTCTTCCCTTTGTTCGGCTAACATAGCCTTAATCATGGTTTGCACTCCAGCCATAGTGATTTGCTCTGGTGCAGCAGCTTCAACAACTACTTATTCAATTACAGGCGGTTGATTCCTGTTCTCGTTTGCATTTCCAACACCGCTACTTGTTCTTTCCATTCTTGATCTATACACCGAATAAGGTGAAATTAGATCCTCATCCATGATAGATAATTAAATCATCCTTATCACTCCGAAACGTTTACATGTTAGTTCTAATACCGTAGACGTACGCTTAGAATCCTACACACATAAGGTTTCCAGATCCGGTCAGCAACAGACCATAGATCCGAACAAATAATATCACATATGGCAACATATAACATTTAGCACATAAAAGCATTTTAGGCAGCTTCCTAAAATATACTAGTGCTCGTGTCTATAATATAACAGACACACATCTCACAATCTTCACTTAGCATTCTAAGTTTAAGTCTAGAAATCCTACAAATTCCTAGTTCGCTTAAACTAATGCTCTAATACTAACTATGACATCCCCAAAATCTCGGCCAGAAAAGACCGGATTCATTTATGGTTTTAAACATTTTCAGAGTAAATCCTTTTGATTTTATAAGAGATGCGGAATTTGTTCCCAAAAACAAAACATGATAAAATAGATTTTTATCAAAACATTTCATAAAGAAATATAATTTCATTTCATAATAAAAAATCGGGATGTCATGTTTCGATACAGACCATAAAGCATAAACGATAACATTACATGTCATTCAACAAATATACACATTACAAGTCGTTAGTGGAGCGTGTGTGGTTAACCGGCACACAAATGTGGGACGAATGAAGGATGACAATGGGTAGCTCGTAGTTTTTCATAGATCAATGGAGTGTGTGGTTAACCGGCACATTGATTAGGTGATAAATGACTACGAGAGTACCAAGCTAATTTGCATGGTTATTCACACCTTGTTTATGATCCTCGGCATCCCAGCCACAAACTTGAAGGGCATAATCGAGATTAAACATGCCATTGAAAAGTTCAATGAATCCCAGAGAATCTAGGAATTTCAATTCATTTAAAACCTAATGTTAAATTTCGTTTTTCATGGTGGAAATTGGTAAATCGTCATTTACCTACCTTCAAATATTTTATAGTTGCATTACGGCATCCCTCTTCCGAATTGTAGAATATTGTGTTGGGTCCTAGCCTTAATATTTCATTTTGGGTGTTATATTAAGGACTTAAATCAACTAAATTGAATCTCTCCCTTGTAAATGTCTAGTTCTTACAACTATGGTCTTCTCGAATCTTTTGGAAAAAGCTTTCCATATGAAGATGATATTTCACAATATCATGCTTCACTTCCTCCACCTCCTCCAATTATTCTCCCTAACCTACGTTTTCATCGACTTGAAAAGTTCAAGGTCACCCAAGCCTTATTGGCTAGAAAACATGAGGATGGAAGGTCTGTGTGTGCACATGTCTTCGACATCAAGTCACACATTGACAGGCTGGGAATGTTGGATGTCGTCTTCCCAAGGAAGCTCATTATTGACTGGGTTCTTCAGTCACTTCTCAAGTCGTATAGTCATTTTGTTAAAGACTACTGTATGACAGATGACGACGTGACCCTTATTGATCTTACCTATTTGCTAATTGTTGTTGAATCACAAATGATTTGGGGTACTGGTCAAGCAAATTTGTTTAGAAAATCTACTTCGCAAGCTGCCATGGACATAGGCAATGACATAGATAGTCCAGAAATGATCCCTTCTCATATAGGAAGGGAATTGACTATGGTCAAAAAATTTGAACATAAGAGAAAAGCCAGTTTTGAGATAGTTCCATGTGCAAATGCCAAAGAGTCCACTTGTTTCTATTGCCATTTGAAGGAACATTGGAAGCAAAGCTGCCCTGACTACCTGAAAGATCTAAGAGAGGGTAAAATCAAATTGTATGATTCTATTTTGGCTATGTCCACTATCTAACTCTATTAAGTTCCTACTTATAGATTCTTAATAACATAATGTGATAAGATTACATTTTGATGTTTTACAGGATCGAAGAAGAGAAAGGAAGCTTAAAGAAAGAGCATGCTTAGTCTGATCGCGAAGAGATGGATTTCAATCGCATGGTTCGATGATCGGATTTTGAGCTGCTGCTTAAGAGTTATGATAGATTGATTAGAAATATGTAGTAACATAGTTTTCCTATGTACTTGCATTGTAAGGAAATTTTTTTCCGTATTTTATAAATAAATAAAAATTTGATTTTATCTTATTTTATATTTCCTTGCAATGACATTTGTGAAAATTGATGTTTGTGTGTTTCTTAGAAAATGGAATTGATTCTTCCGTTTGTGGTAGTGTCTAAATTTACCAAATAAGGAAAGATTCTCATCACCAAGTTTCAATTGGACAAAACTTGGAATCATGCAACTTGTATTGCATGATGAATGAGAAATTTTGTCTTTGGGAAATTAAGACTAATTCTTTGTTCACATGTATATGTGAGTCAAGTGAATGACTAGGGGATTGGGTACACCTGGTTGAGCACTGGTCAGGTCCACCACAAAGAACGATAAGTCTATTCATCATGATTTACTAAAGTTTAGTGAATATGATTATGCTTACAAGAGTAAGTATAATTCTGAATCATTGAAAAGTTTCAATGTATGGTAGAACGAATGAGAATAATCAAATTAGGCAAAAAGATAAAAGTTTCTCCAATCTGAAAGGAGAGGAAAGTACTTTAGTATATGGTTTTATAATCATCTTAATGATTACGAAAACCATATCACAATTGATCCTCTAAAGACACCTTAGTGTATTTGTATGGCTAAGCAGAGGTATCGGGAATTGTTAAAATGGTTAGATAAAAAAGATGAGTCATACTTCATTCCAAAATCGAGTCTTAGAGTCATACTCCAAGATTGTGCCTTAAGTAACACATCATGAAATGTGGAGTAGAAATGTTACTTATTCTTGCACATTTAAAATTGGTAGTTGTGATGTTTTGGATAAAACGGAGTCCAACTAAGACCAATTACATAAAGTGTCATTCTTGATAAGAATCCGCACTAACTCTAGAATATTTGTTTGTCAAGGAATGGTTCTTGACAAAAGAATCTTATATGTCAAGAAGTCTGTGGGAGCCATAAAGATCTTGAAATGTTTCAAGAACTAATCAAGAATAAACCTATTGTTAATCATCAGCACACGAGCAGAGGTTTGCAACCTATTGGGTTGACATATTCTTATTTATATGCCCATTCCAGTTAAAGTTGACTATGCATGTGAGTTCTATGAGTTCTCTAATTGTTTGCATAAGGAAAAGCACATTGCTCAGTGAAAGTTCATCGATCAGTAAGGGTGATCTGCTCAATAACTTGGAAGACATGGTAGGCCCTTGTGCTGCCAAGTTGCAAGAAATTAAGATTGAATAGGTATAGTCCATATGAGTTTGAATTTATCATAGACCTTATCTTACGATAATGGTTAGAAAAAAATCACAAGAATAGGAACACATACATCATAAAATCTAAGTGACATAAGGTTTCTCTCTAATTCATAAAAATGATTGTGAGGAAACGCTTTCACTAAGTAAATTTTAAGGAGATAGCAGTTGTGTTAATTGTGTTCTCAAATTCGATTATGATTACGACATCTCTCTTCATAGTTTTAATTGTGAGAAATGGCAATTTAGTCTGTACTTTCGGAACTTATTATTGTAAGTTTTGAAATGGTTTAGACACATATATGAGCTTTATAATGAAAGGTGTATCGAAGCATCTCGCATTGGAAATCTGAACTTTGGAAAGAAATTCAATAAGTATTGATTTCTAGAAGTCCAGCTAATTTTTGGGTACATGACAAAGCTAGTGGGAGCATAAGTATTATGCTAGTAAGGTAATAATTATGCTAGTGAGAGCATAATCATTATTATAAGTGTTGCAGGTTGGCAATACAAGTTATAGGAAAGGTTACAAAATTGCAAAGTTGCAAAGGTTGAAAAGGTTTTTCGCTATAGTAAGGGAGAGGATACTCATACTTTATTTCAAATCTAAAAGCTTAGATTGAAGTATTATTCAAACTTAGTCATGAATATACATGAATATCATGTTGAAATGGTTCAACATTGAAAAATTCTATATATGGAAATATTATAGCAAGACACTGGAAAGTATCATGTCTTTATGTAAGACATTATGAATCATATCCCATATGCTTCGGATATATGATTGATTGCATACGGCATAATATTCGTGTGTTCTAATTTTCCAAATGCATAGGGCATTAAGAGGGAAAAGGTACCAGAACCGGATATGAATAAAGTGGTTAAACAACTGTCAAGGACAATCTAAGGTTTGCCAAGGATTGGTCACTTATGGGCAGTTAGAAGAATAGCAATGGATGGACCATATTGACATAATTATGAATAGATGGGATTCTATTAGGAATGTATTGTCATATGGCAGATATGGAAATGTTTCCATAATGGGAGATGGATATTAAGAATCTACGTGTAAATTATAAACTTTTATGCAAGAAGGATATTCGAAGGAATGTACTTTGAATGTGAGACTTCATATCTATGGAATTGTCTTGTAAACAATCTCCAAAGGAAATTTATTTAATATCATTGGCAAAGTATCTGTGACATGGGTACCACGATATTACAAATGGTACATTGCATGATAGTTTAGAATCTAACACATTCTTATAGTGGCAAGAATTTGGAATTCTTACACTTGTGATACAGATTTGGAATTGTGAAATGAGCTTCATTGGAAACGTTTTTCAATTGATCTATTTCACAACGAAAGGACCATAGGTAAACATAGTGTGCACGCTTGGAGCATGAGATAACTATTGTTTTAATTCAACTATTAAGTTGATTAATCGAAACATTATACAATGAATAATGTGTAGTTAATATGGTGATTAAATAAAAGGTGTTTTATTTATATTCAAAATTTTAGAGACCATATGGGATTCGATTATTCTTGTGTTTCACTTCGCATGTTTTGATTTCCCGGATAATAAGATTATTTAAACATCCACAGTTAATCATGTTTGGAAGTAGGTAATGAGGTAAGACTGTCATGAATCCATCTTTAGATTGTCTAAGTTCTTAGACATAGCAAAACTTTGCTGCAGTGTTCATGAGTACTCCTATAATAAGATTTGAGTATTAGATTAAACCCATGCTCATATGAATCACTTCATCGATTATATCACGAGTGATTGTGAGACGATAATATCTTATATTCTTCAAACAGAGAGATATGAGTTGCAGTTTACAAGTTAGTTGCACATTGATGATATGTAAACACACCAGTAACTTGGTGTTATAAAATGTATCGTTGTGTGTGATTTGATGAGTAAATAGAGAAAGCATATGATTCGAAGTTTATCCGTTCCTTTTACCCTAAAAGGGATAAAAGTGATATTTGTGGGCCCCTCGATGAATTAGTGATGATAACCATAAGCGCTTGGCCAAGCCTGGACTGATGATTTGTTCAATTAGTCAGTCGTCATAAATCGGAAATTAGGCAAAAGCACAAGAACAGATAGAATGATTATAATCCATGTCTCAGTTCATACGATATCTAGAATTGAGAAATATTTGATCCCTTATCCAATGGATGCGTTGATGATAACATCAGAGCTCAACAACAGCTTTTTGAGAGTGACGATTGTTAGTCGGGTTTTGAAGTCATACCTACAATTATAGTTATTAGACTTATCCAAGTTGGAGACTGTTGGGTTAGGTGTCTAAGCACATAACTATAATTGGTATGTACTGGATCCGAGAGTAGCATGGTCCATTTTGGGTTGCCTTCAACAAAACAATCTGACAGGATGGATAATTGAGAAAGAGGTTATTTGTGATTTATTAATATATTATAAGTATAATATATTAATTGAGAGATCATAGTATTTAATTAGTATTGCTCAAGAATTAATTTAGTGATCAAAAGAGACTAATTAAATATGCAGGGACTGATTATGTAAATGAGTGATATTTATAGTGTGGACAAATGATCCATATTGATTAGGGATGGACTGAATCCATGTGAGAGTCCATGAATAGTTAGTCCAAAAGGACCATCATATAGATCGTTTGCTTAAAGGTTTAAGTAAATGGGCTAGAGTTTACAAGTTAAACCTTATAAATTCCACATTATAAAAGAAACCCCTAGCATGCAAAAATGGGGCCTAACTCTTCCATGAGAAGCCATAAACGATTTTGGTGCCTTCAACCTCTTTCTCATTTGTTCTCCATTTGTTCATGGTGTTTGTGACTTGTTTGAGGCATCACACTTGAGGTGCTTAGCTATTGAAAGGCCATCAACTACAAGCTACAAATAAGAGGTATTCTTCTAACTAGTTTTATGATTCATGTACCAAATTTGTATGCTAGATAGGTTTCATGCTTTGGATAATTTTTGTTGCATGTATAACTAGAGAAAACTTAGATCCAAAGCTATTAGGTTTGTATGTGCACAATAGGAGTGTTATAGTACACAAAACCCAACAAAGGTTTCAAGGGAGGACGTTGAAGGGGTGGAGGCTGAGAATAGAATGGGTTTGGGGAAGTTAAGGTGATTAAATAAGGCTCAAGCCATGAAAATAGGGTTCGGTTTCTGATCGCGTATGCCCAACGTACTCCTAGTAAGAGCACTGTACTAGGGATACCTAGTACGCCCAGCAGACGCAGCTAACCCAAAATCGTCCTAACTTCAAACAATCGTAACTTCTTCGTTCCAACTCCATTTTCGATGTTCTTTATATCCACGGAAAGGTGTTGAAGAGCCCCACAATATGTATCCATATATCTTCGACTAAAAACTTTTCAAACAAAAATCCATATTTCACGCAAGAACCCGGCCTATGACTTTTCCCTTTCTACCCTTCTGCCCAAAACACAATTCAAGGGTAAAATCACTTAACTATCATTACCTTCTTCCACAAGGACTAAACTTTGCCTCTTTAAGGCCTAAAGCCTTACACAATAGATTTCCAGCCCACGACTAAGAAATGGCAGGAAAAAATCATGTTACAATTCTCCCATGCTTAAATTATATTTGGTCCTCGAAATCATCAATCGCTTCTGCTTCACAATGAAACCCCTAACCAAAAACCCACAGATTTGATCAGCTCTATTCCTCCTCAGCCAATCGTCATCATGCTAATCCTGCACATAAGTGCACCATCACGACGAGAACCAACTGGTTAAATACCAATCTAGGCCACAC
This sequence comes from Lactuca sativa, assembly GCF_002870075.4. Classification (NCBI taxonomy): domain Eukaryota; kingdom Viridiplantae; phylum Streptophyta; class Magnoliopsida; order Asterales; family Asteraceae; genus Lactuca; species Lactuca sativa. The sequence goes on from NC_056624.2 coordinate 132,238,771, forward strand.
TCCTACTCGGCTCCAACAGTCCTGCTTAGCTATCTAGTGACAACACTCAGGCTTACCCTTGATCCACTAATCAAAAACTCCACTCGGGCTTACCCCCGATTACTAACCGATGACAACACTCGAGCTTACCCTCGATCTACTGACCGATTAAAACACTTGGGCTTACCCCCGATCCACTAATGAATGAGAATACTCGGGCTTACCCCAAATCTACTAACCGATGACAAAACTCAATCCCAACAAGACTTAACTGACCCTACCAGGTCTTCGAGTTGTGGCTCTGACCTTTAATCCCAAATCAAACAAGAACAGACAAAGAAGCCCTCATCACGTCCCTCAACCTGAGCTCCTAACATCCTAGAGTCTAAAGCACAAGCATGCATTGCAGATGCTATCACAACTAAAACTAACACGACTAGAAGGGAAATCCAAAAACTGACGATGATCTTAACCCAAAAAGGAAGATTCAATAATTGCGCGAAAGTCTTGAGCTTGGAGAAATTCGACTGAGAACCGAACCTTGGCACAAGCTCTTCTTGCTGCGAGACTCCACTCTCACCCACTTGTAATATGCTAGAATTTGACATCTTCATAGTCCTTTAATACCCATACCCACTTGAACTCTACTATTTGATCCCAACCACTAGTATCCATGTACATTGAAGATTCTAAACCCATAAAACATTCACAAATTCCAACACACATACAATCAAGAACAAAAATATTTAATCCATTCATAATAGGAATTCAATTAGAATAGAGCAAATAAGGCAATTTCATTCGATTGATCATCTGAGGTTACAACTGAACTTCGAAACATGAACAAAAAATACATATGAATAACAACGCTAAAAAAATGATAAATAAAAGAAGTGCCAACTCAAACCTCGGCCCCCAAAACTCCTGTTGTCCCATGATGACCATCGGATAACTGCAAAGCTAGGGGTGTAGGGTCCAACACCTCACTAAAAACGAGAAAGGGGCAACGAGCTCTGATGTGGGTCTCCTGGCCGCAATGGAAACAAACTCACGCACTATGCCTGCAATCTCTACCAAAATGACCCTCCTCGCCACACCTGTGACATAGAAAAGATCTGCACCTCCCTTTAGCTAATCCCGAACTCCAGCCGGCAGACTTGAAGCGCTTTGCTGTAGGCTGGGACCGAACAGAAGCCTAACATTGATCCCTCGTATGAGTCTCTATTTCAATCTCTCGCCTCCTTGCAGTATATTGAAGCTCAATGAGGGTACTGTATCATTGGGTAGACACAAACTGCCAAATATCTATCTTGAGCATGCTCAAGTATCGATTCAACTAAGCCTGCTCTGAAGCAGCAAACTCAGGATAGAACAAAGCCCTCTTAGTGAACATCTTGGTGACCTCCACCACCGACTCGTTCGTCTATCTTTGATTCAGGTACTCCTAAGCCAATCTTTCCCGCTCCACAAGAAGAATACACTCAGCTCAGAACAAGTCCAGAAATTGTTCCCAAGTCACAGCGGCTCGCTCAGCCTACGAAAATCCATGGGTCACAAACTCTCACTAATCTTTTGCATTCAGTTCAAACTTCACCTTCTGGCCCTCGGGACATGAAAACTTAAAGAAACATCCCTCCACAATATAAATTCACCTTAAAGCGATGATCGGTTCCCTGTCGCCTCTGAACTCTGGAGGATTTGTATAACTGAACTCCTGGTACTGCATCGCCTTGCCTCTCTGAGATCCTGCAATGGTGACTGATTTTGTTGATAGGTTTTGAGCAGAACATCATTCCTATGGTATACATGCAATGCTAATGCTTTGGATCTAGGTTTTCCTCAAGTTATACATGCAAACAATCTTCCAAAGCATAAACCCTAATCTAACATGTCTAAGAACGAAATTCATATGTAAATAAGTGTTTGGAATCTTACCTTACTTGTTATGTAGCAATAACAAGAACAATCCACAAAGTCCTTAACTCTTGAAAGCTTAGTTCCCCAAGTGTTGCACCTCTAATGGAGTCACAAACACCACTAGCAACGAGGACAAATATGAGAAAGAGGAGGAGCTTCAAAAACATCTAGGACTCTCTTAGAATGGCTTGGGATGTTTTTGGGAGCCTTTGGGTCCCTTTTATAGTTGAGGATTCTAGGGTTATCAACTTGGAAACCCTAATTCCCTTGCTTAGGCCCTAAGCAACATATGGACTCCTTAATGGACAAGCCTTGGACGAAATCTTTATGGACTCTCGTAGAGATTTTGTCCACCTTATACCAATAAGGTCCATGAGACCAAACTATAAATATTACTGATTTGCATAATCATTTCTGGTTAATTTAATCTGTCTCTTTTGATCACCAAATTAATTTCTTATCAATACTAAATAAATAATATGATTTCTCAATTAATATATTATTCTTATAATACATTAATAAATCATGATAAATCCTCTTTCTACATAATTCATCCTATTAGTTACTATGGTGAAGGCAACCCAAAAGGACCATGCTCATAATCGGGTCAAGTACATACCAAAATAGTTATGGACTTAGACACCTAATCCAAAAGTTGAGACTGCGGCAACAACTATCTGGGTGATGGCAGCATAGCGTTGGTCAAACTCCTTGATTAACGCGGTCATGACCCACCCAAACAACTCTGGAATTTCCTCCCTAAACGCCTCAACCACTTCATCAACAATGATCCCACGGATCTCCTTACGCAGACCTACTCTCCTAGTGTCACCAACCTCTGATCCTAAACCTTCAAAAGCCGCCATACTGAAAATATACCAAGGAAAGATCAGAAATCAAAACATTGTGCTCAACACACCATGCCACACTCCTATTAGTTCCTTAGTAACCTTGAGATTCCTCCTAAGCCTCATACAGATCCTGTGCTTTCAATAGTACGGGCCCATACTACCTTCCACACCTATTCGTAATCAATTCAGAATTCATCCCAAAGTCCTAAGTCACTGCACCAGACCACTCCTAGGTGTGTTAACACCCACTTCTCCTATGATCCACAACTAATTTCCTAGGAACTCTTCCTAGGATTATCCTCGTTCCCACACCACCTGTTGCTTTTATGCATGCATGTTGTACACAATACGAGATTAGATAAACTGTCGAATAATCGACTCTGCCCTAAGTCCACAGCCAAAAAAGGAACAATAAGTAAGGCTAATTCAACCATTCTAAGGCAATTTAATCTCGACTGTATACAACTAATCAACATACACGTAGCAATCACAAAATCAAGTAACATATAGCAAGAAATTCCCTATATCATAAGGCAATACAAAACTCAGGCACTTCTATCAAAAAGCTTCTACAAGAACCTTATCCACTAGCATGCTTTTCTAACAATCCATTTATCAACAAAATCAAAACTCAGCAAACATAACAAGTATGGGTGTTTTGGGAACCACTTTCCTGTTTGGGCTTTGGTTGATTGTAGACGTTGCATCTTCCTATAAACCAAAGTTAAGTCAAGGTCCACGTTCCTGATCCCAAGCCAACAATCAAACAAGAACATGACAAGAGACTGAACCTATGTTCCTAACCCAACCCTTTTATATAAATTCTTTTTCAAAAACGTTTTGTGAAAACTCTTAGATCCTAGTTTGAGACTGGATTCATACAGGTGTTCCGCCAATTTGCTCAAACCAGGACTCTGATACCAACTTGTAATGTTCCATTTTCGCAACCCATTTTTTCATTTTATTCAAGTAAAGCTTCCCAATTATAAATCCATTATGAAGAAAACTGTTTATTCCAAATACATTTATTGAAAATTAGAGTAATATTAAAGTGCGGAATCTTCATTGTTGCTAATGAATGTGTACAGTCACGCATTTTTCCTTCCCATGATGACTGATGATACCTTAACCAATAAACAACTAGGTAAGCATGAATCTTAGTGAGTTCCCCAAAAATACCCCATACGATAAACATACAAGAATGCATAATGGCCAACAATCATCGGATTGGAATGCGTAGGCCCAATAAGTCCACGGGCTTGAGTGCCAACATGCAACGGTTCCAATCAGCCATCGGGCTAGAATACCCATGGTTTGTTGGCCTACTACTTCAACCCAACCACTCTTCCCGAGCCTCTGTACCTATGGCTTACAGTCGGCCCGCAATTGGTATCTTGTCTTACAGCACAAAACAGGATTGCCTCAACCCACTACCACCATATGTTGACATATAAACAATTAAGGATCAAGTATGCATAGAATACATGCAAACATCAATCATACAACTCACTAGCGCCTACTAGCCCTCTCTCTAAGCACATTGTCCCACTACCAGCTAACCTCCATGAAATGAATAACCATAAGTAACTAGAGGTGAGATAGCCACTCGAATAGATGATCCTACTCTAAAGCCAAAACCAAAGTAGGAACATGCAAGAAAGCCTAGATCAAGAGTTCTTAGACTATCCTACATGACTACGTACAGTCCCTAGGTCACTCCACTAGATGATAACTAGCAAGTATAGGTAGGCATATAGATCTACAAATCACTACTTCATAGCAACATACTATATACCAGGATATAAATCTAACACACAACATAGAAACATCCTATATACCAGGATACGGATCTAACATATCACTGCAGCATAGCAACATACTAAATAGCAACAATCCCAGGAATACATAACCATATATACTCAAAGGTGAGATAAACACCCGTACAAGCGATCCTACTCTAGAGCCACAACCAAACAAGTAACATGCAAGAAAGCCTAGATCAAGAGTCCCCTTTCTATCGTACATGATTATATACAATCCTTATGGTATCCCTTTACTAAAAGATAACCAAAACTGTTGGGCCGACATTGGTGCCTTCGACCCACTGGTACAATCAGGCAAAACTCACTTGAAATGAAGAAACCCAAAAACCTGAGACGCGTTTCCATTTCTGCATTGTGTGCCCCCTCGAATCCTCTAATCATCAAAACCAAGTAAAACCTTAATCAATAGTCCAAAACTCTCAAGTTTGACCTAAAGTCAAACTTGGTCAAAAGTCAATGGTCAACGAAAGTCAACAAAGTCAAAGTCCATGGCAGTTGCATACGCCCAGCATACGGGACCTGATCTTATTTCTTGATTAACTACTTTATCACGTAAGACCTTTTGTCCAGAGCTCAGATCTAGACTCATAACATCAACTTAAGTCATAATAGCTTATTAATCCATTAAGACATCATAAATCTTGCATGGAAAGGATAGACAGATGAAGATCACATTTTTATGGTTCATAATAGCTTCATAATGGATAAAGTTTCCAACTTTATCCATTAGAATGGTCTTAACAAACAAGATCTAGTCTTTACGTCTCAAAGGGAACAAAAGTGCATCTTTTTCAACTTAATCCATTATGTCCAAGTCTCCAACCTTCATATTTGAATCAATATGATGCTTAGATGGATAAAGCTTCCAACTTTATCCATAACAAGGTCACAAACTTTCAAGATCTAAACTTTATGCACTAAAGTGACCAAAAGCTCATAACACCAAACCTAGCTTAGATCTAACAAATGCATCATCAAGATTTAAACTTTATACCTCCAAAAGAAAGATCAAGATGAAAAAGGTATGGATCTACAAGCTCCAATGCAACCAAAACTTCTCCAATGAGCTCCTTCTTCTCCAAGATGCACAAAGAGCTCTCCAAAGCACTTAAAAACAACTTCTTGTTGCTCATACGACTCAAACTAGGGTTAGGGTTTCAAAGGAGGATGTTGAAGGGGTGGAGGCTAAGAATGGAATGGGTTTAGGTATGTGAAGGAGCTTAAATAGGGCTAAAACCAAGAAAATGTGGTTTGGGTTCTGATCACGTACGCCCAACATACTAGGGATGCCTAGTACGCCCAACGTACACAGCTAACCCAAAATCATCCTAACTTCAAACGGTCGTAACTTCTTCGTTCCAACTCCATTTTCAACGTTCTTTATATCCATGGAAAGGTGTTGAAGAGCCCCATAATATCATCTACATATCTTAGACTAACAACTTCTCGAATAAAAATCCATATTTCATGCAAGAACCCGACCTATGACTTTTCTCTTTCTACCCTTTGGCCCAAAACACAATTTAAGGGTAAAATCACTTGACTATCATTACCTCCTTCCACAAGGACTAAAATTTAACTCTGTAAGGCCCAAAACCTTACAAAACTTGACTTCAGGCCCATGGCTCATAAATGGCAGGAAACAGGATGTTACAGTACTCAGCCAACTTGACCTTCCTTTGACTTTTTGACTTTGACCTTTGACCTGGGATTTGACCAAGTTTGGTTTAGGTGCATTTTGGGTATTTTGAGTTGTAATTTGAGTTTAGGTCACTGTTTGTTGTATAGGTGACCCATAGAGTTGACATTTGGAGCAGTGTTCTTTTCAGCTATCTTTTTAGACTGTGAGGTGAGTTTCCTCACTATACTTGTGGGTCGGAGGCACCAATGCCGACCCATTTGCTTTCGTATCTTGGTATATAGGATGTTGTTATGTTTTATTGATATGTTAGATCTATATGATTATCTAGTTGTGTTATATGTTTATCTGTTGCATATGTTGACAATGTACGGTTGGGTTGAGGCAATGTTTCTTTGTACGGAAGCCAACAAACTTGGGAGCAAGCCAAGCTTAAGCTATAGTTCGGATTGGCATGCCAGACTCATGTTTTGGGATCAGGGGCAATCCAACCCGATGGTTGTAGGCCCAGCATGCATGTTGTTATATGTTTGTGTGGTGGTATTTTGGGGAACTCACTAAGCTTTGTCTTACGATTGAAGTGTTATGTTTCAGGTAGTTCAGCCGATCGGGGGAAAACAAAGTCGTGAACGTACACATCCTTCAACGACATGTTTTGGAGATATCATGATACATTCATTTTGGAATATTTGTACTTGACATTGGTTTCTTATGACTTGGGTTTTAGTTATAAACAATGATTTTATTGCAATTAAAAATGAAAAATTGTATTGTGATTTTTGGGATGTTACATAGAGAGTCAGAAAGGACTCAACGAGTTGGAAGAGGCTTAGGGAGTCAGAAGGGACTCAGGTGTGAAATAGACTTGTTACATGTTTTAGTATGATATGTTTGTATGATGCGTATGTATGGTATCTAGTATTTTGGGGAACTCGCTAAGCCCTATGCTTATGGTTTATGTTTAAATGTTTTTTTAGGTACCTCTAGTTCAAAAAGGAAGGGCGGGGCGTAATCGTGTCGCATCAACATGTGTTTGATATTTTATGATTTTGGTATTGTATTATGATAACTATTTTTCTACTATGAAATATATGGTTAATGGTTTGGTTGATTTTATACAAAATATGTACTTAGTATTTTTGGGTTGTTACATGTAAATTCGTAATAACACAACGAACCAAGTAGAGGCAAAATAATCCAATGAACAACACCAAAAATCCACCAAAAATGGCAACAACTTTATTTTAATAACTACTACTCCAAGGATAAAAATCACTCTAGAACTCTCTCACGCTTTAGGGTCTGATGGTTGAAAATGGAGTGGATTTCCTGGATTTTAGGGTCAGGCTAGATTACATACTTCATAAATTTCCATCTAGGCCCTCCAATATATCATAAAATGACCCCCAATACCCATATACATGATCAAGGTTAACTTTATTACACTCTAGTCCTCTAAAGATAACTTTAAACCAAGAAAATGTTAGTTTAAGAATATAACATAACAAAAACACTAACCTCAATAACGAATGGAAAGTTAGGTCATTATAGTTTCTTCAGTCCAATATTTATATGTGAAAATGGCATTTTGTTGATAATATGAACAACAGTCTTAACACATTCATTCTAGAAAGCATTGCATAAACCATATTAAAACTATAATGATATTGTAATTCTAAAATGTGTTTGTGCTTTCCTCTTAACTGTGCCATTTTGTTGAAGTGCTTATGGAGTAGATTTTTGATGTAAAATTCCCATGGATTAAAGATAATTTGTCCCTTTGTGACTAGAGCGAAGATCAAAAGCATTATCAGTCAGGTTTAATGACTTTTATAACCTTTTAAAATTGAGTCTGAACGTATGCATTGAAATTATTTATCATTGATAAATCATAATTCTTATGAGTTAGCACGTGAACCCACATATGTCTACTATAGTCATCTATACTGTTTGGATTTGAAACAAATTTCAAAAGAACCAAGTGAGTGATTATCATTATTGTTAACAAGAAAAAGCAAACGAATCTTGTTAATAGGAAGGGGACCAAACATTTTATGCCATATAATAGCATCAAAAGAACAATTCATTACATTGAATAAAAAATATTCAAGGAATGCAATGTAGAAAAACAGAATGAAGGACTCTTTTATATTACATGATGATTAAAAACATAAAGATCATTGATTCTTTCACCAAAAGAGCAAAAATAAATTTAATTACAACTCGTATATATATATATATATATATATATATATATATATATATATATATATATATATATATATATATCAACAATGTCAAATAACATATCTAACAAACTAGAAAGTAAAATTATAATTATATCCTCAAAAACTATAACATAAGTCTAACACCCACATCCATAATCCATTCCTCTCCTCTCTCGTTGACATGGTTGCATCAATGTAGTCATCATGTCTGGTTACCACCACCTACGACAGCCACCATCTCTTCCCTTACACATCATCAACTAACACATGATCGAGGTTGCCAATGTGAGACTAACTCACTTGAAAGAGGCTTTGACTCTTGGATTGGAAGACATGGGTTCTAATCCGGGCATTGGCGATATCTATTAACTTGATAATACTAACTTCTAACAACTAAACAGTCGTTAAAAAAATACATGATCAAGGTTGTGGATCGTTGACACAACCAACTACTAGTTTAAGATAAATAAATTGAGACTATTTTCGTCGATATCAATTAAGGGACTTATGTAAGCAATTAAGGGACTTATGTAAGCAGTAAAAACCATTGCTTACGCCCACTTCCAAACCAACTTTTAAAAATCATTTTCCAAGCTCTTAAAGTCCTTCAAGATTTTCCACTTTTTCCATTACACAAAGTATGAAAAATCTGTAAATCTATGATATAAAACCATATACATACCTGAATTTCAACTTTATTTTTGGCAACCTCAAATGTAAACTTGGGCCTTATGCATATAATTGAATAGGAAAAAGGAACGAGAAGAACAAAAAAAATTAGGATCAGTCTAGGATGGAGAGGGGATGAGTAACCTGATTGAAGAGGAATAACGGCTAACAATGGTGGTGATGGCTCAAAGGGATTTCGATGGGGTGTGGATTAAGGCAATTGTTTGGTTAGTTGTTCCCATATACTATAATAAAATTAAAAGTTAATATATATATATATATATATATATATATATATATATATATATATATATATATATATATATATATATATATATATATATATATATATATATATATATAAACAAATTAGTTATTTCATATTGATTAGGGACCAAAACTATGAAAAAAAATACTATAAGAAATGTTTAGGGAGTTCACATTACAATTTATATTTATTAGGTGTCTGAGATTGTTTTTCAAATTAGCTTATTAACTTATTGATTTTTCAAAAAACTAGTAAGTTAAAAAGATATTCGGTTGTTCAAAAACTATTTTCAAATAGCTTTTTGGATATACAAAATAAGAAAGTTACAAAAAGCTAAAAGAAATCCTAACTTTTCTATGGTTTTTTAATTTTTTTGTTTTTTCTATCATTTTTTACCTCTAAAAAACTAAGTCAAATATTTTTTAAAACCAATTTATTGACTTTTTAGTTGTTTTTTTACCATAAAAACTAACAAAACACTTTTTAAAAACTTTTTTTTGAAGTTCAAAAAACTCAAAAACCCTCCTAAAAACACCCTTAGAAGGAAACGAATATTAGAAATTGGATGGATGACTTAGAAACGCACATGCATCGAATCTGAATTCTGATGCTACTTTTCCTAGTAAAGGTGTGGTCCATCTTAAGCGGTTATTGTTGGCAAGGAAATGTGGTAATTACATAAATTCATTTACATAAAAGAAGACATACAACTATACAAGCAATTGTATGTTTTCAATTGTGAAAAAAATTTAGTTTAATAAATCAAAATACCGTATCGACAGTATCTTTATGAAAAAATAAATAAATAAATAAATATATATATATATATATATATATATATATATATATATATATATATATATATATATATATATATATATATATTTTGTTTTTATCAAAATAATGATGTATAATAATTTCTTTTTCTTATTCTTATTCATTTTTCGTGACTTCGATATGTGTCTTAATATAATGAACATGAAGATAAATACGGAACAAAATATATGAATATTTGATTTCTCTTCTTTTGTTTGTACATTAACAATTAACTGGCGTGATATATTTAGGTCGGGGGTTTGAAAGTTTTTGTCTGAGAAAGTGCTGTCTGGTAAAGTGTTGTCTGGGAAAGTTCTCTGATTGGGAAAGAAACCCTGCTGTTTGATTGTACATCTGATTGACTGTGTTGAATGATGAAAAAAAGTAATAATTCAATAAAAAATAAATTAAAAAAAAATTATTTAAAAAAATTAATAATCCAATAAAGAAAGAAAGAGGCGGGGTTTGGTGTATAATTGTCCTTCCAGCCCATTCAGCCAGAAAGATATGATTTTGGGGCTTTCTGGGAAAAACATATCTTACCGGGAAAAACTCATTCTTTTGTGCAAATCAAATAATCTTTCTGGTCCATTCAGCCAGAAAGATATGTTTGGACCTGGAAAGATGTGTATCAAACGGGCCCTTAGAAAGATATTCCAAACAAGCAGTGGCGGAACTAACTATCCCTCATTTTCTTTCCATACGAGTTAAAAATATTAGACTTCTTTTTTATAATGAATCGGCTGGTATTACAACATGCAATCACTAGAAGAATTAATTAGCCACATGCCCATTCGGCCATTTCCCTTTGTTAGCTTAACGATATATAATGATATCAAATTTGTTTAGTTCACTGCGATAAGCCTACATTACCAACATGTTCTTTTTTCTTGAATTATTATCATGTATTCAAATATGCAATTTACTATATAGCCAAATCCCCCATTAAATTATATACATAAAATACGACACTATAAAATTTTATTTAAGATGTGTGTGTGTTTTTTTTCAAATATTTTATATTAATGGTAACATTTTCTTATATGTTGATATTTCTCGATTGATGGTGAAAATTAGGGGACATCGTTCTTTTCTTTTGGTTTATAGGTTATTAAAGTTGACTTTGGTTTTACCTCTTTCAACCACAAACGTTGAAAGATGTTTTTCAACAATGAAACTCTTTAAGACCAACTTATGTAATAAAATGAGTTATGATTTTATGAACAATGTTTAATGTCGAAAAAGAAGCATTTATGGATTTTAAGATGAAACGAGTGATGAAGTACTTTCAATAAATGGGTAGCGAAGATATCAACTTTAAAATGTAAGACTTTTGTGCTAGTTTGTTATATTTAATGAAATCGAATTTTTGTAATAAAAAATTTATCTGTTATCTTTTATCAGGATTTTTTTGTATTACCCCTTAAAAAAAATTTTGGTTCCTCCACTGCAAACAATGATCAAATATAAACGAGTAGCTATATTTTATTCCCAGCTTTCTTCGAATATAATAGAACCCACAAAAGTGAATGGAAGGTATTGCTTTTTGTGTGGCTGCTTTTCTTTAATTTTCAATTTACCTTTGCCAACTTTTATAATCATTTTTATCATTCTATGTAATAATTGACATACAATATAAAAAGTAATTTGCTATAATAGGATGTTAAGCAAACAAATTGCTTAGAGTGTTTTCATCGACGAACCTTGAAAGATCCAAATTTTTGTTTATTCTCAATGTAATGTCGCACTACAAATAAATATAATATTTTAATGTTATAAATTTAAAGATCCGAAATATTTGCTATAAAGTTCTTTGTACTAAGAATCTTTTTTTTTATTTAAAGACATGCCTTTATTCATGTCAAATTTAAGAAAACAAGTATTAAAATGTAGTTCGTTTGAAATTAAACCATAGTATCGATATGACACTTTGTTTATGCAAACTCGTTTAAGTGAGTATTCTCACATTCAAAGATGAAAATGACTCATACAAAATCAATCAGGATTAAGTTGGTTAAAATATTATCATATGTAGTAAAATTAGGAAGAAGTAGAATCGCTTCAATATATTTGTTTTACTTAAGGCTGCGTTTGGCGCGCCACAGCTAGCTGCTAAGCTAGTTTATTTTTCGAGCTTTTTTATATTGTTGTGTTTGGTAAGCCAAAATGTAGCTTATAAGCTAGCTTAAAAATTAGCTTTTTGAAAAGCTACTTAGACTAGCTTTTTAGTAGCTTTTTTAAAATTTTTCAAATACATCCCTTAATTAATTATAGAAACACATACTCTTACATGTCGTTTTATGTAATTTTATATATCTCAGCTAGTTTTACCAAACATTATTTTTTATCAGCTAGCTTTTCAGCTAGTACGCCAAACATAGCCTAAGTATCTCAAATTATGTAACTAAGGATAGTGTTTTCAAAAAGTAATATCAAACCTAAAATATGGTAATAATATATTTCTAAGGAAACACGAATGTACAATGGATTGAGCATTAATTACGATTTATGAATGCAACCCAACATATACTACAATCAGATGTTTTGAACATTAAGAATAAAAAAAAGATTTTGATCTTTTATCTGTTTCAAACTTCAACGTTAAAATAACTGAAGTTGAAATAAAAAGCCGACAATGCAGCATTGCTTCAATACGAATTACTTATTTAGTTCTTTATAGTTTTTAACTTATTAAAACTTAAAACTGATTCAATAATAATTTGGTAAGGTGATATTTTGAAAGTAAATTAAGGGTTTATATGCTATTTTAAAATTACAATTAAAAGAAAGATACAATAATTAATTGTTAAAAATAAGGCTTTAAATTAAAGAGATAATGCAACTCAGGTCCAACAAACTTTTGTTTTGGTTGGACCTCAGAAATAAAAAACGATAGATTTTAAAATCCGATAAATTTAATCCAAAGTAAGTTACTTAATTTAAAGCAATGTTTTTGATGGTTTTATAATTAAGGTTAGATACATAACAACCCATATATATATATATATATATATATATATATATATATATATATATATATATATATATATATATATATATATATATATATATATATATATATATATATATGTGTGTCCACGCAAAACAGCGGTGATAAATAATATTTTTTTGGCGAATAGTTTTCTTACAGGAAAATAATTATTAGATTTTGTCATTAGTTATTATGTAATAAGAAAAATTACCAATTTTAATTAAAATATTTATGTTTATAACTTATATTTATATTGTATTTTTATATATTTGTTTTAAATTAATTATTATCTGTATCTAGTTTAAGAAACGTAAATTAACTTTTATTGATAAATTTAGTATTTTAAAATTGTTATTTTGCTCAAAATTAATTTTTTAATAACCTTCCTTAATTCAAGTCTTCAAAATTTTGGTAAGTATTAATGGTTTTATTATGCATAATTGATTTGCACAAAAAACTTTGTATATTGTACCTCTTAAAATTCAAGATATGACTAATATGTTTTATATATAGTATAAGATAAGATATAACATATATATTATCATAGTCTAGATCACTAACTTGTATGTGAAATGTTAATTACACCAAAATATGATGTTCGAATTTTTGTGCAATGCACTTCTAGTTGTAGTTCTCATGTTCTCGATTTTTGAAAAACACAGACAAAAAGACAAAACATTTTTCGATTTTAAAGAAATTTTGATTTATAAAAAACATACAACTACAACAAGAACGTATCTCAATATTTAAAGAACACACATACAAAACTAAGAACATATCTTGCCTTTTCATAAACAAATAAATATACATACGATGCAACAGATATCAAACTATCGCCGACATCGACTCCGTTTGAATTAATTGAAACCGAAACTAGATCGTAGTTCGTAGTCAATTTGTTATTGAAAACGATTGGTATTGTTGTTCATCTCTTTCATTCTTGATATTAGTCGGTGTAATGGTGGTAATGAAAGATTTATTTTTGATGAATTTTTGTTTGGGTTTGTAGGTTGGAGATGGACATGGTTCAATTTCTGGTTCATGGCAGTGGATAACTAATTTATAGTTTGTGGGGTGGGTGGGAAGTTGATGGTTTTGCCGATAGAGGTTCATGGTGATGCTAGGTGAATATTAAACTATGGAGAAATTGATAGAGTTTCATACTGGTGTAAAGTGGTAGTCACTTTCCATCCTTTTATTTTTAAATTTTTTCTTTTTATTCATATACTAGTATTTATAATCTGATTTTTATTGTTAACATTTGTTCGTTAACTTAAAAAAATTTATGTATGTGTCGATATAAATTCGAAATGGTCAACGTTTTGACATAAAGTATCCTTAAAATGAATTATAAAATGCCTAAAAATATTGATAATAAGAACTCAGAAAAATCTAAATTTTAAAAGATTATAAATAATAAATATGATATTTTAGATACTTTTAGGTTAAGCAAATGTAATACTTTGATTTTTAAAAGGTACATGCAAAAAATTCTTTCTATTAATAACACGATAACAGAAAAAATTAATTTAACTGAACAACAATAATGTTACGTATAGCCGACCAAATGCAATGAGGGCCAAGAGTGCGACAAGATATCAGATGTTGTGTGGGGGAGGGGGGTGGAGTTAATGTGAATTTTACCAATGATCAATACAAAAAATTTTATGACACAAATTGCCAATACACAACTTAAAATAAGTCATTAGTGTATGTTCGTAGGTTCTAGACTAGATGGGTGGTTGTAGTAATGGTCTATGATATGCAAGTGGTAGCTAATTAATAAACAATTCGCTTGCAAAGAAAGCGACACTAAAATAATCAACAATCAATCATTTCTTATCTTTACATTTTCATTTCATTTCTTGTTTTCAAAGCCACCTCAACTATTGCAAATGTCTTTTCTTTTGGTGTATGTTTGTATCATTTGCCATGTGAATGCAAGTCTTACAACCATTGATTGCATTTGTAGGTATAAGAGAGGTCGACGACGACTTGTTCATATCCATAAAGAGCCAAAATCAAATCACATGCCCTTGTAATCGCTTGTTTAATCATGAAATTCCACATCACCCTTTTGTTCATATCAGTGTTTAGTCAAATAAATAATCGAATATGAGTACTAACTTGAAATATAATTTGAATAAGATAACATGGTATAATCTAATACGTACATGTTTATGGTATAGACTCTTTTGGCATATCCCTTTAAAAAGTTTATGTTGATTTTAAAAACAATTGGATTTCACATAGATTTTGACATCCATTTTGCCAATAAAAAACTGGACACAAATCTTTTTGTTCTGACAATATTCTAACGTTTATTTCATATTTGAAGTATAAAAATGGTTCTAGCTTCTTGCTAGTGTTTCGTTTTTATATATTTATGCCGTTCTAAAAAAATGTACACAAGCAACAATATAAAAAAAGTTAGTTAAATGTGAGTCTATACGGCCGATCAATCAGCGCCTAGACATTAGGCGTCATCTAACCACTTACAATTACTGCTAGTCAGTCATATTAGCCGACATTGGTGCTAATTAGTAAAAATTTGTCGACCAAGCTAAAATGTTAGAATTAATAAAATATTCAACAAAACTATCAAAAGCAAAGTTAAAGAATTAATAAAAACTGAAAAATACAAAATTAAAGACAAAAAAATAAACTAAAAATCTTAGTTCTCATTTCTTATTAGATATCTTCATCTGTACTATCTTTTACTGAATTGGTAGACTTTTATTGCTTCTCATCACGTCGACATCGGCGTTAGTTGTAGACTTATATTCATAAGTTAAATGCTTAAACATTTTTCTTTATGGTTATTTACTTATTTGTTAAGATATTAATAATATTTATTTATTTAAATAAATTCTTTTATAATTTAGGATCTTGATTAATCTTCACCTACATCGATTAATCAATTGACCCCAGTCGACTTCGACTGATTAGTTATCCCCGAATGTTTTTCACAATCTTAAAAATGAAGATTTCTTCGAAACAAATGTTTATTAGAAACAGATTATATAATTGTCAAACTATTTAAATAGCCAAAAACAAAATGTTTGTAATATATGACTGGATTTTTTTAAAAAAAATTGTTTATGTTTAGACCGAGAAAATCTTAAAATGTAAATTATTTTTGTTTAGGAAAAAAATTTGTAAGATACTAAACTATAATTTTATATACATCTAGTCGTTTTCAAATTATACGATGTTGATTGGATACTATAGGATTATGTTTTTTTTAACACAATTCACATTAAAAAAAAATTCCATACACGATTTACAATTAAACTATATCGTGACCATCTTCTCCCGGCAACATTATATACTCCTACTACCACCACCACCATCCACCTTCCACTACCAGCTGCAACCCAACATTTTTTGGAGTAAGTGTGAGTGTGTATACAATACAATATCTACTTATTTTTCCTGACATCAAGATATAGAAGTTGCAATACGGACAACGGCAAATTTAAAACTAAAAACGATATGGTTTTCTAATGGAAAATCTGGTAGTTTCTTAATTTTCTTTCAAATACTAAAAGACAGGTCTTAAAAAAATTTCTATATAATCTGCAGAAAATATCAATTGGGGTAATTTGTTCGTTTGGTCTCTAACTTATTTTTTTAACTCAGAAGGTCCCTAATATTTGTTTTTGTTGTGCGTTTGGTCACCGTCTTACCTAAAAATACTATTTTGACTTTGATTTTTTAATTTATTTAAATAAGATGAGCTAGGTAAGGTAATGTAAGGTGAGGTGGAGGTGGGGTTGGGGGTGTGTTTATTTAAATAAATTAAAAAATCAAGGGTAAAATAGTCTTCTTAGGTAAGACAGGGACCAAACGTGCAACAAAATCAGATAGTAAGGGTCTTCAAAATTAAAAAAATAAGTTATGAATCAAACGTGCAAATTATCCCAAACCATAGGGATCATTCGTGTAATTTACTCTAAAATTTAGGTAGATTATAGGACCCACCTTCAATGTATGTAGATACGTCCGTGAATATGGAGCACAGAGATGGAGAGTGGTGCGAAGCTTCGTTGAGTGATCAAATCAAAAAATAATAAGGGGCATAAAATAAATCAAAAACTAAGGTTTTGAAGAAACTTCTATTTAAGGCAATAATGGTTATGCTTTGATTCAACTACATTCAATTCATTATGAGTTGATAAACTTAAGGAACCGGCTAAGAGTGACTAAACGGAAAAACCCTTTTCATTCCATAGCCTCATTTGTTGCCCAACTTCTAACCTAAGTTGGTACTAAGTATATTAAGAAGTTCTAATACCAATTTCAATTGTCAGATTACATAGTTAAATATAAGCTATTTAATTAAATCTAACATAACTAACTTGAATCGAAGAAAAAAAACTCTTAGATTTTGAGTGAATAATTGTATTAAGTACTTTACAAGTGTTCCCAACAACACTTATAATTATTCTTACAAATTCGGAAGCATAAAGATATGTAACAGCCCAAATTTTCAAATAAAAATTTTCATTTAAAATACTAAATAGTGCTCATTAATTATAAAATTTCAATCACAATTGTTTTCAAAAATCCACAACATCAAATAAATTATTCATGAAATTAGAGTGTCCCCAAACAAAACGCCAGAGAGTGCATGTCACACCATCACGTCGGGCTCTTTCCCTTAGATCCCGAAGCACCTGAAACAACCAACAAAATATAAGCAAACGCCTATTGAGTTCCGCATAACATACCCCACACAATCCGCATAATCATATAACCATATCAACCATACAAGTCATGCATACAAACATATACGGATGTCGTAGACTCCCTCCAGGATATCGTGGGCTCCCCCAGGGTCTTACACCTATGTGCCATGGGCTCCCCCATGGTGTTACTTGGAATTCCACGGGCTCCACCACATGGTATGATATCCAAGTATCATGGGCTCCCCTATGGTCTTTACCTGGAATATCATGGGCTCCTCCACATGGTCTTATATCCAAGTGTCACGGGTTCCCCCACATGTTCTTAAATCCAAGTGCCACGAGCTCCCCCCGGGTCTTCCATGCAAGTATCACAATGACAAATAGCATATCACATATCACATAAACAACTAGCATACCACATATCACATACACAACTAACTGAATGGGACGACATTGGTGCCTTCGACTGTGACATCCCCATTTTCACGGCCAAAAAAGACCGATTTTGTTTATACTTTATAAAAATCAGAGTACCTCTTTTAATAAAAATGTTGCGGAATTTGTTCCCAGTAAAACATGATAAAAACGTTATCAAAGAGTTTCTAAGGAAATGTATTTTTATTCATTTAAAAACATTTGGGATGTAATCGTCAATATAGAAACATAAGCATAAATAGAACTTACATTCATTATCACTAGTGATTTATATCTCCTTAATCTCTCAGTGTAATGTGACTTCATATCAACAACTGTGATATAAATAAACTGAGTGGGTCAGGTTGAGAAACCTGGTGAGCACATAGGGTTTTCAACCCACAATAAATAAGTTTATTAACTTTTTCAAACCAAACAAACCCGATTACCTGTTCCCGTTATCCTCACTTTACGTCCCTAAAACATCTAACACAAGGGACCTAGTCTAAGGACTATCATCGGGATGGACACTACTGCTAAGGGGATTCCTCAGCAAATAAATGTCCTTAAGGCAACCATGTAGGGGATGGAGTACATCTGGTGAGCACACAGTTCAAATAAACACATAGTTCAAATAAACACCTACAGGTTGCGAGCCTGCTAGTGTTCCACTGGACTGTCTAGAATAGTCTGTGGTCGTCATCTATACTCCGCTAGATGACTGGATCATCAATAACATCTATAACGAGGCCTCTCATTATTTTATTTTGTCACACAGCAGCTATTACATCTACCCATGTTTTACCCAACACATTTTGTAGATATAAAATACATATACAGTTTAAATCATTGAAAACATGTATAAAACGTTCATCCAGCATAGATAGCAAGTATTCAGATAATATGCACACATAACACGTGATTTATATAAAATACTTCATATCTATGTGTAAGTTGAAAGTAACTATGCACTCACCTGGTAAGGTGGTGACTCGGCACTCGGACAACACTTTGTTACTTCTTAAAACAATTTTTCCTTGACCAAAACCTAGTATTAATACCACTAGAGTTTAGTTTTAACGTTAATCGCGACTAATTAATAGTCTAACTATTATTACTATTATATAAGCGTTAAATAACACTCAATATAACTCATAATAATAGACCAAATAATTATTTTAAGGTCCTAATAATGTTACTATAATTAAATAAAAGCTATATTAAATATAGTATAGGCGTAACTCACTTACAGCGGGTTTTTATTAAAAACCAGGCTTCGCTGGAGCAGCGTTTCCGAGCCGAAAGCTTTTCTTCTCGGAGCCGTCGGGCGCTCCAGGGCTTTCTTCTCGTGATAGGGAGGTTCCCTATACTTGGTAGGAGTTTAGGGAGGTTAGAGAGAAGTTAGAGAGAGAAATAAAGGTTTGAAGGTGTGAGGAAATTATGAAAAGGTCATCTCTTATTTATAGGAATTGTATAGTAAAGTAGTCTCCAAGCTTCGTCTGTAACTTTTGCATATGAGCTCCGTTTTTGTCTGTGTTTTTACCGTTGAGTTCCTATTAATGAGATCTTCAAATCTCATTTAGACCTCGTTGGCTAATTCTCATTCTATCTCGGATTTACAAAACTGTATCGAATTCGCCGCGCTCGAAAAGTGGGGACTAAGCTTCGTCCATAACTTTCGCATACGAGCTCTATTATCGACGTTCTTTATATCCACGCGTTGGTATTTACGAGTACTACATCTTTCATTTTGATCCCGTCTGCTAGTTCTCACTCTATCTCAGATTTACAAAACTGTATCGAATTCGCAACGCTCGAAGAGTAGGGACTAAGCTTCGTCCATATCTTTCGCATACGAGCTCCGTTTTCGACTGTCTTTTTATCATTTACCTCCTATTAACGATATCTTCATTTATCGTTTATATTATATTGGCTAAAAATCGACCGATCTAAAATTCAGATTTCGGGCTGTGCACTGCTATACTAAATCTTAGAAAAATCATAACTTCCTCATACGAAGTCAGATTTGGATGTTCTTTTTATGCACACTATCGGTTTAACATATACTACAACTTTTGTTTAGATCGCTAAGACTAAATCTCGCTCTATCGTAAATTCACTATTTACGCCTCCCGGTATCGTGTCGGTTCCGTCGCGAAACTTCGACGGGTCATAACTTCTTCGTTATAACTCGGATTTTGACGCTCTTTATATGTACGAAAACCTTTTAACATATATTAAAACTTGGTTGAGATTATTTGTTCTTAATAATCTTTTGTCGAAAAGTCGTTTTCGACCCCTATTGCCTCTAAATTGACTAGCCCGGATCTACGGGCGTTACAATTATCTCCCCCTTAGGATGATTACGTCCCGGAATCATCAACGAAATAGGATTGTATAATGACTCCATATGTTATCTCTTCATCCTAGGTAATAACTGTAACTTCTATGTTCCTTCAAGTCTATCTCTTAGACTTATTGATTGTAAGCAGTACTTGATCGTGCACCTGCTCTCTACCTCAGGTTAGACTCCAAATTATGACCTATCATCATGTGATGCACGTTTAGAATCAGGTCTCTTAGAGTTAAATTCTAAAACAGACTATGCCTTCCTTCATGCTCTAATGTGATATAATCACATTTTAACATGTAGCATTTCTAACTACCAACTTCTTTAACAACGAGCACGATACTTCTATTGATCGCTTTGATTTCAATTGTTTGGTTTAAGTCGGACGCTACATCAAACTTGGTTCTTTGTACCACGTAACCTACTCATCGTAGTTGGACTCAGTGTGATATGACCACTAGGGTCAGAATAACAACAATTTTCTTAGTCATTACCGAAACAATGGTAACGACATACTTGAATAAAACGAAATCATTTACTAGCCTCTTGGTAACCTTGTGACTTTCCCTGATCCAAGTGTGAGTCCTGTGCTTCCGGTAGTATAGGCCTCTACTACCTTTTACACCTACTCATACTCGTCCCAAGTATTGTCCCGCAGTTGACCCAAGTCACCATACAAGAAAAAAAATCATATAACAACTTGACACATTAGATAAAAAACTAGGTTTTATATTATTCCTTGAAACGATTACATAGGTGTTCAAGTTCAACCTATACTATGCCTCTAATAGGCTACACCACGTGGTACTAATTACACGACTACTTCATAGATCCTCATTCCTGATCCCTTTCATTTCCATCTTCTTCGTCGAGGATCATATGGAACGCTCTTGCCTTCGGTTTTGGTGGAATGTTTGGTCTTGCCGCCTCCTTCTTTTTCGGGCAATCCTTAGCAACATGCCCTTCTTCACGGCATTCATAACACACCCTTTTGTTGGCGGTGCACTCATTGGCATAATGTCCGGTCTTCCCACACTTGTAACAAGTCACTTCTTCGCTACATTTCCCAAAGTGATTCTTCTTGCATTTATCGCTCCATTTCACTTTGTTTCCTCCTCCGCTAAACTCCTTTGAACCAGACTTGATCTTCTTATTGGGCCTCGTAGACCCCTCAAACTTCCTCTTTTCGCCAACCTCAATCTTGTTGGCAGCTCTTCCCTTAATCATATCTTCCACAGACTTGCAGCCCAGATAGCTGCCTCCAGAGTAGGTGCCTGACGCATTGGCACCGCGTACTCCCATGGAAGTCCCTTTGCGTACTTGTCGATTTTTGTCAGCTCATCCGGAACAAGGCGCAAGGCGAACTCCATCTTCTCTGTGAAGTTGTTGGTGTATTCATCAATTGACATGCTTTCTTTCTTCAAGGTCAAGAACTGGTTCTCTAGCTCGAGTAAGTTTTGAGCTGAGCAGTACTTTCGTTTAAATTGCACCAGAAACTCTGCCCATGCCAGTTGTAGGGGCTCATTGGGGCTCAAAGTCTTCCCTAGGGTATTCCACCAATGAACAGCGCCTCCTCTGAATTGATATACTGCAAACGTGGTTTGTAGCTTGCCTACATGTCATGAAGGCCAATTCCATCTCTGAGATCCAATCCATGACCCCAATCGGATCTTCCTTCCCAGTGAAAGTCGATGGCTTGCAAGTTAGAAAATCTTTGTACTTGCATCCATTCCTCTCGACTCCTTCATCATGATTGTTCCTCCTAATCACCGGGGGATCAGCTTGACCAACGGTCCTACTGTCGTTCCCTTCCTCAGACTGCCCGTCATTCAGCTCAGGTTGTTCAATAGACATCGTAATTTCCTCTCGAGCTTGTTGAAGTAAATGCCTTGTTTCCTCTATTTGACGATCCAACATCATCTGGATCAATGCTTGCACTCCGGCCATCGTGATTGGCTCGGATGCAACTTCTACTACGACTGGTATTTGCTGTATCACTGGGGGCTGATCTCGGTTCCCATTTGCATTCGCGTTTCCGCTACGGGTCCTTGACATCTTGATCTATACACCGAATAAGGTGAATCTAGATCATTATTTAGGATTAACGTTTAAATCATCCTTATCACTCCGAAATGTTTATATGCTAGTTCTAATATCGTAGTTAAACGCTTAGAGTCCTAAACACATAAGGTTTCCAGATCCGGTCGGCAACAGACCATAGATCCGAAAAAATAATAGCATGTCAGGCACAAAGCATTTAGCACATAAAAGCATTTTAGGCATAATTCCTAAAATAAGCTAATGCTCACACCTCAAAATCATCGCTTAGCATTCTAAGTTTAAGTCAAGAAATCCTACAAATTCCTAGTTCGCTTAAACTAATGCTCTGATACCAACTGTGACATCCCCATATTCACGGCCAGAAAAGGCCGATTTTGTTTATACTTTATAAAAATCAGAGTACCTCTTTTTATAAAAATGTTGCGGAATTTGTTCCCAGTAAAACATGATAAAAACGTTATCAAAGCGTTTCCAAAGAAATGTATTTTTATTCATTTAAAAACATTTGGGATATCATCGTCAATATAGAAACATAAGCATAAACTGAACTTACATTCATTATCACTGGTGATTTATATCTCCTTAATCTCTCAGTGTAATGTGACTTCATATCAACAACTGTGATATAAATAAACTGAGTGGGTCAGGTTGGGAAACCTGGTGAGCACATAGGGTTTTCAACCCACAATAAATAAGTTTATTAACTTTTTCAAACCAAACAAACCCGATTACCTGTTCCCGTTATCCTCACTTTACGTCCCTAAAACATCTAACACAAGGGACCTAGTCTAAGGACTATCATCGGGATGTACACTACTGCTAAGGGGATTCCTCAGCAAATAAATGTCCTTAAGGCAACCATGTAGGGGATGGAGTACATCTGGTGAGCACACAGTTCAAATAAACACACAGTTCAAATAAACACCTACAGGTTGCGAGCCTGCTAGTGTTCCACTGGACTGTCTAGAATAGTCTGTGGTCGTCATCTATACTCCGCTAGATGACTGGATCATCAATAACATCTATAACGAGGCCTCTCATTATTTTATTTTGTCACACAGCATCTATTACATCTACCCATGTTTTACCCAACACATTTTGTAGATATAAAATACATATACAGTTTAAATCATTGAAAACATGTATAAAACGTTCATCCAGCACAGATAGCAAGTATTCAGATAATATGCACACATAACACGTGATTTATATAAAATACTTCATATCTATGTGTAAGTTGAAAGTAACTATGCACTCACCTGGTAAGGTGGTGACTCGGCACTCGACAACACTTTGTTACTTCTTAAAACAATTTTTCCTTGACCAAAACCTAGTATTAATACCACTAGAGTTTAGTTTTAACGTTAATCGCGACTAATTAATAGTCTAACTATTATTACTATTATATAAGCGTTAAATAACACTCAATATAACTCATAATAATAGACCAAATAATTATTTTAAGGTCCTAATAATGTTACTATAATTAAATAAAAGCTATATTAAATATAGTATAGGCGTAACTCACTTACAGCGGGTTTTTATTAAAAACCAGGCTTCGCTGGAGCAGCGTTTCCGAGCCGAAAGCTTTTCTTCTCGGAGCCGTCGGGCGCTCCAGGGCTTTCTTCTCGTGATAGGGAGGTTCCCTATACTTGGGAGGAGTTTAGGGAGGTTAGAGAGAAGTTAGAGAGAGAAATAAAGGTTTGAAGGTGTGAGGAAATTATGAAAAGGTCATCTCTTATTTATAGGAATTGTATAGTAAAGTAGTCTCCAAGCTTCGTCTGTAACTTTTGCATATGAGCTCCGTTTTTGTCTGTGTTTTTACCGTTGAGTTCCTATTAATGAGATCTTCAAATCTCATTTAGACCTCGTTGGCTAATTCTCATTCTATCTCGGATTTACAAAACTATATCGAATTCGCCGCGCTCGAAAAGTGGGGACTAAGCTTCGTCCATAACTTTCGCATACGAGCTCTATTTTTGTCTGTCTTTTTACCGTTGAGTTCTTATTAATGATATCTTCAACTCTCATTTAGACCTGGTTGGCTAATTCTCATTCTATCTCGGATTTACAAAACTGTATCGAATTCGCCGCGCTCGAAAAGTGGGGACTAAGCTTCGTCCATAACTTTCGCATACGAGCTCTATTATCGACGTTCTTTATATCCACGAGTTGGTATTTACGAGTACTACATGTTTCAATTAGATCCCGTCGGCTAGTTCTCACTCTATCTCAGATTTACAAAACTGTATCGAATTCGCAACGCTCGAAGAGTAGGGACTAAGCTTCGTCCATATCTTTCGCATACGAGCTCCGTTTCGACTGTCTTTTTATCGTTTAACTCCTATTAACGATATCTACATTTATCGTTTAGATTATTTTGGCTAAAAATCGACCGATCTAAAATTCAGATTTCGGGTTGTGCACTACTATGCTAAATCTTAGAAAAATCATAAGTTCCTCATACGAAGTCAGATTTGGATGTTCTTTTTATGCACACTATCGGTTTAACATATACTACGACTTTTGTTTATATCGCTAAGGCTAAATCTCACTCTATTGTAAATTCACTATTTACGCCTCCCGGTATCCTATCGGTTCCGTCGCGAAACTTCGACGGGTCATAACTTCTTCGTTATAACTCGGATATCGACGCTCTTTATATGTACGGAAACCTTGTAACATTTACTAAAACTTGGTTGAGATTATTTTTTCTTAATAATCTTTTGTCGAAGAGTCGTTTTCGACCCCTATTGCCTCTAAATTGACTAGCCCGGATCTACGGGCGTTACATCGACCCATTGGTTTGGTGAGGAGACTCACCTCAAATGCGAACTGTAGTTGAGTAGGTCTAAACTCCGAGTATCATCTCTGCTGCCTCCTTAATCATAAACAACTCCTTAGATACAACTCAACCCTTCAAACCTTAAAATTTAATCCTGGTCAAGGTCAAAGTCATGTCAAAGTCAACAATCTGAGTTGACCTAACTCGTCGAGTCACCCCTTTAACTCGTCGAGTCCGTCCCAAAGTCAGAATCATAATATCGCGACCCAACACATCGAGTTTTCCTATAACTCGTCGAGTTTCTCCATTTCCCAATAGAATCGGGGTAACCCCGACCCAACTCGTCGAGTTCTTCAGTCTGTTAACCCACATAATTCATTAAGCCCTTTTCTTGAATCCAAATGGTTCTAAACTTCATATCCATGTCCCTAGAGATGTCTAGAAGGGTAAATTTTCCAACTTTACCTCCAAGGATCATCCAATAAGCTCTAAAATTAAACCCTAGTTCCTTTAAGGAAGGTCTTGACTCATTAATCCCTTAAACTCTCATCCCATCGACCCAAAACACAGATCTGATGTCCAAATGCAGACAAATCACGTAAAGTTTCTAACTTTACGTCTATGCATGCTTGAAATACTCTCCAAGGCCCATTTTGTTGGGTTTTGAGCATTCTAACAATCTTATGGTGTACATGCAACCCTATATACCTTGGATCTATGTTTTCTCTATTATACATGCAAATATCAATTTTCCAAGGTATCATACCTTTTTTGTAGCTTGATTCCTTGGACCTTAAAGAGCTTAGTGCCCCAATTGTTGCACCTCAAATGGTTCACACAACACCACCAATAATTGGAATAACTTGAGAGAAGATTATATACACTCAAAATCGGCTAGCCCTCATGTGTCTATCACTAGTCACCACTTAGTGCCAATTTCATGAGCTATGAGGCTTCTTATATAGTGTGCAAATTAGGGTTACACCATATAACTCATGACTTTCCATATTCCTTATGATCCATGGGTTTTAACCTCCATGGAGTATCCATGGGTCACTACATGGGTTTAGCCCAACGTGAGGAACTATGGATCATAAGCCCACTATATAAGAATGATTGATTTACCAAATCAATCCCCATTTATTTAATTAGTCTCTTTTGATCACAAAATTAATTCTAAACTAATTATTGATCAATAATAATTAAATAATATGATTTCATATTAATATATTAGAACTTATAATATATTAATAAATCATAAATATCATCCTCTTACAAAAGTCTATCCAAATTGTTCTGATGCCATGCAACCCAAATGGACCATGCTACTCTTAGGTCAAGTACATACCAATAATAGTTATGGGCTTAGACACCTAATCCAATAGTCTCCCACTTGGATAAGTCTAGTAACTATTATTGCAAGCATGACTCCAACCTGAATAGCAATCATAGCTCTTAAAAGCCGTTGTCGAACTTTGATCTAGTTAATGACGTGTCCATTAGATAAGGGATCATATATTCCTCCATTCTAGATATCATATAGACCGAGACATGGATTATAATCATTCTCTCTGTCCATCTGTTGTTTCCCGATTTCCGATTTATGACGATCGACTAATTGAACAAATCAAATCAGTCCAGGCTTGGCCAAATACTTAGGGGTGTCATCATTAAATCATTGAGGGCCCACAGATATCGCTTTTATCCATACAGGGTAAAAGGAACGGATAAACTTCGACCCAAATTCTCGCTTGTACTTACTCATCAAATTACACATAATGATATGTTTTATAACAACCAAGTTACTGGTGCGTTTACATATGTCAATGTGCAACCGACTCGCAACTACAACTCACACGTATCCGCTAGAAGAATATATGATATTATGGTCTCATGATTACTCGTGATAAAATCCATGAAGTGATTCAAATGAGCATGGGTTAAATCCAATACTCGAATCTTATTCCAGGAGTACTCATGAACAATGTAGCCACATTGTCCTAGAAAAACTACAGACCCATTCATGACAGTCTTGCCTCAATACCTACTTCCAAAGAATGATCGACTGTGGATGGTTTGAATAACCTAGTTATTCGGGAAGTCAAAACATGCAAAGTGAAACACATGAATAATACTAATCCTATATGGAACCAAAACTTTTGAGCCATACTGATTACTCATCATTCATTGTATAATGTTTCGAATAATCAACTTAATACTTGAATTAAAAACAATAGTTATGCCATGCTCCAAGCATGCACACTATGTTTGTCTAAACAATAGTCATGTCATGCTCCAAGCATGCACACTATGTTTGTCTATGGTCCTTACTTTGTGAAGTAGATCAATTGAAAAACATTTCAATGATGCTCATTTCAGAATTCGAAATCCTTATTGCACGTGTAAGAATTCCAAATTCATGTCACTACTAGAAAGTCTTAGATTCTAAACTTTCATGTAGTGGTTATTTTGTAATGTCTAGGTACCAAAAGTCACAGAGACTTGATCAATGATATTACAAAATATTCCTTTGGAGATTGTTATAGGACAATTCCATGGAAATGAAGTCTCAAATTCAAAGTACATTCTTGTGAACATCCTTCTTGCATAAAAGTTCCTAACTTTCTCATCTATTCTTCAACTCCCTATTTAGAATCATTCCATATTTTCCATACGGCAATTCATT
Source organism: Lactuca sativa (assembly GCF_002870075.4). Lineage (NCBI taxonomy): Eukaryota > Viridiplantae > Streptophyta > Magnoliopsida > Asterales > Asteraceae > Lactuca > Lactuca sativa. Next base: position 132,266,940 of record NC_056624.2, read on the forward strand.
AATAATAGACTCTTGTCTATAGTCTATTCATAATAATGTCAATATGATCCATCCATTACTATACTTCAAACTATCTATAAGCGACCAATCCTTGGCGAACCTTAGATTGTCCTTAACAGTTATTCAACCACTTTAGTCATGACCGGTTCTAGTCCCACTACAAGAAAAAGACCCTTTTACGACGCGCAAACCACGACACTCGTTGATTTATGTTACATAAAAGAGAGTGACACTAAAAAAGTGTCATCTCTTCAAAAAATTTAACAATAGAGGACACGCATTATTGCGTGCCCTTAAATTAGTGTCTAAACAAAAAAAAAAAAAAAAAAAAAAAAAACACGGAGGGCACCTATAATAAAATGAGCGTCGTCTAAGGATGTCGCTTTATAATTTTTAATGGAACGTGCGTTCCATCCTTTAACAGTAGGGGGAAATGAAATTCTAAAAAAATTAAAAACCCCGCCTTCCTTTTTTTTCTCCTTTCCCTCTTGCCGAAATTATGGACGCCGCCTACTTCTTCCCTCTCACTTCGACCATCGTTACTTGCAATTCCCGGTCATCCGTCGATAAAGGCAACAGTAGACTTGCCTTTCCATGTAAATTGTAGACCTCATTTGCAGGTTTCGTTCTCTGATATGGTTTCGTTCATCCGGAATCAATTGCCATCGTCAATCTGGTATGGTTTCGTTCAATTTTTTTGCAGAAGGTTTTGGAGATGGTGGTGTGTGGCGGTGGTTCCTCTGTCCGAAAATACTAGATAAGAACCCTAATTCTATTTCTTAATGAGCTATATATATATATATATATATATATATATATATATATATATATATATATATATATATATATATATAACATGTTGGTGTGCTTCTCGTTGTGATTGCTTCACAAAAACACTCTTTAACATAATTTTTGTTCTTCATTCTATTTCATATGTTTATATTTTGTTTTCTTTTCTTATTATTAGGTACATGCCATAATTTTCAAAAAGGAGGCTGAAGACTTGAGGGAAAGATGCTTTCTCAACACTGTATACATCCAAAGAATGTGTTCATCCACAGATCGTCAACAAGTCATTCAACTATATGAACAAATTTTTAGGGTAAAACCACTCATAAATTCAACAGTATCTTCTTGTGACCTAAAAATCCTACTAGGTGTCTGAAAAAACTTGGAATCCATGGCACAATGTTTGCACCATCAATGGTTGGTCTTGCTGATTGGTGAATTCAGAAAGTGTCTTCAACTTGTCTCTGCTTTCCATGGCCACATCAACAATGGCTAATGTTAGTCAGGGATCAAATTTAAGGTTCTTCTCTCTTTCTATAAAGTTGCATTATTCTATTATTGTATGTGGTTTTACCTTATGCATTTTTTTTATTATACATAGTTGTGGCCATGAGGATAATGTGAGTATTTTGTACAATACATTCGTTTTCCATATTCAGTTCCTGCCTATGTAAGTGCTATTCTAACATATTATTCCACATTCAGTTCCTGCAATTTTCCTTTTTTTTTCACAAACATACATAGGAATTTCCTTTATTATAAAATTATACTAATGTTTTTCTTTGCCCAAATACAGATGCTTAATCGACAAGTAGTGAAGTCTCGAACTGCTATAATTAAGGTACTTCACTGTGTCCAGTTTGACTTGAAAGATTCAAATGTTGTATTGTAAATAATTTGTAATCATTTTTCTCTTTGATGTTATTATAAGGCATGCCTTAGTGTGTTATTATATTACCACACAAAAAACTCACTTCTATCTTATTTAAGGAAAGGAACTCTGATGCTTCAAACTCTGTTAAAACGAACTTCTATTTTAGAGACTAACTTGGCTTTTATTTATTAAAACTGCAAATGCTTATAGCAAATGAAAATAACTTTTTTCTAATTTAATATTTGTTTTTCTGATTTCTCCATTAATAATGAAGCTTTATGAGGTTCATCTTGATTAACGGTTTACACACTATTGCTAATGGTTTTAGCAAGTAAAAAAACAACTTTGACTTTATATGATTCTGGTTCAATAGAGGAAACTGCATTCTTTTACCCCTTAAATTTGATTTGGATTAATGATGAAAGAATTTTTCTCTAATCCTTTTCCCAAAGTATGTTGACTTTCTTTTATATGTTTGTAGATTCCTCAGCTGGAGTTTGAAATTCTTCCAGAAGCACAACGTGGATCTTTATCAACTGTATGTTATGTATCTAGTATTCATGACTACATTTATTTGGAATATAAAAAAATTAGTCATTTATATTTACATGGTCTTTTGTTAGTAATGTTAATATACAATATTTAACAATTGGATATTACACATCTTGTTGATGTGAAAAAAATTGCAATTTTCTCCCGTTCAAAGAGGTAGGCCAGAGAATCACCCTCGATCTCTTCTCTGTTGAAAAGACGTTAATGCCCTTCTCATCCTCACCGTAAAAAATAGCCCTCGAAAGATTTCTAGAGGTATCTACATCGATGAGGAGGGCTTTCACGTCTTTTTTCACATATGAGAGATCAAGAACGAGTCCCTGTCCCACCATCTTTCAAAAGGGTATTTATGTCTTTTGGGTCTTGGAGTTGGAGCCTACTGACACATCCAGGCTTATATCTGCTTCAGGTGGAAGGGATATTACTAAGAGCTTCTAAAGAATTGCAAGCCCTTCAAGAAGAGAGAAAGGTAACTCTTCATATGATATCACATGTTGTGATTTCATGTGGTCTGACTTTCTCATGTGGTCTGACTTTCTCATGTTAATTTTTTTTTCAGAAAGTGAATCCTGAAACTACAGAGGCAATAGACAAGTTTAAATTGAGATTGAAAGAGTGTGCAACAGGAAATTTATCTTTTACCTTCATCCACAGAAATATTTGCATGAACTCATGGAATTCAGTAAATCCGTAAGTTTCTAAAATAAATGCAACAAGAAAATTTATCTTTCCTTAAATCTATAAGTTTCTAAAATAAATGCAACAGGAAATTTGTCTTTTACCTTCATATATAGTTATTTTTTTTCTGTGGGCCAAAAGGAAAAAAGTAGGAGAAAGCCTCATGAATTCATGATACTAATTTATTTCCTTTACCCTTTAAACGACTAAGGGAATGTCCTGTCATCAAAGTATTTCAGGAGCTATATTCAAAAAATATAAAATATCCTTAATTATTTTACCAATATACACAATATATATATATATATATATATATATATATATATATATATATATATATATATGCTTGATAAAATAACTCAAATTTGGTATTGTATATACTTCACTATGTCCAATTTTACTTGAAAGATTCAAATGTTGTATTGTATATACTTTGTAATCATGAGCCACAAGCAACATTAGGATACTTGTTTGATCCTTCACGATCTGCAGAGTTAACAATCAAACATCATCATATAATATTCCTTCTGTAGGAACTGTTGAACCGCATGGGTCAGGTGGGGCAGTGGCCGGGCGGCATGCAATTGCCCAGGGTAGTACTGTGGAATTTGATGAAGCTCTCTTTCGATATACTGCTCCAGAAGAGGTACTTTTTTTGGAGTTATTGTTGGTTCACCTCTCCCACTTGAATATGAAGTTACTTCCATGGCTTGACAAAGTTACATTATTTGATTAATTTGTATTCAGATTAAAGTAAATTGGGTTTGCTGAGATTGCTCCCCTGTTAATCTTACCTTGAAAACTAAATAAAGAACAATATTAGAAATTATGCAAAGGGTATTTTAGGTTATATGATTAGAGAGTACCATGTATTCACAACACATTAAGTGAAGCTCCAAAAGTTACAGCAACTAAGAGGAAAATGATAAATAATGATCTTTTCAATTACTAAGTTGTCAAGAATTATCAATATTATAAATGATAAAGATAACCAAGAAAACATATATTATTGATATGGTTATAATTCATCTTTTTCCTAGTTTATGCAGTAAATTTGTTTTTGAAAATTTGAAGTTTTTTGTTGCAGCTAAGGAGCATGTGGTTGGAAGGTACAACACTGGCCCAAAGCTAGGGGGAGATGATCTTGATGTTCATGGTCTATTTAATGAGTAAGCATTAGGATTTTCCACTCAAGTTAAATCTTTTTATTTTGTGATTATAGTTTTAATATTATTAGGAATGTGCAGATATGTTGGGCATTTTCTATCTATTTGGAAGCTGTTGCTATTCTCCCACAGTTGGTTCTGCTGCAGCGAAGGGGAAATGTTGACAATTTGACCGGTCAATATGTTTTCTTTCGTGGGTATTCTCCCTTCTATATTTTGGCATGATATCATTATGAAGCTGGATAACCATGAAAAATGGCCTTTTAAATGATCAAAAATAGTATAATAATCATCTAGAAAATAGGATGCTATGAATGAAAATCTGTTTGTTTGCATTATATTGTTAGGGCATACCGTGCATTGTATATTCTCAACTGGATTTGTCGGTATCTCACACAGCCCCATTTCAATGAATGGATATGTAAGTTAAAGCTTTTCTCTTATTCTTATTGTCTATACATGTATTTCATTTGACTTTTGTTTTGTTTGTTTGTTTGCAGCCTGTTTCTCTGGCTTAATACAAATAGCTCTTTATGCTGATTTCTTCTACTATTACTTCATAAGGTACACAACCTCCATTCCCATTCTTTCTGTTCTGTCTTTTACTTTAAGCATAATCATAATAACACAGGCTTTATGAGGAAGGGCATTTACGTCTTTACTCTTCGCCTGGGTGGCAGTGGGACAAAATTTGCAATTTTCCAGACTGAATAAGACTACTACTACATTACATGACCATGACCATGACCATGACCATTTAATACTTGCTTTCAATAAACCAAGTTTCAGAATATTTATTCAAATGCTCTAAACTTTCTTTTTAGTGACTGAATTTATGTTCTTTTTTTCTTCATGATAGAATCTGAAAATGAGATATTTGAAGAGGTTTTGAGGGGTAAACTCGACTTTTCCTAAGATCCACGACCTAGTATCTCTGAAAGTGCTAAAGATTTGGTTAGGAAAATGCTTATTAAAGACCCCAAAAGACGAATAACAACTCATGGTGTTCTTTGTAAGTCTTGGTTGTTATAAAATTTTCCTATAAGTATTATTTAGGCTTCTTATTGAACATTATTGGCTCCGGAATCAGCAGCAACACAAATTGAATCAGCTCTGGAATGCAGTCGCGGATTGGCTCCGGAAAATTGTCAAAGTACGGAAACAAAAAAATGTCAAATTTGTAATAAAATATTATTCAATGGATATTTTTTGTATATGATATTTCGTATGACATTAAATTTTATGAAATGGATTATATTTTTTGTATATGATATTTTATTTTCTATTATGAGACATTAAATGCAAAATTAATTTGAAAATTAGTAAATCTATAAAAAAATATATTTTTTTAAACATTTAAAATTATGATACGCAAAAATGTGTGTCATCTTCATTTATGGCATGGCCTTTCTTGACAGGGACTTTCTTGATACGCATTGCGTGTCATTAACACGCGCGTCGTAAGGTTACGACACGCGAATGCGTGTCGTCTTCGTTTATGACAGGGCCTTCCTTGATACGCATTGCGTGTCGTAAACGCGCGTTGTAAATGCGCGTCGTAAATGAGCGTCGTGAATGCGCGTCGTCTGTAGACAACGCGCAAAAGCGCGTCGTCTCTCTTTATGACAGGGCCTTCCTTGACGCGCATTTGCGCGTCGTCTGAGCCTTTTACGACGCGCAATGAGCGTCGTAAAAGGCTGTTTTTCTAGTAGTGTCCTTTTTCCCTCTTAATGCCCTAGGCATTTGGAAAAATTTAGAACATGAGAATATTATAGCATATGCAATCGATCCTATACCCGAAGCATATGGGACACGATTCATAATGTCCAACATAAAGACATGATACTTGATCAGTCTTTTGCTATAATATTTCTATTTGCCATGTTCTCAAAATTTTGATTATGAAGAGGGATTCCGTAATCATAATCAAATTTTGAGAACACAATTAACCTTTTCCATATATAGAATTTTCTTATGTTGAACCATTCCAACTTTACATTCATATATATTTGACTAAATTTGATTAAAATCTCAATCTAAGCTTTTAGATTTGAAATGAAGTATGAATTCCTCTCCCTTAATTATAGCAAAACAACTTTTCAAACCCTACAATTTTGCGAATTAAAACTTTTGTTTTCTATAATTAACATTGCTAGCTTGCAACATTCATCATAATTGATTATGCTCCCACTACCATAATAATTACATCCTTATTAGCATAACACTTATGCTCCCACTAGCCTTGACATGTACTCAGAAATCAGCTGGATTTCTAGAAATCAACACTTTGTTGACTTTGTTACCAAAGTTCAGATTTCTAACATGAGATACTTTGATAAGACTTTATCGAGGCTTCTCAAACTCATACACCTTTCCTTAGATAGCTCACATGTGTGTCTAAACTATTTAAGAACCTACAATAATAATTAATAAGTCTCTAATGTTTAGACCTTTTTGTCATTTCTCACAATTTGAATTATGAAGAGGGATGTTGAACGGCGCGATTGAAATCCATCTTTGCGACCAGATTCAACATACTCTTCCTTTAAGCTTCCTTCTCTTTGCTTCGATTCTACTAACATCAAGATGCGACCTAGTCACATCATGTATTAAGAATAAAAAATTAGGAACTTAATAGAGTTGGATAGTAGACTTACCTGAAGCAGAGTCAAACTTTTCGATTCTATCTTTTCTCAGATCTTTCAGGTAGTTAGGGCAGCTACGCAACCAATGCCCCTTCTCTTAGCAATAAAAACATATGGACTCTTTGGGAATAGCACATGGGACAATCTCAGACTTAGCCCTTCTCTTTATCATTTGGTCAACCAGGTTGACTATGACCGATCCCTTTCCATTGGGAAGAGAGAGCTTTTCTGGACTTCTAATGTTTTCATTGCCAATGTCCGTGGAAGTTTGAGGAGTAGATCTTCCAATCAACTTTGCTTTTCCAGTGTGCCAAATCATTGTTGATTCAATAGCAACAAGCAAATAGGTAAGATTAATAAGGGTCATGTCGTGGTCTATCACATAGTAGTCCTTAATAAACTCACTCTATGACTCGGGAAGTGATTGAAGGACTCAGCCAACTTCCTTGGGAAAACGACACCTAACTCTCCCAACTTGTCAGTATGTAACTTTATCTCCAAGATGTGAACACATACAAACTTTCCTTCCTACCAATAGGGCTTTGAGTGACCTAAAACTTGTGGGTTAGGGAGAATCATTGGAGGAGGTGGAGGAAGTGAAGTTCCACTATAGCACAAAGAAGGGATTAATCTTTCACCTTGATCGCCTTGTGGAAAATCATCTTTAAGAGAAAAGCTTGTGCTTAAAAGATTTTGGAAGACCATAGTTGTCTATACTAGACATCCACAAATGGGAGAAATTCAAATTTAGTTGATTTTAGTCCTTAATATAACACCCAAATGAAATATTAAGGCTAGGAACCCACACAATATTTTACAATTTGGAAGAGGGATGCCGTAATCCAAACTACAAAATATTTGAAGGTACGTAAATGACGATTTACCAATTTCCACCATAAAAAACGAAAAAGAATTTCAGGTTTTAAGTGAATTGAAACTCCTAGATCCTTTGAGATTCACTGAACAATTCAATGGTATGTTTAAATCTCGAGTGTGTCCTTCAAGTTTGTGACTGGGATGCCGATGATCACAAACAAGGTGTGAATAACCATGCAAATTAGCTTGGTACACCCAATGTTACAACCACCTAATCAGTGTGCCAGTTAACCACACACAAACCATTGACCTATGATTAACATCAAGCTACCCTTTTCCATACACTGTCAGTCCCGATTAGTGTGTCGGTTAACCACACACGCTCCACTAACGGCTTAACAAGGTGCAAAGTGCAATTTTATGGGTTAGCACCATATTCACATTTTCCTAAGTAACTAAGATTTGGGAATTTATAAGTGTTTAGTTACTTAGTATTTATCATTATACTTTTAATGAAGGGAGAGTTAGAGTCATATCCTACCTGTTCGGCTAACGACCCTCCATCAGTCAAGGAACTGGTGGGTGAGAGTGGACACCCATTAAACTGTCATTTTATATGCAGTAACCTTATATCCCCCTTATAGACCGGCTTCGTGAATGCGGCCTACTAACATTAAGACTAACTTTACTCTTATACATACATATATATATATATATATATATATATATATATATATATATATATATATATATATATATATATATATATTAAACCTATAATATTATAATAGTATAAGGATTGAATTTTAAACTTTTAAAATTCTAGGGTTTGGAATTAAAGTATTCGGGTTTGGAATTAAAGTATTCTAAAGTGACTTTACAAATTCCAAAACTTGAGGGAAAGTTTTGAAACTATTCAAAAGCTTTGGAATCCATAACTTATGAGTTTAATATAGGTGTAAATGAAAAGACTCTTGGAAATCCATAACTTGAGGACAAGTTATGGAGTTCATAAAACCATTTATGAAAAGGGCTCTTTATTTTTCTATAACGTATGAGTTTTAATGACTTTTAAAAGAAAGACTTTCACTTTTCCATAACTTGAGGACAAGTTATGGTTTTTCATCAAAAAACATTTAGATCAAAATTGTAAGATACAAAAACAATCAATTTGTCTATGATCTAAATTAAACTCATAAGAACAAGGCAATTCATATCAAACAAATTTCATGGAATTAGCCTAACCATATAAACTAATACAAAACATGAAACTTTGACAATTATCTTTAAAATTGGATTAACATGATCATTACCACATCAAAAATAGGTTTATAAGTTAAAAACCAGCTTACAGTAATGATCCTAGTCCAATTCCAGCCAAAAACATCGAAAATCTGCACTTAGGGGCTCCAACTCATCGAGTGTATGAACCAACTCGGCGAGTTGGATGAGTTTGAGTTTGGACTCGGCAAGTCCATCAGTGGACTCGGCGAGTCCACTGTCCAGACAGCAGAAAATTCGATTTTTCAAGCAATTTGCATCAAGTATAATTGAAAACAAGCCTAGGCTCTGATACCACTGTTGGGTTTTGAGCATTCTAACACTCCTATGGTGTACATGCAACCCTATATACCTTGGATCTATGTTTTCTCTATTATACATGCAAATATCAATTTTCCAAAGTATCATCCTAACTAGCATATTAAAGAGTATATACAATATGAAATACACTTGAATGACATACCTTTTGTTGTAGCTTGATTCCTTGGACGTTAAAGAGCTTAGTTTCCCACGTGTTGCACCTCAAATGGCTCACACAACACCACCAACAATTGGAATAACTTGAGAGAAAATTATATACACTCAAAATCGGCTAGCCCTCATGTGTCTACCACTAGTCACCACTTAGTGCCAATTTCATGAGCTATGAGGCTTCTTATATAGTGTGCACATTAGGGTTACACCATGTAACTCATTACTTTCCATATTCCTCATGATCCATGGGTTTTAACCTCCATGGAGTATCCATGGGTCACCACACGGGTTTAGCCCAACATGAGGAACTATGGATCATAAGCCTACTATATAAGACTGAATGATTTACCAAATCAATCCCCATTTATTTAATTAGTCTCTTTTGATAATAAAATTAATTCCAAACTAATTCTTGGTCAATACTAATTAAATAATATGATTTCATATTAATATATTAGAACTTATAATATATTAATAAATCATAAATATCCTCTTCTCATAAAAGTCTATCCAAATTGTTCCGATGCCTTGCAACCCAAATGGACCATGCTACTCTCAGGTAAAGTACATACCAATAATAGTTATGGCTTAGACACCTAATCCAACACATTTTAGGCTTCATAGTGAACATATTACATGGATGGGACATGGAGGCTATAGAAGTTTGCAACTTTAATCCTCTAGAGGTCTTATAGAGGCAAGATCTACACTCTCAACCATTGGAAACCTCTTTTCTTTAGACAACCAAGCCAAAGTCCCAAAACCAAGCCCTAAACTACAAAAGATGAGATCTAATAAGCTACATGTCAAGGTTGTGAGTTTATACCTCCAAGATGCAGCCTTTGATGTAGAGTTTCTGGATCCAAGTTCACTCCTCCAAGCTTGATACCTCTCTCTTCAAAAACCTCCTCCAAAAATCTCAAACAATCACTCAAACACTCACAAAAACTCAATGAACAAGAAGGAAAGCGATTCCAAGGTTTTCTCTGGGAAAGGGGGCTGGTAAGGAGTCCAACCCTAGGAGTTAATGTTTTTCATATAGGGTGTAATGCCCGAAAATTAGGTTTTTCATCCCCAATGCCAACTCGTTGAGTTGGGGCTCCCCAATTTGTCGAGTAGATCCGTCATTCCACGTGGCTAGAAAGCTTTCTACTCGTGGAATTGGAGCCTCCCAACTCGTCGAGTTCCTTCCAATATTTAAAAATAATTAGAACGAATTCATACCTGAACCAAGTGTTACAGTTATGTAATTTTACAACGAATTAAATCCTAAGTTAAGAATCGAACTGGTAATTATTACTTGTGTTAATTCATAAAACAAATACGGATCTCATAAACTAACTACTTTTCCTATAAATCAAAACCAATTCATATGCTTATTCATGATGTAATGTCCTGTCTCTGGTATGTTGTTTTCATGTTTATTATTTTGAAGTTTTCCAGAGGGACTCGGCGAGTCTATAGCCTGACTCGTCGAGTAGAGACGGGATTTCGAGCATGTGTAAGTCGGCGACTCGACGAGTCCATATTCGGGACTCGGCGAGTCCGCCTGTTTGGAAGAAACCCTAAATCCACGGGTTTGCTCACTATTTAGGCAATGATATGTGCCCCAAACTCGCCTCCTTCACCCTCAGAGAGTCTGTGAGCAACCCTAAACCATTCCTTGTTTGATTAAAGTGTTTTGTGTGGATTCTTGAAGGTTTGAAGAAGAAAAAGAAGAAAGGACCAAAAAGAAGAGGTATAGAGCAAAGATCCAAGGTCAAAATCAGAGTTCATTGAGGAATTTCTCGGAATCATTCTGTTTTGTGCTTAAAACCTCCATTGGAACACCTTTAAGGCTAGTTTAATGTACTTTTCCAAGCTTTGTAGTTGTATGGATGCCTTGATGGGTCGAGATATCCCTAGATCTCTTCATTTAGGAGTTGTAGAGCCCTGATCTATTGCCTTTTTGAAGTTGCTTTGCATGAGAACCCTAGATCTAGCCTTTATTATGCTTTTTGAGCCTTTTAATCTTCATGGATGCTTATGGGCACGTAAAGATAGAATCTTTACGTGTTAATCGAGCCTAAGGAGCCCAGATCTACAAGTTATATGCGCTGGATTCAAGCAGAATCGAGTTTATAGTAACTGCAAGCATGCGACTCGGCGAGTCGTTCTTCGGACTCGGCGAGTCGAGCCGCGAGTCCCCGATTTTCCCCCTTTTTGAGTGATTCTGAGTGGGGACCAGTGAGTAGTGGAATGGACTCAGTGAGTCGGGGTCAGACTCAGTAATGGAGGGACTCGACGAGTTGTTCAAACAACTCGATGAGTGCAAGGCATTCTTCTTAGTTCAAGAACAACTCGTCGAGTTGTTCATACAACTCAGCGAGTCGGATGCAGATAGCCTGAGTTCTAGAATCGAAAGGAAACTCGTCGAGTTGATGTCATACTCGACGAGTAGCAGCGAATAGGGTTGAGAAGTGAGAATAGGGACTCGTCGAGTTGGCGGACCAACTCGACGAGTCAGGTCAATTGTAATTTGACTTTGACCGGGAGAGTTGACTTTGGCCAGGGGTAAAAGAGTCATTTTACCCCAATGCAGTTATTAGTATTTGATTGAGTGTGTTTGTGGAATTGTAGCCGGGGAGACACCGGAGCAGCAACATATAGCTTCCAGAGCCATACACTCAGCAGCCAGTTTACGAGGTGAGTTCCCTTCTAGTAGGTACGGGTATAAGGCCACAATGTTGGCCCGTTCAATTAGTAATAGTTTCCGGACCTCGGTCTGATGCAGTAGTTAGTATGTTTGACGCCTTCGTGGCTCAGACAGGTTTGCGTGTTATGTGTTCCGGTTTATGGTGCGTAGCAGTATGCATTATATGTTGTTGTGTTAGTTGATATGTTTATGCTATGTTATGTTCAGTAGTTCCGGACTTCTGTCCGATGCAGTCAGTTCCGGACTTCGGTCCGATGCAGTTAGTTCCGGATTTCGGTCCGATGCAGGAGGCAAGGCCTCAGTAGTTCCGGACTTCGGTCCGATGCAGAGGGCAAGGCCCTGGTTAGTTCCGGACTTCGGTCCGATGCAGTGGGCAAGGCCCAGTAATTGTTATATGTTTGTATGGTATGTGGTAATTTGGGGGAGCTCACTAAGCTTCGTGCTTACAGTTTCAGTTTTGGTTTCAGGTATTTCCGCAAGTAAAGGGAAGAGCTCGGGATGATGGCATCGCACACACCACAGCTTCAGTTTTTGTCCTGGGAGATTGTTTTGATACTTAATTTGATTTGATACAGTTGTATCACGACATTTTATTATGGTTTGAGATATTTGACGTATGGTTTTATGATATGACGTTCAACATATGATTTTTATTATTAAAACAAAAATTATTTTTTGAGATGTATTTTTGGGATGTTACAAGTTGGTATCAGAGCCTTGGTTTGAGGGATTCGGATACACTCTTGGGTGTGTCTGAACTCAAACTAAGGGAAAGATAAAAAGATTTTCAAAGGAAAATGTTTTCGAAAGAAATTTTTTTTGAAAAGTGCTTAGAAAGAAAAGAGTTTTGAAAACAAGATAAGGGTGTGGAGCATGCGATCAGCCGAGCTCAAGTAAGTACTCCCAAATTACCCATGCAAGTTTATATTATGATCAATTGTTTCAGTTTCAGTAGAACAGTATGCTAGTATAGGACTGAGGATCTAGGAGGATACCTTATGTGCCTGCTTTGTGTGTTCCAGCTTTATGAGAATTGCATATTAGCATCAAGTAGACATCAGTAGGATAGCCTGTTTAGGTTATGCCTGATAGCACGAGCTTAGCATTGTATGCTAGTACAGTTTCTCATTACGAGGATAGAATTGCTTAAGTAGTTTCCATGTCTGAATGCTACTTGCTTTGTGCTTTGTGGGACACTGAGTGATGGGAGTTAGCCGTTAGGTAAATGCGCCACATCACATGTGAACAGGGTTGAATAATCTCAGAGTGTTGGATTTGGCCCTACTGCGTAGCTCTTGTTTGAGTCTAACCGTTGTGGGGACGAGTTCTGTACTCGAAGGATTATCTGAGCCTCGCCACATGTGATGACATTCATGTAATGACTAATTGGCATCACAAGGAGGCCTTCAGCAGCTGAGGACTGGTAAGGATTGAGTCATATATGTCCCTAGGGCAAGCCTAGGATGAGTGTAGTAGAGATCATCAGCAGTAGTAGTGGTCGGGTGGAGTCGAGGCAGTCCTTGAGGAAAGTACGGATATATGTGGAAGGTAGTAGGGGCCCATACTACTGGAAGCATAGGATCTGTACTCGAATCAAGGAAGGCTGAGATGAGACCGGAGGGTCTGTATTAGTAGTGATCCCTCGAGATATATCAGTGTTTCTGACATTTATCGTAATGTGTTTTCAGAATGATGGTTTTACGCTCTAGACCAGCAGGCGGCAGTTCAGGTGCCAAAGGAGGATCGGGATCAGGCTCAGGAGCCGAACAGTTGGATGAGCAGACCAGAGAGTTCTTCACTTCAGAAGTCACTCGTATCAATCTTGATCATACTCCAGTGATCTTTGGTTCGATCAAGGAGGGTATACTAGAGTTGATGGAGGAGAAGCTAGGCACCTTTCGTGCTGAGGTGGCGGCCATGATGGGTTCGCGCACGCTTACTTTCAGGGAGTTCCGGGCATGTGGAGCTCCAGACTACCACGGGGTGCGGGACCCCATAGTGAGTACTAGATGGTTGGCGGATGTGGCCAACGCATTCCGCTCGAGCAGGTGTCCCGAAGGGGACAAGGTCAGATTGGCGTCCTGTCTTCTGAAGGACAGGGCACGAGATTGGTGGGAGGAGGTTGGACATGCCATTGGAGATGATGCAACGTTAGATGCCATGACTTAGGCTGATTTCTCTACCAGATTCAGGGCGGAGTTTGCACCGGTTATTGAGGTACAGCAGTTAGCCAGGGAGTTTCAGGACCTCACCCAGACTACAGAGACCGTGGCGTAGATCACCGCCAAGTTCAGGGAGAGGGCTCTTCTCGTTCCTCAGTATGCAGCTGACGAGGAAATGAAAAAGACCCGTTATCATGAGATGCTACGGAGTGATATTCGCCAGTTTGTGAGCCGGTACAGCTGTAAAACGCTGGATGACATGATTGTTAGGGCTCGGGAGAGGGAGATTGATCTTGAGATGGAAAGGAAGAGCAAGCCGGAGGCGGTTTCGGGTACAGGTAGTTCGGGCAAAAAGCCCAAGGTTTCAGATCACAGATCCAGGAGTCATCAGAGCCACGGTCGATGTGGCAAGTGTGGGATATTGCACGATGGGGTGTGCAAGGCAGGGAGCTCCGGCTGCTACAAGTGCGGTCGGACTAGGCATTTGAGCAGAGATTGTACATCCCCTGCTACCGCCATTGCGGCATCAGATCTGATTTGCTTTCAGTGCAATCAGAGGGGACATAAAAAGTCCCAGTGTTCGAGTTTAGCTGCAGCGGGGAAGGTGGCGGCACCTGCCCCTGCTACCTTAAGGATTACAGATGGCCATCAGGGCCGAGCCGAGGCGCCAGTGGCGAAGACTAGAGCTTTTCAGATGACAGCAGAGGAGGCGCCAGCGACTCCTGATATGGTGACAGATATGTATCTTCCCTTTATCTCTGTATTTATTATTGATTATTGCTTATGGTTATATGTTTTGTATAGGGTCGTTCTCTGTGAACGGCATTTCTGCTACAGTATTATTTGATTCGGGGGCTACCCGATCGTTTGTATCACTAGTGCTTAGCAAGAGATTTAGTAGAGCTCCAGGGGAGCTGGATTGTCCACTAGAGGTTGAGATAGCAGACGATAGGACCGTGAGGGTCGCTAGGGTGCACAGAGGATGTTCTCTTTAGTTGTTTGACGAGCAATTTCCGGTGGATTTGGTCCCTATTCCCCTGCGAGGGAATAAGGTTATAGCGGGCATGGATTTGTTGAGCCCCAATAGGGCGGTGATAGATTGTGAGCTGCAATTAGTGAGGGTTCGCACTCCCAGCGGGGGAGAGTTAGTGATTCAGGGCGAGAGGCCACAACGTGGACCAGTTCTGTGTTCAGCGGCGAGAGCGAGGCGTTATTTTCAGCAGGGTTACGCCAGCTATGTAGCTTATGTCTTGGATGCTCGGGAGAAGGGCAAGACAACAGTTGACGATGTTCTGGTGGTGCGAGACTTCCCGGATGTATTTCCAGAGGATTTTCCGGGAATACCACCTGAGAGACAGGTCGAGTTCGGGATTGACCTAATTCCTGGTGCGGCTCCGATAGCTAAGGCACCGTACCGGTTAGCTCCTCCTGAGATGCAGGAGTTGTCTACGCAGCTGCAAGAGCTGCTAGACAAGGGTTTTATTCGGCCGAGTAGTTCACCTTGGGGAGCGCCAATCCTGTTTGTGAAGAAGAAGGATGGGTCGCACCGTATGTGTATAGACTACCGCGAGTTGAATAAGGTAACGGTGAAGAACCGTTACTCCCTCCTGAGGATAGACGATTTGTTTGATCAAATTCAGGGGGCATCTTGGTTCTCCAAGATCGATTTACGCTCCGAATATCACCAAATGCGGGTCAGTGGCGAGGATGTGCAGAAGACAGCTTTCAGGACCTGCTATGGTCATTTCGAGTTCGTGGTGATGCCTTTTGGGATCACTAATGCTCCAGCCGCGTTCATGGATCTCATGAATCGCGTATGCAGACTGATGCTGGATCAGTCTGTGATAGTATTCATAGATGATATCTTGGTGTATTCCAAGACTCAGGAGCAGCATGAGGAGCACCTGAGGGAGGTGCTAGAAGTTTTGAGGAGGGAGAGACTTTTCGCAAA
Source organism: Lactuca sativa (assembly GCF_002870075.4). NCBI lineage: Eukaryota > Viridiplantae > Streptophyta > Magnoliopsida > Asterales > Asteraceae > Lactuca > Lactuca sativa. Next base: position 132,283,023 of record NC_056624.2, read on the forward strand.
GTTCTCCAAGTGCGAGTTCTGGTTGCGTGAGGTGCAGTTCCTTGGTCGCCTCGTCAACCAGAAGGGTATTTTGGTAGATCCGGCCAAGATAGAGGCCGTGATGCAGTGGGAGGTCCGGAAGTATCCATCCGAGATTCGGAGCTTCCTAGGTTTTGCAGGGTATTACAGGAGATTCATTCAGGATTTCTCCAAGATAGCAGTACCGCGCACCCGACTGACCAAGAAGTCGGTGGTGTTTCGTTGGGGACCTGAGCAGCAGGCGGCGTTTGAGACCCTCAGGCAGAGATTGTGCGAGGCTCCGATCCTTACCCTAACAGAGGGAGTAGAGGATTTTGTAGTCTACTGTGATGCCTCAATCACAGGTATGGGAGCAGTATTGATGCAACGAGGGCATTTGATAGCTTACGCCTCGAGACAGTTGAAGCCTCATGAGGCTAACTATCCTACCCATGATTTAGAGCTGGGGGCGGTGGTGTTTGCCCTCAAGATTTGGAGACATTACCTCTATGGGGTCCGTTCTACCATTTACACGGATCACAAGAGCTTGAGGTACCTTATGGATCAGCCGAATCTAAACATGAGGCAGAGACGGTGGTTGGATGTGTTGAAGGATTATGATTGTGAGATCCTTTACCATCCAGGGAAGGCCAACGTAGTGGCCGACGCCCTAAGCCGCAAGGCGACAGCAGCCCCCATCAGGGACTTATGTCTGAGGATGACGGTGATTACTCCGTTGTTGGAGCGGATCAGAGAGGCTTAGGTTGAGGGCCTCAAGGAGGAAAGGCAGAAGTGCGAGAGGATAGTGGGCCGAGTAGCTTCGTTTGATTATGATAGTCGAGGGTTGTTGACTCTTCATGGGAGAGTGTGGGTACCGTACTGGGGCGAAGTACGGCAGGTGCTGATGGACGAGGCTCATAAGTCTCGATTTTCTATCCACCCAGGGGCGACGAAGATGTATAGAGATCTTCGACCCGATTACTGGTGGCCCTGCATGAAGCGGGATGTCGCCTGGTATGTAGAGAGGTGCCTGACCTGCAGGAAGGTCAAGGCAGAACACCAGAGGCCTCACAGCAAGATTCAGCCGTTAGACATTCCCGTGTGGAAATGGGAGGACATCACCATGGATTTTATCACCAAGCTTCCCAGGACCGCGCGTTGGGTAGACTCGATTTGGGTAATAGTGGATCGGTTGACGAAGAGTGCTCACTTTATACCGATCCAGGAGAGCATATCGGCGGAAAAGTTGGCCGACATCTATGTGCGGGAGGTAGTGGCACGTCATGGAGTGCCGGTACCGGTGGTGTCAGACCGAGACGTCCGTTTTACATCCAGATTTTGGAAGCGGTTTCACGACGAGATGGGTACTCGTCTCCATTTCAGCACCACTTTCAACCTTCAGACGGACGGGCAGAGTGAGAGGACGATTCAGACTCTCGAGGACATGCTCCGGGCATGTGTCCTAGACTTCGGTGGCATTTGGGATACGTATCTTCCGTTAGCAGAATTTTCGTGTAACAACAGTTACCATGCGAGTATTGATCGGCCTCCCTTCGAGATGCTCTATGGGAGGAAGTGCAGGACCCCGATTTGTTGGGGCGAGGTCAGTCAGCGAGTCATTGGGAGCACCGAAGTGGTGCTCAATACGACCGAGTTGATTCAGCAGGTTCGTAGTAGACTGCAGACTGCGCAGAGTCGGCAGAAGACCTACGCCGACAGGAGGCGTTCAGACTTGGAGTTCCAGGTGGGCGATATGGTCCTCCTGAAGGTCTCACCCTGGAAGGGTGTCTTCAGGTTCCGGAAGAGGGGCAAGTTAGGCCCCAGGTTCATTGGTCCTTTTAGGATTTTGGCCCGGGTTGGACGGGTTGCGTATCGGTTAGATCTTCCGGCGGAGCTTAGCCAGATTCACAACACTTTCCATGTTTCCCAATTGAGGAAGTGTTTGGTGGACGAGTCAGCGGTGGTGTAACAGCCGAAATTCAGGTACAACCGATTAGCCCTTCGTCTTTATTTATTGTCATTTTGGGCCTTTGTGTTGGGCGAGTACGCTGGGCGTACAAGGAGCACGATGCGCGTACTCGCGCGCCTCATTTAAACACGTCATTGTCGGGTACGCTGGGCGTACCCAAGGTTACGCCGGGCGTAATCGGTCCAGACCGAAAACCCTAATTTGAGTTGTTGGCTATAAAAGGAATGAGATGGCTTGGTTCCTCAACCACCATCCTTCAGAAAGAAACCCTAAGAGAGTTGTTCCTTCGTTCATAGCTTGTTTGTGAGTGTTGTAAGCTTTGAGGTGTCATTTCAATGTAGCAAAAGCAAGAAGGAGTCCATTGTGGAGACTAGAAGTTGGTGTGCAAGTGTAGATCCGTGAAAAGCAAAGGTTGGAGCTTCTTCCTAAGGTAAAAAGTTCAGATTTTGCCTTGTAGTTCTTATGGTATGCTTCATGGACCAATTTCTAGGGTTTTGGTCCCAAAGATGGAGACTTTCTGAGCAAGTAGTCTCCATTGGCTTAGATCTACCATATTCCAGGTCCATTTGAGTGGTATGTTCATAAAATGTGATCTTGGACGTATATATTTAGCCATGCATGAGATCTAGATCTTTGGAGGTGAAAGGAAGGTATTAGAGGGTGTAGGAGCCTTTACAGCCAAGCCAAGGCTTAAAGGTTCCGACTTTATGGATTAGGAGGCTTGATGAGAGCCAGATCTGGAAGTTGAAGGAGTGTCTTAACCATTTAAGACAAGAAATATGGTATGGCTGAATCTGGGATTTACGTTGGGCGTAACTCCCAGTACGCGCAGCGTAAGGGATTGCGACCCCTGATTGTGACTCATCGATGTACGCCCCGCGTACAGAAGCTGGTACGCCTCGCGTACTGTGGTCAGTTGACTTTCGTTGACTTTTAGGGTTTGGTTAACATGAGTCAAGGAAGGGTAAAATGGTCTTTTACCCCTCTGTGGGATAATGATAAGGGTGTAGCCTAGTCTTGAAAGTCGATATTAATTAGAATGATATTTCGTTCTGATTAGGCGGGGTTGGGTCTTTGTTTCAAGATTCAGAGATAGCGAGCACGTGAGGTTCTAGACTTCCTGCGAGATGAGTCTTCTCACTATACTGTACCCGGAAGGGTATTTATGTGTGACCGAGAGGTCGGATATGTTATGAGTTGTATGCATCGAATATGATAAGTTAACTGTTTGTATGTGCTATGTATTTTATGCTTGATATGGGCCGGAAGACATTTTATGTTATGGGCCAGAAGGCATTGTGATGTGGACCGGAAGGTCGACGCGGGTAGGACCGGAAGGTTTACCGGGTCGGGACGAAAGTCCCCTGAGACACATGGACCGGAAGGTCATGGCCTGGAAAGGCGTATGTGTGTAAGTAGTATTTTGGGGAACTCACTAAGCATTTATGCTTACAGTTTTTGTGTTATGTGTTTCAGGTACTAGCGAGGACCGTGGGAAGGCGCCGGCGTGATCTGCACACACTGATGGAGGATTTATGATCTTGGGATTTATATGATTTGTATTATGATATGATGCATTGGATCTTTATGAATTGTTTTGGATGAAAACATGTTTTTAAGAAATGAAAAATTTGTTTTGAAAATTTACGATGTTACAGGTGGTGCCCCTGGAGGACATTCAGGTCGATAGCAGCCTGAACTATATTGAGAGGCCGATAGCGATCATGGATCGGAAGACGAAGACCTTGAGGAGCAAGGTGGTTGAGTTAGTGAAGGTGCAGTGGCAGCACCGGAAGGGGTCTGAGTGGACGTGGGAGGCTGAGGAGGAGATGAGAGAGCACTACCCAGAGTTGTTTGTAGATTCAGCCGTAGCAGACTTTGAGGACAAAGTCTGAGTCAAGTGGGGGAGAATTGTAACGTCCCATCTCTGGTATGTTGTTTTCATGTTTATTATTTTGAAGTTTTCTAGAGGGACTCGGCGAGTCTATAGCCCGACTCGTCGAGTAGAGACGGGATTTCGAGCACGTGTAAGTCGGCGACTCGACGAGTCCATATTCGGGACTCGGCGAGTCCGCCTGTCTGGAAGAAACCCTAAATCCCCGGGTTTGCTCACTATTTAAGCAATGATATGTGCCCCAAACTCGCCTCCTTCACCCTCAGAGAGTCTGTGAGCAACCCTAAACCATTCCTTGTTTGATTAAAGTGTTTTGTGTGGATTCTTGAAGGTTTGAAGAAGAAAAAGAAGAAAGGACCAAAAAGAAGAGGTATAGAGCAAAGATCCAAGGTCAAAATCAGAGTTCATTGAGGTATTTCTCGGAATCATTCTGTTTTGTGCTTAAAACCTCCATTGGAACACCTTTAAGGCTAGTTTAATGTACTTTTCCAAGCTTTGTAGTTGTATGGATGCCTTGATGGGTCGAGATATCCCTAGATCTGTTCATTTAGGAGTTGTAGAGCCCTGATCTATTGCCTTTTTGAAGTTGCTTTGCATGAGAACCCTAGATCTATCCTTTATTATGCTTTTTGAGCCTTTTAATCTTCATGGATGCTTATAGGCATGTAAAGATAGAATCTTCACGTGTTAATCGAGCCTAAGGAGCCCAGATCTACAAGTTATATGCGCTGGATTCAAGCAGAATCGAGTTTATAGTAACTGCATGCATGCGACTCGGCGAGTCGTTCTTCGGACTCGGCGAGTTGAGCCGCGAGTCCCCGATTTCCCCCTTTTTGAGTGATTATGAGTGGGGACCAGTGAGTAGTGGAATGGACTCAATGAGCCGGGGTCAGACTCAGTAATGGAAGGACTCGACGAGTTGTTCATACAACTCGGCGAGTCCAAGGCAATCTTCTTAGTTCAAGAACAACTCGTCGAGTTGTTCATACAACTCGGCGAGTCGGATGCAGATAGCCTGAGTTCTAGAATCAAAAGGAAACTCGTCGAGTTGATGCCATACTCGACGAGTAGCAGCGAACAGGGTTGAGAAGTGAGAGTAGGGACTCGGCGAGTTGGCGTTCTAACTCGGTGAGTCAGGTCAATTGCAATTTGACTTTGACCGGGAGAGTTGACTTTGGCCAGGGGTAAAAGAGTCATTTTACCCCAATACAGTTATTAGTATTTGATTGAGTGTGTTTGTGGAATTGTAGCCGGGGAGACACCGGAGCAGCAACAGATAGCTTCCAGAGCCATACACTCAGCAGCCAGTTCACGAGGTGAGTTCCCTTCTAGTAGGTATGGGTCTAAGGCCACAATGCTGGCCCGTTCAATTAGTAATAGTTTCCGGACCTCGGTCTGATGCAGTAGTTAGTATGTTTGACGCCTTCGTGGCTCAGACAGGTTTGCGTGTTATGTGTTCCGGTTTATGGCACGTAGCAGTATGCAGTATATGTTGTTGTGTTAGTTGATATGTTTATGCTATGTTATGTTCAGTAGTTCCGGACTTCTGTCCGATGCAGTTAGTTCCAGACTTCGGTTCGATGCAGTTAGTTCCGGATTTCGGTCTGATGCAGGAGGCAAGGCCTCAGTAGTTCCGGACTTCGGTCTGATGCAGAGGGCAAGGCCCTAGTTAGTTCCGGACTTCGGTCCGATGCAGTGGGCAAGGCCCAGTAATTGTTATATGTTTGTATGGTATGTGGTAATTTGGGGGAGCTCACTAAGCTTCATGCTTACAGTTTCAGTTTTGCTTTCAGGTACTTCCGCAAGTAAAGGGAAGAGCTCGGGATGATGGCATCGCACACACCACAACTTCAGTTTTTGTCCTGGGAGATTGTTTTGATACTTAGTTTGATTTGATACAGTTGTATCACGACATTTTATTATGGTTTGAGATATTTGACGTATGGTTTTATGATATGACGTTCAACATATGATTTTTATTATTAAAACAAAAATTATTTTTTGAGATGTATTTTTGGGATGTTACACATGAAATAAACATAAATTTAAGTACTTTATTGAAACCACAACATAAATTGCTAGGTTTAAAACAAAGTCTAAAACATCAATCACTACAAAATCAGTCATATATAATCGAATTAAAAACTATAAACATAATAGAAGAAAAAGTAGTTGCTCATGCCTAAGAACATGAATCCATAGATGTAACTAATAGAAACTTTTACAAATCAAACTATAAAAGCCATTCCAATTTGTCTTCTACAACATTTCCTTGCTCTAAAATGTGTCTCCTAGTCTTTAAAAATTAGTATTTATAGGTTGGAAAAACGTGAAACCAACAAAGCGAGTGACTCAGTCGAGTAGATTTTGGCTTGTTTGTTCACTCGGTCAAGTGGATTTCATGTGTCAAAGTCTCATCTTCAAGTTTGGCTTAGTCGAGTGGTGGCCAAGAACACTATCAACTCGGCCGAGTAACTTCTATTATTTAGGTCTGAAACTTCAAAATTTTCAACTTTTGCAATTCAGATCCAATGTTCACGAAATCTGATCAACAACTTCCACGCAATATCCTAACATTGTTCCTCTGGACCAGTATTTCTAAGAGGACCAGTATTTCTAGCATGTATTTCGATTCATGAATTTCACTTATTTGGCCATGTTTGTCAATGTTGTTATATGGTCGATATTATCTTGCATAGTCAATTTGTTTTTAGTGGCTTATGTGTGTTCGTTGGTATGCTATCAAATTTCCTTTTCGGTTGGTCTCCCTCGCTTCATTAATTTTATACTTAATTCGCTTAATATATATTACACAAATACATAATCATATCATGATTTAATTTGGGGTGGTTTCGTAAATGCCAAAAATTCTTTTTTCTACTGCGAATTATGTCTCGTTTAAGATGTGAGTCGTATTCCCCATAATTTATTTCATGAAATTATTACGAATATATTTTTTGTAAAACTGTATAAATGTTCAATCGTTCTGAGTCCATAAATTTATTTTGTCAAGATCTTATATTGTTATGTTATGCTATATTAGGCATATTCTTGCACATTTTTTGGTAATAATTAAATCATTGCACTGTGAAATTAATTCGTTTAAGATTTTTGTTTTTATCTTTTTTAGAATAAATGAGATGTTATAAAGCATGAAGACAAAAATATACATGTAATTTTATATTTAATATTAACAAATTCAGTCAACCCAAGATAATAAAGTCCAATAAATTTACAAAGATCAAATTAAACCTAAGTTAGCTTCAACCGTTCAATTTTCAAAAACCAACTAAAACTTAAGTTAAATTCATCCGCTTGAGGCATATAGGTTGATGACAAACCTTATAGAACTTGTCGTATTTTGGAACCAATATCCATTCGGGTAGTCGCTAATTTATTCTAATGTTTCAAATTTTCAATGACTAAATTTTCAATCAAAATCACATTTGAGCTCTTTGGGCTAACAGATTGTGAAAGAAGTGGGGCATAATATTTCTGTAGTTGGACTAAGTCATACTTTAGTGGACCCGGCTATTCAAAACTAAGTAAAAATAGTAAGTCCAAAATGATTTGGGCCGAAGCAGATAACTTGATAACTGTATAAACTTAATTTACTAAAGCCATTCGACTTACATTGATTTGAAATTTGAATGCACGTTTCGTGTGTAAAGCTTAGGGTCAGTCAGATATGATAATCAACAGGGAAGGAATTGATGTAAATGAAGTGTGATACGACAATTATCATCTTATTTAATATGGTGTATAATAGACATAATTATAATAGGTAATAGATTTTTTCAACATGGTAGAATGTCGGCAATGGCGGTTTTGGGGTGTGGGCGGTACAGTCGTACATGACCTTCAAATATTGGGACAAATCTATAATTGTGATGTTGGTATATTTTTTAAAAGACATTTTTATGAGTTATCATTAAAGAGAATCAGTCATGTCGGTTACTTATATATACAATATAATATTTGTTTGTAATCTTGAAATCAGATGAATTATGAAAAAAAATCAAAAAATCAAAACCTAATCAGAAACTTTAAAATTATCACCATTTTAAGGTAAATGTCTATATCCAATGGAAAATACAAATATGTTTCTAATAAAATTCTAGAAAATGATTTCATATTTTATGAAATACACTTTACCCAAAACAGATTAATACAAAAAATAAAATCTAATCTTATGTTCTAAAAGACACTTTACCGAAACAAAATCTCATTTTAAAATATGTCAACTAAAAGGTAGGGTGGTACGTTGAAAGTGCGAAAACAATAGTGACTCGAGGCATTTAAAAAAAAAGACGTTCCGACGAAATTGGCGTTGGGTGTTCAGAACCGGTACATGAACTTTCATTTCAAGAGACATTCACGATTTAGTACTTTGTGCACATAGGTCATCAAGCTATTGATTCGTTGGAGTAAAAGAAAAGTTGAAATCACTACATACCAGTGAGTTAAAGACAAGTTCGAAAAATCTTGAAAAGAGGTTTCAAAATGGTCATATCTTAAACATCCATGTTGATAATTTATACAACGAACTGAAATTGTTACAAAAAGATTTATTAGTTGAAAACAATACAACTAATGAAATACTAAATTTCTTAAAAACATTAAACACTTATCAAGCTTCTTGTCTAATATACAAAATATGTAACACCCCATTTATTTAATAAATAAATAAGTAAATTAATGACTGTATAATGCCCCTAAAAGCGGAATAATGTAGCAAGGAGTTACTTTCGGGGGTTAAAAAGTTATAATTGTAAGTTTAAGGGGTTAACAATATAATTTTCGGATTAGTTTATAAAGGATTTTGAAGTCAGGGGCTAAAGAGTAAATTCTGGATTTCATTTGAAGATAAATATAGAGGGAGGGGTTACTTGGAAAAAATAGGATTTAATTTGTAAAGGTTTTCAAGAGGCAAGGTTTAAATGGTAATTTATGGACTCCCTTTTGAAAGAATATGGGAAGGGAGGGACTAAAGGCGATATTATGGAAAAAGATGAAATGGGATGGGGGTATATAGCTATCACCACTCGTCTAACCCTAACCCTAACACAAGCAACTGCAGCCGCCACATCCTTCTTCACTTTCGGTAGCCACCGCCACCATGGAAGTCCTCATCCGCCGTTTGCGTCACCGACCCCCGACAACCCGGTTCCGCCTGCTGCCTCGTCGACGAACGCCATCGTCCCACCACCTGATGCCACCTGGAGAGCTGTGAACGGCCAAGAATGAAGACGGAGCTGTGAATGGAAAACACGAGTCATGCACGATCGAAATGGTCACGGTGAGGCCATCTCTCATTTCTTTCATTCATTTTAGTTGTTCGGGACTGTAATCGCCATGTTGGGGTCGTAACCGTCGTTGTTCGTCATTACTATGGCGTTCCGACGATGTCCGCCACCCTGTAGGTGGTTGAATGCGTGTGTGTCTGCCTTTATGGGCTGCTTATGGTGCTAACAGTGGTGTATGGGTGTTATTTTGGGCAGAGAAGCAAGATTACCCACCACCACCACCGTAGGGTGGTGGCTGTGTCGTCTTCAACCACCATGTGCAACTGGTGGTGTCATGTTCCTGGAGCGAGTGTGTGTGTTGTTGCTGATCGGAAAAGCTCAAGGAGAAACCGCCATGGCCGCCATGGTGGTCGCCGCCACTCGCCACCGCCGACCACCGCAAGGTGGTTGTTCGTGCATTTTATTTTTGATATGTTATTTTGATCTAAGCATTGTAAAATTGTAATAGTGGCTAGAATAATGAAATGAAAACTCAAAACCACCACCGTGAGGTGGTGGCTGCCGCCTCTTGCCGCCACCGGCCACCGTGTCGGGTGGCGGTGTGCTTAGTTGTGTTGGGGTTGCTTTTTTTGGATGTTTGGACAAGGACTAAAACCCTAATGGGCCTATTAAACCCTAATGGGCCCAATGAAGCCCTAATGGACCCCAAAAGCCCAAACATGTGACTAATGGGTGTAATAAACCCTAACTAACCTAAAGAAAACCCCGATGGGCTTAAGGACTTGGTTTTGGGCCTATTGGGCTAAGATGAGATTGGAAACCCTAATTAGGGTTTAGAAAACCCTATATTGGATTTATAGGCTTGGACCTATCGGGACCCACATTTGAGCCATTTGTATGGAATTGTATGATAAGCCTGACTTCACCATATGATATATCTAATCTCTATACTAATAAAAGAGTAGTCATTTTGCCATGTGTCACTATATTAGACCTCTTAATTAATATGATGTCATTTGTCAATCTATTAGTTTACCATTTTAAATTTATTAGATCTCCTACTTAATGTGATATTAATTGTCAATGTATTTATTATTTATTTTAAATTTTAAATTTTATATAATTGTTTTCATTAATTCACAAATAAAAAATGTCTAATATATATTAAAAATTAATTATATATATTTATTTGAAACAACGATTATAATTTCACAAAACTAATATAAATATATCGTAAGTAATAATTTATTTAAAATAATTAATTATTAATTTTGAGGTTTTACTATAAAATTTCAATTAATTTTATAACCGTGGTTTCCATGGGTTATAAACTAGTAGAGTAATAGACTTAATGGATTAAGTCCTTAATTGGTTAAGTGAGAAACACCTAACCCTAATTGTTATTTTATGTGAAACCCTAGTTTCACTTGGGCTTTGTGTTGGGCCTTTCTATTGGGTTTTGGTGTTGACGCCAATAATGGGCCATCCAAGGACAATCATTGGACCAGAATAATTAGATGGACTTTAAGGTAAGGCCCATATGAGGGGTTGGGCCCAATTTGGAGAATTGGGCCATAGTTGGGCCTTAATGTTTATATGATATTGGAGCATTATACTGTCAAAGGTTGGACTGGAATAAATGGTTGGGCCTTATGGTAAGACCTTGTAAAGGTTTGGGCCCAATTTGGAAAATTGGGCCATATATCAGGCTTTGAGACATAGTTGGATTGTTGGGACTTTGGATTGGGCCTTGGGCTTGAATCAAACTAGGATTGGAGTAAAGCAGTCTTTTACCCAAGCATAGACTTATGGTTTTCTTGATGGAACCCAATTATTAATTGGGTGTTATTTTGATGTTGACAGATCGGGGATCTGTCATCCAGCAGCTGGGGTTATGTCTACGGGACTTCACTAGTGTGAGGTGAGTTACCTTCCAGTAGGGGTGGGTCTAAGGCACCAATGTCGGCCCACCAGTAGATGACTATGTTTGAGATGATTATCTTTGTGATAATTATCTGGTTTCCATTATTTGATATGATTATTATGTTGGGATGCTATGATATAGGTGATAGTAGCAGCAGGGGTGCAATAGTCCCCAGTTACCGGTTGAAAGATACAGAAGACGGTTACCGGTTGTAAGATACCGAAGGGGTGGACAGAACTTATGCATGCATAGCAATATGTTTATGATATGTTATTATGTGACCAGTATGGTTATGATATGCCAGTATGTGATTCAGTATGTTTATGTTATGTTATCATGGAACCAATATGTTTATGACATGTTATTATGTGATAGTGATAGGGGGTGAAATAGTCCCCGGATACCGGTTGAAAGATATCGAAGGGGAGGTTAGCTCCCAATTACCGGTTGAAAGCAATCGAAGGGGAGGTTAGTTCCCGAGTACCGATTGAAAGATACCGAAGGGGAGGTTAGCTCCCGATTACCGGTTAAAAGATATCGAAGGGGAGGTTAGTTCTCGAGTACCGGTTGAAAGATACCGAAGGGGAATCCAACTCCCAGTTATGGCAGATTGATACCGGTTGAAAGATACCGAGAGATAGGCATTATATGGTATGTGGTATGATGGGGGAACTCACTAAGCTTCGTGCTTACGGTTTTCAGTTTTGGTTTCAGGTACTTCGTTTTCAAAGGAAGGGATCCGGCTCGATCGCAGCGCATCACAACATGTACCGCACATGAGATCCTTGGGATTACACTCTGATACAGTTTTATGATACTATGTTTTGATTATTGACACTTTGGTTTTGACATGAGATATTAATATGAATGTTTTTATACTAATGGTGTTATGTTATAACTTAATTAAAACGAAATTTTTGGCCTGTATTTTTGGGATGTTACAAAATATTTGTAACACCATTTCCAAGTATATATATATATATATATATATATATATATATATATATATATATATATATTTCCTTTGTGTTTTTGGCATTTAAAGACTTAAATATGAAATTTTGGTTAGTTACATCATGGTGGGGGAAGATACCACATCGTGGCCTCACCCGTTGTCAAAATCACGTCTTTGGTGCGTGCTACAATGTGGCAATGTATAAGCCACGATGTGGTAGCTTTTTTATGCAAAATCCTAACTTTTTGGGGTTTATGCCCCTATTTAAGGGATATGTTGGCTAGGGTTTTCACACTATCAGCTTCCATCACTCCCTCTTGACCTAGATCAAAACCTAGCCTCCATTTTTGAGTTTTTTAGAAGCTTTTTGGTGGTTTTGGTGATATTAAAGGAGAAGAAGGTGTCCCTTAAGCACAAATCCAATAAACAAATTCCCTTACCACCTTATAGCACAAATTTTGGACCATTATAAGTCCTTAAGTTCAAGAAATGCATTGGACATGCATGTCCATAAATAAAGGGTTTTTATGAAGTTTATGGACGTTAGGAAGACTTATGGAAGAGATGAGAGTATGGCTTGATGGATTGAGGGCTTAATCCATTAAGTTACCTAGGAGCAGTTCACATGGCGTGGTGACATGCTCACCACGTCGTAGAGGATGGTTCTTTACGACTGAATTGTTTGCGTTGCTGTCACAGTGTAGTGGCATGCTGGCTAATGGGTGGCCACGACGTGGTGGCCAACAGTTGACTTTGACTGTTGACTTTTTGACCAAGTTTGACTTTTGGTCAACGTGAGGATTTAGGCAATAGATTCAGGATATATCTCTGATTGTTATATAGGTGGATTGTAGCACCAGTCCTTGTTTCGTGTGAGTTATAGAGATAGTCTACTAGCGTTCGAGGTGAGTTTTCACACTATACTTTGTATAGCAATGTGTATCCTTGTGTATAGGATGTTGATACGTTGTAGTGATCTGTCAGACTGGTAGATCTATATGATTACTTGTGGTTAATGGTTATCGTTTATTTGTTTGCACATGTCGACATATTGTGGTTGGGTTGTGGCGGTCCTTCTTTGTGTTGTAGGCCAAGATACCCGAGCAATCCATGTGTACTGTAGGACTTGCAAGGTGGTCCAGTTAGACTGTAGGCCCAATGAGAGCGGTCTAGGTGTACTATAGGCTTACGAGGTGTTCCGATCAAACTGTAGGCTCATGTGTGCATGCATTATATATGTATTGTTATGTGGGGCATTTTTTAGAACTCACTAAGCCTTGGCTTACAGCTGTGGATTTAAATGTTTCAGGTACCTCATAGGATCGGGAGAAAGGTAAAGTCATTACTGTACACATCATCCCGTATTATCCTGTTTAGAGAGAGATACTCTGATCTTATTACTCTGATTTTCATATGGTTGTAAAACAATGTTTTTGTGACTTATGATTTCTAGGAAAATGCCTTTTAAAAATGAAAAATTTACTATGGTTTTTGGAACGTTATAAGTTGGTATTAGAGCTTTGGTTTGATGGATCTGAATGAACACAAATATGATTTTAGACTCAAACTATGGATCTACAAAAGATTTCTTACAATACTTTTCTAAAATAAAATTTAAAAATGAAGGATGTGATGTGTATAGTTAGTCGGATCTGAAGAGAAAGTTATCCTCCAAGATAACGACACTTGTTATATGTATATCGGCAATATGTTTAAGTATTAGAATTGCATGGTAGTTCATAGGCTAGGTGTAACAATTGCAAAAATTGTCATAGGTCGTTAACTGCCAAAAATTAAGAAGCGTCAATAGATTTACTACGTATTATATATCAATCTATGACAAAAATACTAATGTTCGTATTAAAATATATAAGAAAAATCAACCAAAATGTCTGACAAGCTAAAATTTAGTGCGCCAAAACATATATATATATATATATATATATATATATATATATATATATATATATATATATATATATATATATATATATATATATATATATATATATATAAAGTACATGTCGAGACGATCCTGGAAATATAAAATTTATAAAAATCCAACCTCGTACGAATTAGTTATAAAGTTTATAAGATATAAAAGTTTGCCGCACACAAAAAGTTACAACAACCAAAACTCAAAGGAGAATGGTGAACTTTTGGGAAAAAAAAAGTTGTCAAAAGGACAATTGTAGTACCACTAAATGTAGGAATTATGAGATGAAGAACGTCTAAAACGGAAACCGTATGAGAGAGTTATGAGTTTTATAAAATTAAAACAGTAATAAAAACTAGTCGAAAAACGAAAGTCAAAACTAGCCAAAACGACCAAAATGAAAGTTGTACAATACGTTGAGACCTACACGAATATATAAGAGTCATTGAAAACGGAGTTCGTATGAGAGAGTTATGAATTTTCAAAGTTTAATTTTTACCGTGTCACGTGCAATTTGACATCCAATACGTTTGGATACGTGGTGACGTGGCACACTGAGAGGACGACATGTGGCACCCCCCTATGGCTCACACGCAAATGCGCAACACTTACCCCAAATTTTGCTTTAAATAGCAGTCTTCGGCAGTATCCATTCTACACCTCTCAAACTCGCCCTCTCACTCTCTCATACCTCGTGTCACTGCCACCAAGTGCCTCTCGAAGTTCGAACTTTTGGTTTCCATTCTGCAACAATGATATCATAACTTACAAGTGAGTTCATGGCCCTATTTTCTAAAACTTTTTGCGCGGGGGGGGGGGGGGGAGGGGGTGGGGATGGGGGGATATATATTAAAATTCAACTATTTCATAATTATTAATAATCATATAATGTTAGTTAGATAATTATGATCATAAAATTAGGATGATATTTTTCCCGGTATTTGCCCAACCTTTAAAGATAATATTATTTCTAGTTGTTATACTGACACATCTTATTAGGAGAACACTATACCTAGTCATCATATTGACAAACTCTCTAGGAAAACATTATACATAATCATTATTCTGCCAACTACCCACAGATAATATTTACACTATATTATACTTGACTCAAAGGGATCATAGTGATATATTATGCTATCGTTACACTTGACTCAAATGGATAATTGTAATATATTATGTCATCACTACGCTCAACTCAAATGGATAATAGTAATATATTATCCTGTCACTATGCTCGACTCAAACGGATAATAATAATATATTATGTCGTTACTACGCTCGACTCAAATGGATAATAGTAATATATTATGTTGTTACTATGCTTGATTTAAAACAGATAGTATTAGTGTATTATGTTGATGCTACACTCAATTTAAACGGATAATAATATAGGGGTGAGCATTTGGACCGGTGGACCGGACCGGACCAGACCGGACCAATTTTTTGGACCCCCGGGCCGGTTCTCGGTTCTCAGATTTCTCTCCGGTCCGGTCTGGTTTTTTTCTCGGTTCGGTCCGGTTTTTACCGGGTTTAGAATCGGTTGGACATGATTAAGATTTATGTGATGTTTTTTAAACACTCATAAGTCATTCGTTTTAAGTCGGATTGATCTGCGGTTTTTTCCGACATCTAGTTTACATTTTGTAGATGAATTTAGACTATAATTTTGTTTATTTTGGTATTATATTCACTGCGTTACAATCCTTCAAAGTAGAGCTATCAAAGCTGAAAAAATTCAGCTTTTCAGCAAGATTTTGTAATCTGTGATGTTTTTTAAACACCCATAACTCATTTGTTTTAAGTCGGATTGACCGGAGATCTTTTCCAACATTTATTTTACAGTTTGTAGATGAGTTTAGACTATTTTTTTGTTTATTTTGGTATCATATTCACTGAGTTACAATCCTTCAAAGTAGAGCTATCAAAGCTGAAAAAATTCAGCTTTTCAGCAAGATTTTGTAATCTGTGACGTTTTTTAAACACCCATAACTCATTCGTTTTAAGTCGGATTGACCTCCGGTTTTTTCCAACATTTAGTTTACAGTTTGTAGATGAATTTAGACTATAATTTGGTTTATTTTGGTATTTTATTCATTGAGTTACAATCCTTCAAAGTAGAGCTATCAAAACTGAAATATTTCAGCTTTTTAGTATTATTTTATACTATAATTCCGAGTCCGCGTTTAGCACATGTGGTAGAGTTGTAAGTAAGTATCAGACTAGTTTATCGACATTGATAGTTGAAGCTTTGTTATGCACCCAAGATTGGGTGATAAAGTCTACAAATCCGATAGTTGACAACGTTGATGACATCTTGAACGATGATGATATAGCTTTGGGTAAAAAAATAACAATCTTTATTCTTTTTTTATTCAATTATTACTTTTTATTAAATACTAACAACATTTTCATTTGTGTTTATATAGAGATTGCACAAGCTTTAAATATGTTACATATGGATGACAATGATATGGGGAAGAAGCCAATGGAAGATTAGATTCTGAGTTTATGAAGTTTGTTAGTTTAATTGATTTTAAAGTTTAAACTATGATTTTTGTTGTTACGGTAATACTTTTATATGTTTGTCTTAAAATTGTTTAACTTTTGTTGGTGAACTTGATTTCTATGTTAGTTGCTTTTATTTGGAAAATTAATTTTTGCAAATTGCAAGTTATAATATTATACATAAATGTAGATTAGTTAGGCATGAAACGGAAACATATTAATTTTGCAAATTATAATATTATACATCAATTTAGATTACATATACTCTATGCAATTAAAGTTATACCGGTCCAAACGGGTCCAAAAACCGGAAAACCCGGACCTGGACCCGGACACGACTCATCCGGTCCGGTCCATGGTCCACAAAATTCTCCATAAGCGGTCCGGTCCAAGAGCCGGTCTGGTCCGGTTCGGTCTGGGCCGGTCCAAATGCTCACCCCTATAATAATATATTATGTCGTTGCTACACTCGATTTAAATGGATAATAGTAATATAACATGTCGTCGTTACACTCAATTCAAATTGATAATAGTAGTATATTATGTCGTCACTACGCCCTATCTAAACAAACAATAGTGGTATATTATGTCGTCACTACACCCGATTCCAAACGAATAATTGTAGTATGTTATGTCATCACTCAACTTGAATAAAGGTTATATTACCACTCCACCAGTTAGGTTTTATAAGGATACGTTGTAACACCCAGTTCCTGGTAGGTATTTGTTTTGATTAAAAGTTCTTTTTGGAAGAGCTACTCGGCGAGTTGTAGCCCTAACTCGCCGAGTAGATGTCGAGATGGGTGCAGGCTTTAAGTGATCTACTCGGCGAGTCCACGCCTGGACTCGGCGAGTAGGCCAATCAGGAGGGGACCCGAATCCCTAGGGTTTGCACCCTATTTAAATGTCCTTATAGCCCCATCTCAGCCTCTATCATCCTTAGAGCGTTCCTTGTCGAAACCCTAGCCTCCATTTGTAAGTTTGAGTGATTTGTTGCCTTGTGAAGGATTTTTGGGGCACATTGGAGCTTAGAAGGAGAAAATAAGAGTTTGAAGAGTGCAAGAGAGGGAGTAGATCCGAAATCTACTTTGGGAGAAGCTTCCATTCAGGTAGTAAAGTCTCTACCTTGATCTTTAGTCCATTAGATCCCATTTTGTCCTAATTTGGTGGTTTTCAAGCCCTAAAACACCAAACTCCATGTGTTTATGATTAATAATCCGAAAGGACTTCAGATCTAGACTTTATGGACGTGTTAGAAGCATAAAGTTGTTGTGGTTGAAGTGATTGAGGACCTCCATGGAATGCATGACCTCTTAAAGAGCTTGGAATTTCATTTTTGAGCTTATAGGGCCATGCATGCACATAAAGTTTGCAACTTTACGTGTTAAGCATGCCCTAGGATCATAGATCTGTGGTTTTGAAGAGTTGCATGTCTCAGATTTGGCTCATATGGGAAATGGGTCAAAGGACTCGGCGAGTCCCAAGGTGGAACTCGGCGAGTTCTATGAATATGGCCTTAGACTTGGCGAGTTGGATGAACAACTCGGCGAGTCCTATGAAGATTGCCTGGTACTCGACGAGTTGTTCTTCAAACTCGGCGAGTTGTATGAACTGTTATTGTGTATGAAGGGTTTAAGTATCAGAAGTCCAACCCTTCGTGTTTGCACGTAGGATTAGCAATCTAACGTGTTCCGATAGTCCCAAAAACCCCAGATCCTCATGCAGGATGTTCAGATAAGGATTTGGAAGCGAGTGGGAAGTCTGCTCGCATGGACGCGGCGAGTTGTTCATGGACTCGGCGAGTCGGATCGCGAGCCGGTCCCATCGTCCTGAGTGGTGAGTTAAGGACGATTCAGTGAGTGGGAAGAAGGGGCTTGTAGAGTGGGACTGGGTCAGTGAAGAAGGACTCGACGAGTCGGTGCCATGACTTGGCGAGTCCAGTCAACTGGATGTTGACCTTGACTAAGGAGTTGACCTGGGTCGAAGGGACGGTCAGTCATCTGACCTAAGGGTGTGAATGAGAGGCTAACCTATGTTTATGATTTATAGCCGGAAGATTTTTGATTCAGCAGTCAGGCGCTTAGCAAGCAGACTTCCGCAGTTACTTTCGAGGCGAGTTACCTTCCAGTAGCGGTGGGTCTACGGCCACAATGCCGGCCCACCAGTAGGAGTTGTATGTAGATGATTGTCTCTGTGATATTCATCTAGGGATTACTACTACCTGTGTTATGTTTATGTGCTAGTATGATATGATGCTATGTGCTAGTGACAGTAGGGGGATATAGTCCCTAAGATATCCGGTCGATAGGGCCGAAGGGGTAGTCATACCCAGTCCTGCTAGATAGATTCTGATATTGAGATACATGTTATGTGGTAGTAGTAGAGGGGAGAAATAATCCCCAGTATCCGGTCGAGAGGACCGAAGGGAAGGCTAGCACCCAGATATGCTAGGCAGTACCCGGTCGAGAGGACCGAAGGGGAGGC
Source organism: Lactuca sativa (assembly GCF_002870075.4). Lineage (NCBI taxonomy): Eukaryota > Viridiplantae > Streptophyta > Magnoliopsida > Asterales > Asteraceae > Lactuca > Lactuca sativa. The sequence continues at coordinate 132,301,936 of NC_056624.2, forward strand.
CAACACCCAGGTATGCTAGGCAACATCCGGTCGAGAGGACCGAAGGGGTAGGTTGGGCACCCAGATATGCCTGACAATATATATATGTTATGTGGTTATATGGTATGTGGTACAATGGGGGAACTCACTAAGCTTCATGCTTACAGTTTCAGTTTTGGTTTCAGGTACCTTTTCTTCGAAGGGGAAGGAGTCGGCACTGTAGCGGTACATCACACACATGGTTTGCTTTCCGCATCATTAGATCCTCCTGGAAAATTATACTCTGACACTTTAATGTTTTATAAAAATGTTTCTAGACATCCAGTACCTTTTGTGAAATGATATCACCGTTGAACCTTTTATTTCTAATGTTTTGCCATGTACTTGTTTTAAAAATGAAAATTTTGACTCGTATTTTTGGGATGTTACAAGTTGGTATCAGATCCCTGGTTTGAGGGATTTGGACTCACCTTCGAGGGTGTCTGAACTCAAATCAAGGGATTAAAAGATTTTCCAAAAAGAAATGTTTTCTAAGAATTTAAAAAAGGGGTTTTTGAGAAAGAACGAAGTGTGTGATGTGCGCAACCGGCCGAGCTCAAGTAAGTATTCCATAAAGTACCCATACAAGCTTATGTTGTGTTTATCAGTTTCAGTAGAACAGCATGCTAGAATAGGACTAAGGATCTAGGAGTGATGCCTTATGTGCCTACTTTATGTGCTTCAGTGTATGAAAATTGCATGCTAGAATTGAGTAGATGGCAGTAGGATAGCCTGTTAGGTTATGCCTGATAGTATGAGTTTAGCTCTGTATGCTAGTTCGGTTTCTCTCTATGAGGGCGGATTTGCTTGAGATTGTTCCCTTAGTTTCAATGCGGCTTGCTTTGTGCTTTGTGGGACTCTGAGTGGTGGGAGTTAGCAATTAGGTGAATACGTCATGTCACATGTGATCAGGGTTGAATAATCTTAGAGTGCTGGATTTGGCCCTATTGCGCAGCTCTCGTTTGAGTCTAACCGTTTTAGGGACGAGTCTGTTACTCGAAGGATTATCCGAGCCTCACCACAGGTGACGGTATTCAGGTAATGGTTAATTGGCATTACTAGGAGGCCTTCAGCAGCTGAGGACCTGGTAGGGTGGAGCCTGAGATTCCCCTAGGGCAAGCCTAGGATTAGTATAGCGGTGATCAACAGTAGTGGAAGGGATCTGGTGGAGTCGAGGCAGTCCTTGAAGAAGGTACGGATAGATGTGGAAGGTAGTATGGGCCCGTACTACTGAAAGCAGAGGATCCGTACCCGAACCGAGGAAGGCCAAGATAAGACCAGGGAACTTGTAAGTAGTTGTGATCCCTCAAGAAGTATCAGTATCACTAATGATTGTTATTATGTATTGCAGAATGGTGGTGGATCTACCTTAAAACATCAGAATGAGAATATAGACTGAACAGAGTCGCCGAGTTAAGGAGCTGACTCGACGAGTAGGCTAGCGTTTTCCCCGATGAGTTTGTACATGGGTAACTCAGCGAGTTGATGAGACAACACAACGATTTTAGTTGGGTTTTCGCGATGTTCTGAAGGAATAATAGGGACTCGGCGAGTCACATAGATGCACTCGGCGAGTCAGGTCAACTTGGACAGTTGACTCGAGTGTTGAATTTAGGGTTTGGTTAAGGCAGGGATTATGGGGACCATGGAGGGGGTAAAATGGTCTTGTACCCATTCCAAGAGTTTGAGAGAGAATAACTTAGTTTATTTAGAGTCATGATTTAAATGTTAATTAGAGATAACTATCTTATGTGTTAGGCGGAGGCTAGTTTGAGATTCGTGTACGAGATTATTTACTTGCTTGCTTACGAGCTGAGTCTTCTCACTATACTTACCTATAGTGGTAATCTTTGTGTGAGCAAAGGGTCTTATGTGCTTATATTGAGTATTGTGATATCCTACATTATGTCTTTTTGATTTATGTTGTGTGTTATTCTGAGCTTATTGAGTTAGGACCAGAGGGTCCACCTGAGTTGTGGGACTAGAGGATCCCACTGAGATACATCGACCAGAAGGACTTATTTGAGCGTAGCCATGAGCGGCTAAAGAGATATGTGTGGTATTTTGAGGAACTCACTAAGCTTCGTGCTTACCCTGTTATGTGTTATGTGTTTCAGGTACTTCTCAGGATCACGGGAAGGCACCGACTTGATTGTACACACCGATACAAGACTATGAGGATGATTCTGGGATAGTGACATTATTATGTGGGTTTGTGTTGACACTTGAAACAGTTATGTTTTTTGAGAATTATATTATGAGTTTTTATGTGTTTTAATAATGAAAATTTTGTTTGAAAATTTACGGTGTTACAGTCACCGCCGTGAGGTGGTGGTTGCTACCTCACGCCGCCATTCTGCTGCCACCCCCGCCACATTGGGTGGCAGTGTGCTTTGTTTGTGTGATTTTTATTTTGGGATGCTTGGAAATTTTCTATTCAAAAATCATAACCACCACCACGAGGTGGTGGCCGCCGCCATGAGCCTCCATTTACCACCACTACCCGAGGTGGACAGGTGGTAGTGGGTGGTGCCCGACTTGTTTAAACCTAATGGGCCTCACGAAACCCTGATTTTGGGAATTTGATCGGGACCCGCACTGGAATTATTTATTAGACTGAAAATTTTAATTAATAATCATTTTCAATTAACCTAAGTCAATATTGGACTTAATGGATTAATTCCTTAATGGGTTAAGTAGGAACACTTAACCCTAATCGTCATTTCATGTGAAAACCCTATTTTCACTTGGGCCTTGAGTTGGGCCTTTCTTTTGGGATTTTGTGATTGGTTTATTGATGGTCCATCCAAAAACAAGCATATGGATTAGAATATTTAGATGGGCTTTAGGGTAAGGCCCATTGGAAATGCTTGGGCCCAATTTGGAAAATTGGGCCATAGGTGGGCCCTAACTGGTCCTTGATGATTATGTGATATTGGGCCATTGGAGTACCAAGAGTTTGGACTAGAATAAATGGATGGGCCTTAAGGAAAGACCATGTAGAGGTCCGGGCCAAATTTGGAAAATTGGGCCATATGTTGGGCTTTGGCCCATTACTTGAATTTCGGGCCTTTGGAGTGTGAGTTGGGCCTTGGACTTGAATCAAGCTAGGTTGGGGGTACAGTAGTCTTTTACCCCAAGCATGGACTTGTCGTTATGTATTGGAACCTAATTATTAATTGGTTGTTGTTTTGTACTGACAGTTTGAGAATCTATTATCCAGCAGCCGCAGTTTTATCCGCGAGACTTCAGTAGTGTGAGGTGAGTTATCCTCACTATACTAAGGGGTCAAAGGCACCAATGCCGGCCCATCAGATCTGATATCCTACTAGTTGGTGTTATGTTGAGTATGAATTAGTTATGCATGCTAGTTGTTATGCCAGTTGATAGATCTATAGGGCTACCTGGGTTACTATCTAATTATCTGTATGTGCATTAGTTATGTTATATGGCGACATGTTATTTGGGATGGGTCGAGGTTGTACTGCTTCATGCGGTAGCCAACAAACCCTAGAGTATTCCAGATATGATCTGAGGGCAAGGAAAGGCATGTCGGACTCATACGGAGGACTTAGGTGCATTCCAGATATGAGTTGTGGGTCGGGCAGGGCATGCCAGACTCGTACTGTGGGCTCAGGAGCATTCTAGATACGGACTGAGGGTCGACCAAGGCATACCAGACTCGTACTGTGGGCTCAGTGGCAAGCCAGATGCGAGTTGTGGGCCCAGAAGGCAGGCCAGACTCACACGGTGGGCCTAGGGGTAATCCAGTCTATAAATTTGTGGATCCATTACATGTTGTTATTTGTATATGTGCTATTTGTTGTATATAGGTATTTTGGGGGGAACTCACTAAGCTTTGGGCTTACGATTTCAGTTTTGGTTTCAAGTACCTCAAATGATCGTGGGAAGGCAACGCATGATCGTACAACTCCTCACATTTTATGACTATGTTTCTGGGATACTATGATATAGAACTATTTTGAAAAAAAAAATTGTAATAACTGTTGGTTTCTAAATGTTTTTAAAATTTTAAATTTGGTATGATTTTTAATAGATGTTACTGACCTGGCCCGCAACAATCTTTGAATGCCTTGAGCCTCTCCTCCATGATCTCCATCATAGCCTCCTTGACCGTCCCAAACATAACTGGGGTAGCGTCAATGATGCCCCTCGTAAGCTCGGCTGCGATGAGCTCTCGCAGCCTCTCGTCAATGGGCTCGGTACCATCACCCGACCTAGATCCAGATCCCCCAGCTCCGTGTTGTGTCACCACCATACTGTACTTCAATACCATAAAACATAATGATCAAGATGTCTATAGAGGGAATCCTCCCACACCGGTCCTCTTTAGAACTTCCAGGTCTAACATTGGTTCGGGTACAGGTCCTTTGCTTTTAGTAGTACGGGCCCAATACTACCTTCAACACCTACCTGTACCTTCCCCATGTTCCAACGTGATAACTCTAATTAGTCCCAAAAAAAATTATATCTCATAACTACCGCATAGCTCGAAGCCTAGGCTAACCTAAGATTTCCTCCATCCATATCAAACCAGAACTCAATGATAACAGGTTGCCTTATGCATGTAAATTATACACGGAACAGGATCAAATATACTTTCGAATAATAGACTCTACCCTAGGACCATAACCAGACAAGGAACAGGAAATAAGGATAAATCCATCATTCTGAGGCTATAAGACCCAAACCGTATACAATTTTGAAAGCATACACAAAACAAGATTTATACGAGTATCATAACTCACATATCAGTATAACATGGATAACATATTGGGGAACTACTTACTTGGCTCGGCCGATCACACACCTTGCACTCTCCTCTTTTCCAATTTAAGAAGTTTTTAACTTTTTTTTAAACAATTTTACCATTTCCTTAGTTTGAGTCCTGATACACCTGAGAGTGTGCCTGAATCCCTCAAACCCAGGCTCTGATACCAATTTGTGATGACCCAAATTTTCACAAGAAATCTTTCATTTTTAAATAGTCAAACACTTTCCATAAACCATAAAATCCCAATACATTTGTTTTCAAATTCATAATAATAACAATATTATTCCGATCATCAGAGTGTCCCAAAAAATGCCTGAGAGAGAGAGAGAGAGAGAGAGTGCATACCGCGCCATTCAGCCGTGCCCTTGCACTTGGGCGCAGATGTACCTGAAACAAATCCACAAATTGTAAGCTAATGCTTAGTGAGTTCCCTAGAGCATACCCCAGACACAATCCACATAAACACATATCATATTAGCTATAACAGCTACATACACCATGCAAGCCATGCATACAAACATATAAGGAAGCCATGGAAACCCTCTAGGGTCTTACACCTAATGCTACTGGAACCCCCACGTGGTCTTAACTAACTGTCATGGGAACCCCTACATGGTCTTCCTGCCATGGCAACCCCCACATGGTCTTCCTGTCGTGGGAACCCCACATGGTCTTTACAATCAAGAGATGACATACAAACTACACAAGAAAATGTACTAGAATGTCATGGAAACCTCCAAAGTCTTACATATAAGTGCCTCTAGAACCCCCCGAGGTCTTTCATACGTGTATCACACATAACTAGCATATCACATATCCCATAGCCAACTAATCATAACTCATAAAAAATGGGTCGTCCTTGGTGCCTTAGACCCATTGGTATGGTGAGAAGAGACACCTCTTGTGAATGCTGAATTGAGAAGCTAATATCAGATAAATCCCACCTGCTGCTCCAACTCAACAACCTATAATCATCATGTGATTAACTTGTCACAATCCCGAATTACCATTAATATCCTCAAAGTCAACCCTGGTCAAAGTCAAGGTTAACAGTCAAGGTCAATAGTCCGTGTTGACCTCAACTCGTCGAGTGCATCCAACAACTCGTCGACTTACCCGACTAACTTTTTAACTCGCCGAGTTACCTATGTACTTCGTCAAGTTCCTCAATGTCCAGAAGATCAAAAACCCATGCAGACCAAAAACCCCAATCCTTCATAGAAATCACTCGAAGTCTCGAAAATGGGTAAACCTTACTCGACTCGTCGAGTTGGCTAAGGGACTCGACGAGTTCCTTCAGTCCTTTTTGTGTTCAGACATTTTTAAGCTACTCCAAAGCTCCAGATTGCAGATCTAACCTCCTAAGGCATGGTTTCCATGTAAAGCTGCAAACTTTATGTGCATGCAAGCTCTTAGTTGCCAACACCAAGCTAGAGGGGTTAGCCAAAGAGAAGGACCAAGCTTGATAAATTCAACAACTTTATAACTCTAAGGACTTAGAGGAGTCCATATCTAAAGTTGCAACTATAAATCTTACTAAACACCCGAAATGCTTCACAAATGTACTAGAAATGGCCTACAACCAAGAAGAAGAAGATCTAATGCTAGAATGATCAAGGTAACAACTTGTTACCTTCAAATGTGTGTCTAAACGTTGTAGATGCTGGATCCATAGTTTCCTTCCTGCTCCAAGCTCCTCAATCTTCAAACTCCTTCAACTAAAGCATCAAACACTCTCTCTTAGCCTCTTAATCACAAGGAAACAGCAAGGAACGACTTAGCGTTTCGCCTTTGAGCAGTGAAGTGATAAGGGATTCACAAGAGGCAGATTAAGTCCATTAAATAGGGTGCAAACCCTAAAAATTAGGGTTTGTCTTTACAGCGCCTACTCGTCGATTCAGGGCCTTTCGGCTTGTCGAGTAGGATCTAAATCTCGCATCCCCTTAAATGATCTCTACTTGACGAGTTGGAGCTCCCCAACTCGCCAAGTCCAAGCACAAAACCCTAAAATTAGATAAATTAAATGATATATTCAATCATACAAATGATGCCCTTTTGGCTTTCAGAATTTTATTGCAACAAATTACGTTGTGAAATCACTTGTAAAATGTTATAATTTAGACCTTGTTTGACTCAAAATTTTCCAATTGTCACATTGATCAATGCTCCTCAACCAAGATTCTTCTTCTTCTTCAAGATACACCAACATACACCAAAACACACACAAATATCAACTCTCTTTAGAAATAGGTTGGGGTTCAAGATAGTGCTCAAAAGAGGGAAAAAAGCTAATAAGGATAAAGCCTTGGGACATAAGGTGTTTAAATACGATGCAAACCCTAAAAATTAGGGTTGCCCCTAACTCATGTACGCCCATCGTACCAAGGGATTAACCCCGTGTCAAGCACTCTTCGAGGTATGCCCAACGTACCTTATGTACGCCCAACGTATGACGTCCTTAAGCCAAAATAAAAGAGATATAAATATCTAAAGAACTTTTGTGACATATCGGGTGTTAGAACGACCCATTCTTAGGGTCCTCTACTTTGTGGTGTGTGGTTGACATTTTGTTAATATAAACAGCATGTGTCACCACCTATTCTGATAATTGTTGCTACAAAGGGTTCCAAAAGAACTAACACCTAAGACATCTCTCATCTATCTTTTCCTTCTCGTACTAATAATTTGATTCTTTCTCCTGGGAGGTTGACATATGAACATGCTACAACAACTGGCTGAATGGTCATATTCTAATGATCTCTAATTGTGTGTCGCAAAGGATTTATAATGAACTAGAATCTTATCTCTATGAGTCAAACACTTAAAATAAAAGACACCTTCTTTCGTGTTCTCATGTGGTATAACCACATCATTGTAGGTAGTAATTCTAGCTATTGGTCACTTAACTTCAGTGAAGACTGTAATTCTTTTGTCGATCATATTGATTACTTTCTTCTTAAATATTATGATTAAAGTCAACACTATGTCGAACAAGGTTCTCAGACCCAACTCTTTTACATAAATCTACTTTATTCGGAATCGATCTTTTAGAGTCACTCTTCTAGACATCATCATACGGCAGTCAATGATGGAAATGAAACGAATTCACAGTGTTAACCACACTATCTACTAAATACTAGTGACTTAGCAACTTTGTGACTCTTCCTGATCCAAGTGCGAGTCTTGTGCTTCAGGTAGTATAGGCATCTACTACCTTTCACACCTACTCATACTTGTCCCAAAAATTATCTCATAGTTTCCAAGTCACTTCTGACACTACAAATGATAACCACTAACCATATATATGTATGTGTCCCATGAGCAAATACAAGTGGTTTTCCTATACTCCACTAGGACTTTGCATCCTTACCGATGCCCCATCTTATTAATATATGCCATATCAGGCATATATTAAACTTCCTAGACTATCCTTGTAGGATTCCTTTCCAATTATCTCTATTATTCGTTGAAGGAGAACTTCTACCCATTTTAACTAATTATTGGACGAATACAATTACATGCTTCTAAAATCAAACAGTCTGATGACTGAAAGATCCGACCTTACGACGGTTAGACTCAAACGAGAGTTGTGCAGTAGCACCAAATCAAGCAATCTAAAACTATTTAATTATGGGAGCATGTAACCTAACATACTTCTTAAATAACTAATTAATATTAATATTGGTTCTAACAACAATTAACAAGCAAATCTCTAAGCTATAAGGCATCTTAATTATCAGGCAATTTTATTTAGCAATTCCTGAAAAGATCCTTAGCCTACATACTAGCATGCATTTCTAATATTTCGCATATCAATATCATAACAATATGGATATTTTGGGAATCACTTTCCTTTTTGAGCTTTGGCTAACTGTACGCATCACATTCTCTCCTTTTTGTATTATTCTTTTTACAAAAATATTTATTAATTTTCAAATCCTTAGTTTGAGTCTGGAATCACACGAGTGTTCATCCAATTCGCTCAAACAAGGGCTCTGATACCAACTTGTAACGCCCCAAATTTTTAAGGAAAAATTTTCATTTTTATAATGTATCAAAGTATGATTACATTGTGTGGAAACATGTTGTGAATATGCATGTGTACAACCAAGTCTTGCCTTTTTTTATGAAACATTTGAAGTTCCTGAAAAAAAAATTATATTCAACTAGATAAGCACGAAGCATAGTGAGTTCCCCAAAAATACCATATCGCAAAATATATATACAATGCATACACATAATGACCTTCAACATAAAGTTGGTCTGCCTTTGGCCTTCGGCATGAAGCCGATCTGTCCTTTTTGCCTACAACATATAGTTCGTCCATACTTTGGCCTTTAGCATAATGCTAGTCCATCCGATTCTATTGGCCTTTAGCACGAGACTAGTCCGCCCTCAACTTGGCACATAATATATTAACACATATATGGCATATCGACAGTTCAACATACACACAAACTAACTAAACTAGCCTAATTACATGCTACATGGAAATTATATCCAATCATATAGAGGATATATTATAGAGCACATAATATGGTGAGAAAACTCATTTTGACAATGACTCGGGAGATTAACAGTTTCCTGGAGATTCTGCTAACGATCCGACTGACGAATAGTGCGTCGGATAAGTATTCACCTATAATACTTTAACCTATTAATATCTATACCAATTTGGTAATGAAAACTAGAGCTTTCACTAATCACAGTGAATACTAAGAGTTCTATCATATAAGGATCAGCCAGGTCGAACAGTTGGGAGGAAGGACCATTTCGACATATAATCTTTCTGAAATCCAACAACCTAACCAATGTGACCATTCTGGACGCGTCTCTTGTAAGTTGATCAATCAGTATAACGACTTGGAAGTACTGATAAATCTTATTTATAGGTTCATAATAATGACTTGTGACTATAAATATAAGTTACACTAATAGCAAAAGTGTAGTTTAGCTTACAAATATTTTAGTGAAAATCGGGAAATTATACTAACAGAATTTTGAAACCGAAAACTTCTATTTTACGGACTCCTAAAGCTCCCAGGATTTTACTAAATATCCTAAAAGCTTAATAAAATTAAAATAATAAAGAATAATATCAGCTCTAAAGGTTTGCTTGAGAGGAAATGAAGGTTTGTAAGAAAATGAGGCCAATTTCGTAGCTATTTATAGGAATTAGGGAGGGGTTACACCCTGCGTATCAAAGTGCTATACAAGTAGCAAGGATTCATCTGGTGCTAACACATGTTGAAAAAGTTGTGGTCTACGCCCTACCTTCTAGAAACCTACGCGTCATGCCTTTTTGCGAGAGGTGCACTCAGGAAACTTAGAAATATTGTTTTCTTCATACTAACTCTGTTTTTGATGTTCTTTATATCCACATGTAGCTATCGACGATATATAAGACTTTCGTTAAGACCCCCTAGGCTAACTCTCACTTCATTTTTTTATTTATTATTTTTAGAAGGCTTAAACTGCTAACGAGATCTTTGACTCTCGTTTAGATTGTTTTAGCTAGAAATCAACCGATTTAAATTTCAATTTTTGTGTCCGCACTGCTGCGCTGAAACTTCAAAAAATCAAAACTTCCTCTCATGAAGTTAGATTTAGACGTTCTTTATATGCATGCTCTCAGTTTAACGACAACTACAACTTTAGTTTAGATTGATTAGGCTAATGGGCAGCTTATCTAAAATTCACTTTTTACGATACATGGGGTCGTGTCGGTTTAATCCTGAAACTTCGAAGAAGCATAACTTCTTCATACGAAATCGGATTCAGACATTCTATATATTTATGAAAATCGTATTGATGGTTGCTACATTTTAATGACGATTACTTTGAATAAAAAACAATATATATATATATATATATATATATACACACACACACACTTCAGTTTTTATAAATGATGGTTTATATTGCATTCTATTAGAAATGCGAAAATGGGGTGTTACAACCTTCTTGGTCCCATCCATCTTGCACATAATCTATTAGGGTTTAGGAATTTCTTCAAATAATTACAACAAACAAACTAGCATCATAGCACTAACTACTACTACATTCAAAATTTTCAAGAAAAAAAAACGAAAATCCAAGTACTTATGCATAATAATTTATAGCTTCTAACTTCTAATACAGAATGTTGAAGACCTTCTTTAAGCATGTTTCTTTCCCGTAACAACCCTTGAATGATTTCCATGGATCTAGATCAAAGTCGTGGGTCAACCCATCTAATGAATGAGCACTTCGATCTAGATTTTAAACAGACCCGAAACCTTTGACCTGGGTTGTTGTAATGGGTTTTATAGGTTATAAAATCAATGTGATTGCGGAATTTCACTTAACACCTAATGGCACATGCAACCTAAATGATCTATGTCGTAACACTTTGAAGGCAACATTCAACGAACAACAAAAACAAACATGGATCCTAATGTAATTGAAAACATAGAATTTGGATTACATACCTTTGATTTTTTGTAGTAAACAAATCACTTCAACCCCTTGTAATTATTGGTCTTGGAAAGCTTAGCATCGAAAGGATTATGCCTCTAATAACACACACCTAAACCCTAGAACTAGAAGACAAGTGAGGAGAGAAGAGGAGCAACGATAAATTGGACTTCTCTAGTTGAGGAAGATCACAAAAATAGCTGACCCAAGGGTACTATCTATAGCTGTCATCAAACCCTAGAAACCCTAAATTTGAACATTTAATAATAATATTTCAAATCAGACAATTATTTAGCTTCATGATTATCATTTGCAGGCTTATAGAAACCCTAATAGGGTCCTCTAAACTGTTCTTATGATAGAGGTTTCTAGATCATCTCATTTGTTCAACAGTTAAACAATTACAACTCAGTCCCTACACCTTTAATTAATTCCGATTAATCCCGAAATAATGTCAGGTTAATTTTGATTAATAATCAATCAATTCTAATTGATTTCACATTAATTTATTAATCATATAAATTAATAAATCAATTATTTAATAGTTAATCTCACATTAATTTGTTAATCACATAATAAATTAACAAGTCAACTATCTATTTTCAATTAATATATTAATCATATAATATATTAACAAATCATTTATTAAGATTTATTAATCATATAATAAACAAAAAAATTATCATCTATTTACAAATATCATTTTAACCAAGTTCTAGTTATGAGGACAACTTAAAAAAGAACTTTTCTTCTAATTACAAGAATATACATATTTAGTTATGCACTTATACACCTTAATCAAACATGTTGTTAGTCCACAATATAAAAATTATAATGCCCCGACCACATAAGCAAACATAGGTTATCATCTTTTTGTGTTCTTGAAAAGGAGAATTTTTCAATACTGTTGGGGAAGAGAGATGAAAGAGAGAGTACGATATGGTATAGACCTTAAATAAGTGAAATGGAACCAACCTCATTAATAGACGATATTACCCTCACATGTTGTCAACGTGAGAGACTTTTAACAACAATTTATTGACGCCGTCTAACAAAGCGGCCTTTTATGTAATATCAACAAAACATAAGAACCGTGTCACTCGTTTTTCTTAAAGTTGGACTATATATGCCCATTTCGCCATCCCACACTAAATAACCAAAATTAATTTTGCACTTTTGTCTAAACCCTATGATATTTTCTCTAAAAATCATCATAAACAAAAGCTTATATAATGAATAATGGGTGAGTTTGACATACATATTTGAAAAAAAGAAAAAAAAAATCCTAGATTTGCCATAAAAAAACAACCTCATAAACTTGGATAGTTTATATATTGGTTTTAACGATCTTAAATAACAGTTTAAAGTATAAACACAAAGAGTTTTTCTAGAAAAAAGGACCTAGTCAAAGGAGATGGAAGTTTACAAGGAAGGTGATATTAAAACAAACCTAAGTACGTAACTCAAAGTCTCAAACCAAATAGTCGCCGGTGACACTAGGCCGTGTTTTTACTCAACGCGTCATTAAAGAAACCCCATGCTATATAAATACCTTTTACTCCTTCCATTCTTCACAATCAACTCACTCTGCAACTCAATCATGTCCTCTGATTCTCACCTCAACGGAGCTTACTACGGCCCATCAATCCCACCTCCCTCCAAAAAATCCCGATCCTACAACCGCCATGGCCGCGGCGGCGGAAGCTGCAACCCCTTCTCATGGTGCTGCAGTTGTCTCTGCGGTTGCATCTTCAACCTCATCTTCCAAATCCTCATCACCATCCTCGTCCTCCTCGGGATCGCCGTCCTCGTCTTCTGGTTAATCTTCCGCCCCAACGCCCCGAAGTTCCATGTCAACGACGCTACTCTCACCCAGTTCACCCTTTCCTCCGATAACAACACTCTCTACTACAACCTCGCTGTGAATATGACGTTCCGGAACCCTAATAAACGGATTGGAATTTACTACGACAAAATCGAAGCCAACGCTGAGTATTATGATAAGAGGTTTGCTTCCAGGAATTTAGATGGGTTTTATTTGGGGCATAAAAGGGAGAATAACGTTAACACGGAGTTCGTCGGAGAACAAGTGGTGGTGCTCGGAAATGGTGATAGATCTAAATACGATAGGGAGAGAAACGATGGGGTGTACAACATCGATTTGAAGTTGAGACTTCGATTAAGGTTGAAAGTGGGGTGGGCGAAACCCAAATTCAAACCGAAGTTTGAATGCGAGTTGAAGATTCCGGTGACGTCCGGCGGCTTGGTTTCTTCTACGGGATTTCAAAGGACGAAGTGTGATTTCGATTGGTAGATATCATCATCATCATCATCCCCATTGATCTTTCTTCCATTGGGTGTTTGGTTCTTCTGATTCATCGAGTATATTCATCTTCTGCACTTTTTTTTGAATTTTTCGGGAATATTGTTGGGTATATGAGCCTTATTCTCTTATATTAGGGAGATTATTTCATTTGTTCACGTATGACATTTGTTTTGAGATTACTTCATTTTCTTTTTCACTTATGACCTTTTTTTTTCATGTGTCTATAACACTGTCTTTTCATTTATTTGTCTAACTAAAACATCTGACTTTCATTTCTACTTCTTAAGCTTCTTTTTCATTTTTTAAACATTATACTCTTGAATTCCAATCGATTAAGATAAAAAAACATTAATTTTTATACAGCTACATGTATAAAATAAAAAAACATTAATAAAAACATCAATGCATGCCAAAAGAGTTAATAAAAGCATCAGATATGACAACGTTCTGCTGGAAAATTGTTAATATCAAGCTTTAAATGGATGATAACTGTATCAAACAATTTTGAATACAAACTAAGTTTCCTTTATCCCATCATGTCACAAACAATATGTAAAAATAAATAACATGCTGTTATTTATCGCAGATAAAAATACGTAACATGTGTGATGTTGCATCAAATATTAAAAAAATAATATACAAGGAGAAGTATGCTTTTTGATAACTCAATATATACAAGGAGAAACGGTGGGTATAACACCAGTTTGATTGGTTTAGAGGCAAAATTTCACTGTTTTAATGCAAAAGTACGTATATGATCTCTTTGTTATTTTTTGCATCAAATGCATTAGAGTTTACTCGATGGAAGTTGACGGAGAATATTATAAAGAGTGCTCATAGTATTTGAATAGGCGATTGTGTTAGGTAACCCAACATTTTATACAACTCTATTTTCCTAAAAATCAAAATTCTTGTAGTTTGTCACTTTTTACATAGAAAACGACACCCCAAACAAATTGATGCAAAACGTTTTCATTCCCATCTTCATCAAGAATCAAATCTTGACTTCATAAAAGTTTAATCTTTATATATATAGAAAATTATAAAAATAGTCCTTGTAGTATGGTGTAATAGGCGTATAAAGTCCAACTTTAAGAATATAGACAAACTCGGTCCTTGTGTTTTGACGAAATTACAAAGATAGTCCCTATGCCATTAAATTTGACTATTGAGCCGTCGCTTATTCCAAAATAACAAGTCTCTCCTTGACCAAACCTGAAAAATATATTATAATCAAAGACAATTTCTGAAACTCTACCACAGCTACCAACCACCACCATCACTTTCAGCTCCACCCTACCACAACTGTCGACCACTACTACCACCTTCAACCACCGCTAGCACCATCGTCAGAGGCTAGGTTTCGTCAGAGCTTGGTAATGTTTCTTCATAAAATAACCACCCAACCCACCTCATCGTTCATCTCCCTGATCACCGACATCTTCAACAATCACTGCCATTATGTCCGGTATTCAACCATTTGCCACCATACCTAAAATCAGAAACCAACCTATTTGAAATGGCTATTACACCCAACATCAAAATCACCATTACATCTAAAATCAAAACCGGAATCATCCATTGTGTCCAGTCATCTAGAATCTGAAAATCAAAACATCGAAAAATCAAAAAACCTAACCCAGGTTGTTAATCTACAATCTGAAAAAATGAATAACTGCTAACAGTCGACGAATCACTACTACGAGTCCACGTTATTGTTGCTCAAAATCGTTGCTAAAAGTTGATGGTAACAAGGTTCATAAAAAATCTTAATCTCTAATTCTTTATAACCGATAATAGCAATAGCAATGCTTCTTTAAATTTCTGAATGTATAAAATCGTTGTGTAACATCCTGTTTCCTGTCATTTTTGGGTCGTGGACCGGAAGTCGATTGTGTAAGGCTTTGTGTAACATCCCCCTCTGGCACGTATCACAATATTGTCTGCTTTGGGCTCTCGACATGAAAACTTTCTAGGGGGTCAAAACTTCCTAGGGGGTCACCCATCCCTGGATTGCTCTCGCCCGGATATGCTTAACTGCAGAGTTCTTATGAGATCTGCTGCCATCATGGCTTTCAAGCGTGTTGTGATAGGGAAGGTATCCACACCCCTTATAAGGAATGTTTAGTTTTCCTTCCCAACAGATATAGGATCAGGTGTACCCACCTTCACCCTCCATTATAGGGTTCGACGTCCTCATCGAACACATCGACACGTGCCCTAGCTCTGATACCATTTGTAACACCACCTCTGGTACATACCACAATATTATCGGTTTTGGGCTCTCGACATGAAAACTTCCTAAAGGGTCACCCATCCTTGGATCGCTCTCGCCCAGACACACTTAACTGCAAAGCTCTTATGGGTTATGTTGCCCTCATGACTTTAAAACACGTTGTGATAAGGAAGATATCCACGTCCCTAATAAAAAATGATTAATTCTCCTTCCTTGTCGATGTGGGATTAGGTGTACCCCAACTAATTGTAACACCTACAAATTCAAGCTAGTAAATTATAGATAAGAAGCGTTAAAAATAACTTTTTGATAGAAGATTATTCAGAATAAATAATCTTAACCAAAGTTATAGTATATGTTACAAGGATTTCGCACATATAAAGAACGTTGAAATCCGACTTGTAAAAAAAATTATGACTCGTTGAAGTTTCACAAATAAACTGATAGGGCTTTACATATTGTAAAAAGTAAATTTTTGATAAATTAATCTTTAGCCTTATTAATCTAAACAAAACTCATAGTAGTCGTTAAACCGAGAGCGTGCATATAAAGAACATCAGAATCTGACTTCATTTGAGGAAGTTTTGATTTTTCTAAAATTCAGCGTAGCAATGTACAACTCATAAATCGAATTTTAGATAGATCGATTATTAGCCAACACAATCTAAACGATAATTGAAGACCTTGTTAATAGAAGCTCAACAATATAAAGACAGTCGAAAATGGACGCCGGATGACAAAGTTATGAATTTTTAACGGACTTTAACTGTCTAAACCTGTTAAAATATAACTTAAAAAATAAAATCAAAATTAGCTGACAGAATCTAAAGGGAAGATGTAGATCTCATCGATAGCTACGCGTAGATATAACGAACATAAAAAATGGAGCTAGTATACAAAAGTTATGAATTTTACAAGATAATTAATTTTTGGATTAATCTCGTTGCGACATGTGTCGCGATCTGGTGCACCCCCTTCCTCGCCACGGCTTGCCACCATATGCTGACACGTGGCCCCTAGTACGCCCAACGTAATTTGCGTATACCATCGAACTGAGTACGCCCAACGTAATTTTAATACGCCCAGCGTACTGGGCCTCCTGGCGGCCTATAAGTAGAACATGAATTTCACTCTTTTCTTCACACCTTTCCATTCTATTCTCTCACCCCCCCCCCCCTCACCAAGGCCTTAATGCCTTTTAAGTTAATTATCGTTATTATGAACCTATAAACAAGATTTATTAGTGATTACAAGTCATTATACTTATTGATCTACTTATAGGGATGATGTCTAGGCTGGATTTAGTTAGGTGTTTAAAGTGGAATTTCCAAACAGTATACTTTGTATACCAAATGGACCCTACCTCCGATATGATCATACCTGGTTGTTCCTTACCAGCTATATATTAGTAGACTTTGAATTAATGATGTATCTAGACTAATAATTATTCATAATAAATATTAGACTAAGACTTAGTGATAATAATACTAGGTTACGTCAAATGAAAAGATCGTTGCTAGAAGCGAAGCGATGTCTGTGTTTTGAATCGTCACTTTAACAAGTGAATGTATAGTCCCTTTTATGAACATGATTTTAATACAGTTATTAATTAAAGTATTAATTAACTCTTAAAAGAGTTTATGCGTGAGATATTTTCTATTTCCTAGAATACGTGTTAAGAACATATCTGATAATATATGATGATTTAGGACTTACAAAATAGACCTAAATTAATTAAGATAACTATCAGGTAGTATCTCCTAAAGAGTATGGGTGAGATATACACAGAGGGTAGAACCCTAACATTTGTCTTTGATCCGAGAACATGGATTAGACATAGTCATCTGTCCCTAGTCCGGGAGTATGGATTGGGCAATAGTCATTTGTCATTGATCTAAGAGCATGGATTAGACATAGTAGTCCATACCTGATCCGGGAGCATGGATTAGGTAAAGCCATTCGTGTTAGATCCAAAAGCATGGAGTGTGTCATTGTGAGGATCGACGGGGTGGGTTAAGTTGCTTATATGAGGTGAAATTGTATATTATGAGTTCTAAAATATATATGTTGAAACATTGTGGGATTGAAATCCCTGTGTACTCACCAGGTTTCCCATCCTGGCCCACTTAGTTTATTGTATCATAGGTAGTGATATTAAAGATACATTCTGTTGAGAGATTCAAGGAGTATTAGGTCACTAGTTTAATTACTATAAGGCTAGTAATATTTCGTTATGATTATGTTTCTGTATTGACGATGACATCCCAACATTTTAATATAAATAACATACATTTCTTCGGAAATGCTTTGATAATGTCATTATCGTGTTTTTGGGAACAAATTCCGCAATACTATTCTTCAAAAAGGATACTCTGATTTTTAAATAAGCATAAACAAATCGGTCTTTTCTAGACGTGAAATTAGGGATGTCACAGTTGGTATCAGAACATTAGTTTAAGAAATTAGGAATTTGTAGGATTTCTAGACTTAAGGTTAGAATGGTAAGCGGTGATTGTGATATGAGTGTCTGCTATATTTAGGAAGTATGTCTGAGTAGACACGAGCACTAACTTATTTAGGGAAGATGCCTAAAGTGCTTTTATGTGCTAAATGATTTATTTTATAGATATAAAAATGCCTTTTATTCCTTATGATGATATTATTTGATCGGACCTATGGTCTATTGCCGACTGGACCTAAAAATTTTATGTCTTCAGATTTCTAAACGTTTAATTACGGTATTAGAACTGACATGTAACTTTTCAAAGTGATAAGGAGATTTATACGTCTATCATAAATGAAGTTTTCCTATCTTAATTCTTGTCACTGTACACCGAACGTCTGCTTTGGCGTATATATCGACATGGTGAGAACTCAAAGCGAATTAGGAAACGGTTATCAGCAGCCTGAGCCACTAGAGATTGAGCGTGCACCAGAGGTAGCAGCTTCACCTGAACCTATCACATTAGCAATGATATAGAAAATGTAGGTTCATCAGATAGAAAAGACAAGGCGTCTACTTCAACAGAATAGAGATGAACCTATTGTACCTATTGTGCAGCCCGAACTGAATGAAGCACTGTCGGAGGAGGTAAATTATAGTCATACTGTGAGTCATGTTAAACCTCGAGTGGTAAGGAGGAATGACCTGGACAGAGGGATTGACAAGGATATGTGTATGTATAAGAACTTATTGGGTGTCAATCCACCAAGTCTTTCTGGAAGCCCAAAGCCAGTGGATATTATGTGTCGGATCTATGAGATGGAGATGATATTGAAAGCTGTAACTGCAACAATAAGCAGAAAACCATCCTTGTAGTCAGAAAACTGAAGATCGGGATTTTAAGTTGGTGGAAGTTGTTGGCAGATACAATGCCATAGGGAGAATCCGCAAGGATGTCTTGGGAAGCACTCCTGGAGCAGTTGAAAATGCAGTATTGCTCGGAGGTAGATCTGATAGACCTAAACTATGAGTTTCAAAACCTGAAGAAATGGAAGATGAATGTTGATGTGTATGTCACCGCATTCACCGAGAAGATGAAGTTATTCCCCTAGTTGGTTCCTACTGAACTCTACAAGGTAGTGACGTTTGCTAATGGATTGCCACTAGACTTTGGTCTAATGGTAAAAATGGCAACTACTTTGAACACGGTCATTAGAGCAGCCAAGAATATGGAGACCCAACTTAGGGAGAAGGGTCTGGAAAGAGCTGAGGTATGAGAAACAACTCAGAAATCGAATTTTAAACCGATCGATTATTAGCCGAAACAATCTAAACAAGAATTGATGATCTAGTTAATAGGAGCTCAACGATATAAACACAATCGAAAAAGGACGTCAGATGACAAAGTTATGAATTTTAGTTGGACCTGTCTATGCCTATTAAAACATAACTTTAAAAATAAAGTCTAAATTATCTGACGGAGTCTAAGCGAAAGTTTTAGACCTCGTTGATAGCTACACGTGGATATAAAGAACGTCAAAAACCGAGATCTCATGTGAAAGTTGTGAATTTTACAAGATAATTATTTTTTGGATTAACCTCAGTGCGACACGTGTCATGATCTGGTGGACCCCTTCAAGGAGTTTTTAGTCTAAGATATTTAGATAATATTGTGGGTCTCGTCAACAACTTTTTGTGGATATAAATATCGTCGAAAACGGATTTGAAACGAAGAAGTTATAGCAGTTTGAATTTGGTGTTGGAGGTGGTAGTATGTTGGGCGTACTCAATGTACGTTGGGCGTACTCACTGATCAAGAAGTGTATTCAAGAGTGTATGTTAAGCATACCATTTGGTACCCTGTACGTACAGGACCAGAAGCCACAACCCTAATTTGAGGGTTTTGAGTCGTATTTAAGCTACTTAACTCCCCAAACCCTTTCGATTCTTAGCCTCCACCCCTTCAATGTCCTCCCTCGAAACCCGAACCCTAGTTTGAGCATTTTCAACAAAAAGAAGGTGTTTTAAGTGCTTTGGAGTGTTGTTGGTGCATCTTGGAGAAGACTGAGCTCATTGGAAAAGTGTTGGTTGCATTGGAACTTCTAGATCCAGACCTTGTTCACCTTGATCTTTCTTCTAGAGGTATACAGTTTGAATCGTGATGAGGCATTTGTTTTTAGCTAGTATTTGGGTGTTCTAAGATTTTGGTCACTTTAAGTGCATAAATTTTAGATCTTGAAAGTTTGTGACCTTGTCATGGATAAATTTGGAAACTTTATCCATCTAAAAATCATATTGATTCAGATCTGGAGGTTGGAGACTTGAACTTAATGGAATAAGTTGAAAAGATGCACTTTTGGTCCCTTGGAGACGTAAATACTATATCTTGGTTGTTTGGACCATCCTAATGGATAAATTTGGAAATTTTATCCATTATGGAGTTATTAGGAATCATAAAAATATGATCTTGGCCATTCTATCCCTTCCATGAAAGAGTTAGGATGTCTTAATGGGTTAATAAGATAGGGCTTTGGCTTTTGGACCTTTTCTAGCCATGGAATGTCATAAATGTGGAAACTTTATAAATGAAGTCAATGTTTTCAGTCTAGATCTGAGCTCTGGACAAAAGATCTTAAGTGATAAAGTACTTAATGGAGAAGTAAGGACAGGCCACATACGCTGGGCATACTTAGCTGTCTTAGACTTTGACTTTTGTTGACTTCTACTGACCGTTGAATTTTTGAGCAAGTTTGACTTTGATCAAACTTGATGATTTTGGACTTATGATTAAGATTGTATCTGGTTCTGGTGTTAGTGGATTCGCGGGAGCAAGCAATGCAAAAAGGAGTGTATCTCAGTGTTTCAAGGTTCTTTAATTCAGGTGATTTTTCCTCACAGTACTTGTAGGTCAAAGGCACCAATGTCGACCCACTAGGTTATGTAACCCGGTATATAGGATGTTGGTTAGCTATAGTGAGTTGTTAGATTTGTGTCCTAGTATATAGGATGTTGTTATGTTGTAGTGATTTGTTAGATCTTTATCCTGGTATATAGGATGTTGTTAGCTATAGTGAGCTGTTAGCTATGCGGTAATGATTTGTAGATCTTCCTGTTTGTCTGTTGAATGGTTATGTGTTTATATGTTATGTAGATGTCGACATGTTATCGTTCTGGGTTGGGGTTCTAATCCTATATGCGCGAGCCAATAGACCGGGGGTATTCCATTTTGATGACTGAGTAGACCCGAGGGTATTCTAATCCGGTGATTGAATGGACTTTTTGCATATAGGATCCAACGTTATGTATTATTAGTATGCACTAGTGGATACATGGTTGGTGGAATTTCATGATAGAATTGCCTGATGTATGATGCCTGATAGCCTAGGAGGATTTATTATATTTAAGATGAAATTGACATAACTATTGTAGTTACTTAGTGTGTGCATCATAGTTGTACATAACTAAGATTTTATAGCCTTTGAATGTTTGATTTAACCTTATTTCCTGTTCTTGTCTGATGAAGGGCTTAGGGAAGAGTCAAATATTCAATTTTCTATAGGATCCAACGTTATGTATGATTAGTAAGCACTAGTGGCTACATGGTTGGCATTCCAGTCCGATGACTGATTGAGCCGGGGGTAATACAACCCAATGGTTGTGGACTCATAGGTATTCCAGTCTGATGACTGAATGGACCCATCATGTTTGTTTGTATATGTTATGTTGTATGGTGGTATTTTGGGAAAACTCACTAAGCTTCATGCTTACGGTTTGGTTTCATGTTTTCAGGCACTTTAGTTGATTGGGGCAAGGCGAACACATGATCGTATAAATCCTTCGAAGATATACTTTGGGACATTTTATGATGTTCTGATCTTGGGATTCATTTGTATTTAACAATTGGTTTGATATGGTTTGGTATTCAAAGCAATTGTTTCTTTTAAATTAAAAAGCAAAAATCTTACCATGATTTTTGAGATGTTACAAGTTGGTATCAGAGCTCTGGTTTGAGTGAATTAGATGAGCATTTGTGTGAATCCAGTCTCAAGCTAAGGATTTGCAAAAGTTTCTAAAAATTGTTTCAAAATTATTTTCAGAATTGCTTTCTGAATTATTTTCAGAAGTAACCAAGGAAGGATGAGATGTGTAGGATCAGCCGGAGCAAGCAAGTTTACCCCAAGTTACCCATATTGTTATTTTTTATTAATAAGTATGATAGAACTGCATATTAGTGGTAGTCTAGGAATCTTCAGGAATTGAATGATAGAATTGCCTGATATATGATGCATGATAGCCTAGGAGGATTTATTATATTTAAGATGACATTTACATAACTATTGTAGTTGCTTAGTGTGTGCATCATAGTTGTACATAACTAAGATTTTATAGCCTGAGAATGTTTGATTTTGATTTATTTCATGTTCTTGTCTAATGAAGGGCTTAGGGAAGAGTCAAATATTCGATTGTCTATAGGATCCAGCGTTATGTATGATTAGTATGCACTAGTGGCTACATGGTTGGTGGAAGTTTCATGAGTAAGTATAGGTATAGTCGGCCAGACAAGAAATGATTAGCCTCTCTTGAGAGAGTAGTTATAGGATGTATGTGTATCCTAAAGGCTTGGGATTAGTGGTCAGGAATTTTTTGGAAGAATCTGCCTGATTTTATGGTGTCATAGTGCCAGTTGGTTTCACTACTCGAATATTGCTTGCTTTGTCCATTATGGTACCTATGTTGATATGAGTTAACTATTAAATGAATATGTTAAGTTACATGCTGTAAAGGTTAAATAATTTTAGAATGATTGATTCGGCCCTATTGTGTAGCTCTTGTCCGAGTCTAATCGGCGTAGGGTGGGGTCTTTTAGTTGAAGAGTTATTTAAGTTTTGTCGCGTGTAATTGTATTCATGAAGTAGTTAGTTGACATCGATAGGGGTTTTTCAGCAACTGATGGCATGGTAAGGTAGGGATCCAAGGAGAGCCTAGGAAGTTCTTTAGTGTGGGTGAAACGCTTTTTAGCAGGTACTGGAAGTATTATTACGAGTAAATGACTTAGAGGACTCGAGATAATTCTTGAGGAAAGTATGGATAGGTGTGGAAGGTAGTATTGGGCTTATACTACAAGAAGCACATGATCTATAATCAAATCGAGGAAAATTTCGGGGATTCTAAGGAGCTGGTCAAGGAAGGTAGCATGGTTTGATACCATGATTCGTGGAAATGCTTCTATATTTTTCGATCTTTTGGTTATGGTTGTCCGGCATGAGGATGGATCTGGTGATTTTTGGGCCTTAGTGGCCATGCCATTTTGGGTTTAAATGGTGCGGACTTAGGCGATTTAGTTGATATTCAGGTCCCGAAAGCCTTGGTCAAAGTAGTGCCAGTTCAGTCGCGGAACTGAAGAAGGAAGTAGTTGTCGTGATCGATCGAGGATTTTGGCCGAAGGATGAGTGATTGGCGGATGGATTGGAATGTCACTATCTGTGAAGAGGGTTATGTCCTACCACTTTTCCAAGTTCAGAGGAAGGAGCGAGCAAGCATGTGACTTTCAGAGTTGGGATGTAAACCCAACATGAGTCTAGTTGGTTGTGGATTTTGTCAGTTGTATGGCAGTGTGGGAATGTGTTGGATTAGGTGTCTAAGCCCATAACTATAATTGGTATGTACTTGAATTGATTGCAACATAGTCCTTTTGGGTTGCCCTCAAACCTAGCAGCCAGACAAGGAAATTATGAAATGAGAGATATTTATTTATTATAGATTAATAAATTAATATAAATGATTTATTAATATGTTAAAAGATTAATATATTAATTAGAAATCATAATTTTTAATTAATAGTTAGCCAGAAATAAATTAGAATTAATTTTGGGGCTAACTGTATTAATTATAAAGTGTAGGGACTAGTTTGCAATTATCTAATAGTTGAGTGGAAGGTTCCAGAGCCTCCTTGGAAGGGGTTGGACGCAATTTATAGGGGAAACCCTAATGATTTCGTCCAAGGGGCTTGGATAAAGCTTTTGGATGAGCTTAGGCCCCAAGCAAAGGAGCATTAGGGTTTTCCCTAAACCCTAGATCCCTCGGCTATATAAGGAGCCTCCTGGCTCTCAAAATTGGTCACTCCTTCTTTGAAGAAGCCCTAGGGCCGATTTTTGCATACCCTAACCTCTCTCCTTTAAGTTTCCTTCTTGCTAGTTTTTGGGTGTGACTGTTGGGAAATACATGCATCGAATACACTCTATAACTAGGCAGCGGAAGAATCGAAACAACAAAACGATTTACCTAAGTGTACATGCACCCTATGGATCTATGGCTTCATACTATTACTTCTACCCTATGAAATCCGAAAATAAAAGGAAGAATACTAACCACTTTAGCAACCAATGATCTTCGAGCTTGACTACTTGTGCGTGCCACCTTGTTTGGATGATGAGGATCCAAACTAGAATCCCTCTCTTGATTCACACCCAATGAACTCAAAAGATTAGAAGAAAATATTAAACTAGGGGGTGAACTAAAAGAAAGTTCTTCCACAATGAGGGAGAAAGAAGGTGGCGAATACTCAAGCTAGAATGAGCAAGGAGGAATGAATCCCTAAGGCCCTATTTATAGCCTTGGATACCTCCTAGGGTTTTATCCTTCCACTCATGTGGGATGGGATAGGCTATGAACGAAATTCCCTTTATCCAAAGGGAATTTTCGTCCAACCCCCTTCCTTCTAGGGTTCTGGAATGTTCCCTGATTAACCAACTATTGATTAATTCACATTCAACCCTTCTATCAATTAAACTATTAATTAATTCCCAATTTGTTTTCTAATTAATTATTAAACCATAATAATTAATAAACTAATTACTCCTATTATTTATTCTACTCAATTTTGAGTCTTGAGGGCAACCCAAGAGGACCCTGCTATTATTAGAAATATCACCAATTAGTTCATGACCTTTGACACACTTCCAACAGTCTCCCACTTGGACAAGTCATCAACTATATATGTACTTATATCCATCTAATAATCAGCAGAGAGAATGCCATCCAATGCATCTGCCGAACTCTGATCTAATCAGCTTCAGCCCTCAGATATGTGATCAACTATTCCTTCATCCTCATGATATCTGTATGAATTCAAGACATGGATAATGGTCAATCTCGGAATTCAATATTATGTTTCCCGATATAGATTTGTGACGACTACATTTGACTACTGAATCGAACAAATCAATTCTCGTCAGCACTCGGCCAGGCTTTTAAGATGTCTGCACCAAATCATTGAGGGGCCAATAGATATCGCTTCTCCTATTAAGGCAAAAGGGATGAATAAACTTTGACTACATAGTATTTGTCTATTTCATCATGTCACACATGAATACGCCCGTTATAGCCACCAGTTAAGGATAGCGTTGGAGTATACCAATGCATAACAGAATCTTAGAGCAAAGCCCCACATGTATCTCGGTTTGAAGAACATAAGACATTATCATCTTAGAATTACTCGTGACTCAATCCATGAAGTAGTCTCTAAGTGCGGGTTGATCCAATATTTAAATCACTATTAAGTACTCATAAGTGTTGACACAATCACTATGTCATGCTCAATCAAAAATGGTCAATCCACTAACACTCATGATAGTTTTGAATCACTACTTACTTCCAAGAGTATGACCGACTGTGGAGGTTTGAGTAAACTAATACTCGGGAAGTGGGTTCTAAACATGCAAAAGCGAAACACAATATTAAATTAATAGAAATGATAGCAACACCAGCACTTTATTAAGTCTCCACAAAATAAACACCAATTCAATTACAAATTCATACTGCTAAATGTTTTAGTATTTTATCAAACAAAACAACTAAACAATTACACCATATCTTCAGCAAATCTAATGCCTATAGATCTAGTATGACTATCATGCTTGATCCTTGATAATGGTTTAGTGAACGGATCGGCTGGATTCTCCTCCGACGATACTCTGCTCAAGACAATATCCCCATCCTCGACTCGATATCTCACATAGTGGAACTTTCTAAGTATATGTCTTGAGTTACCATGCTCTTTGGGTTCTTTAGTCAAAGCGAATGCACCCTCATTGTCACAGAAGCTTTCCAAGGGATCCTCGATGCTCGGAACGACACCAAGATCATCAATGAAATTCTTCAGCCATGTAGCTTCTTTCGCAGCTTCACTAGCCGCTATATACTCTGACTCGCACATAGAGTCTGCCATTGTCGACTGCTTGGAACTTTTCCAAGTGACCGCTCCTCCATTGATCAAGAATAGCCATCCCAACTGCGAACATGAGTTGTCCCCATCAGTCTGGAAACTGGCATCTGTATAACCTGTGACTCTCAACTCATCCTTACCCCCATATAACAAGACATATCCTTTGTTCTTCTTAGGTATTTCGAAATGTTCTTTACTGCCGTCCAGTGACTTTCTCCTGGGTTGTCCTGAAAACGACTCACCATGCTCAGAGCAAATGAGACGTCGGGACGAGTACATGTCGTGGCATACATGATTGATCCTATAGCAGAAGCAAACGGGACTCGACTCATTCTTTCTCATTCATCACTAGAACTAGGACATTGAGTCTTACTCAATTTCATGCCATGTTGCATAGGTAGATAACCTTTCTTGGAGTCCCGCATCTTGAATTTCTTCAAGATCTTATCCAAGTATGCACTTTAGCTCAGTCCTATTAGACGTTTTGATCTATATCTATAGATCCTTATACCAAGTACGTATGCAACTTCTCCTAGAACTTTCCTAGCGAAACAACTCCCAAGCCACGTCTTAACACCTTGCAACGTCGGGATATCATTTCCTATAAGGAGTATGTCATCCATATACAACACTAGGAAGACTACATTACACCCACTAGATTTGATATATACGCAGGACTCTCCTTCACTTCTTGAAAAACCAAACTCCTTGATCTTTCCATGAAAGCAAAGGTTCCAGCTGCGAGATGCTTGTTTTAGTCCATATATGGACCTTTCAAGCTTACATACTCTATTTGGATATTTTGGATCTATAAAACCCTCAGGTTGTGCCATGTACACTTCCTCTGTGAGTTTTCCATTAAGGAAAGCGGTCTTCACATCCATTTGCCATACTTCATAATCATGAAAAGCTGTTATGGTAAGTAATATCCTAATAGACTTGATCTTGGCTACTGGTGAAAAGGTTTCCTCATAATCAATTCCTGGAGTCTGATTGTAACCCTTTACTACCAACCTAGCCTTGAACGTGTGCACATTCCCATCCATGTATGTCTTCTTCTTGAAGATCCACTTGCACCCAACAATTTTAGTACCAGGTGCAGGATTAACCAAATTCCAAACTTGGTTGTCACGCATAGACTGAATCTCGCTCTCCATGCTTTCTTTCCACTTGGCACCCTCAGTGCCTGCCGTCGCTTCCTTATAGTTGGATGGTTCATCCATATCAACTAGTGTACGGTCACTGATCAATACGTCTCCTTCAGTGCTCACATGGAAACCATAGAACTCGGGAGGATAACGAACTCTATTGGATATGTGAAGGGGTGGTGGAGATATATCAATTTGCTCAACAAGCTGCTCAGCCCCGGTTTTAGGTTCCTCAACAGGTTGTTACACCTCAGGTTGAGTGCTAGTGTCTACTAAAGGTTCTTCTTCATTTGTCTCTTGAATCTCTTCAAGGCCTATGCGGCTCTCACTGTCCTCTTTGGAAATGAGATCCCTCTCAAGGAAGAATCCCCTTCGAGCAACAAACACTTTGTTTTCCAAAGGCTTGTAGAACAAGTATCCAAACGAATTTTGTGGATAATCAATGAAGTAACACTTCTCTGACCGGGGTTCGAGCTTGTCATTCGCCTCGTGAAGAACAAAATCTTCGCATCCCCAAACCTTTATATGTGCTAGATAAGGACTTGTCGCACTCCACGTTTCAGAGGGTGTTTTAGCAACCTGCGTAGTAGATACGAGATTTAGGATATGGGCGGTTGTCTCTAAGGCATACCCCCAAAAATATATCGGAAGTGTAGCTCGACTCGTCATATATCGAACCATGTCTAACAAAGTTCGATTTCTCCTTTCAGCCACACCATTCAACTGCGGTGTTCTGGGAGGAGATAATTGTGAAACTATTCCACAATTCTTTAGATGATCGTAGAATTCAAGACTTAAATATTCTCCACCCCTGTCGGATCAGAGCATCTTGATCTTTCTGACCAATTGGTTCTCTACTTCATTTTGAAACTCTTTGAACACCTCAAACGTTTCTGACTTATGTTTGATTAGATACATATATCCATATCTACTAAAATCATCAGTAAAAGTCACGAAGTATCTTTCTCCATGTCTTGTGGCAGATTTGAAGAGTCCACAAATAGCTGTGTGGATGAGGTCCAACAAATCTTTGCCTCTTTCACAGTGGCCTGTGAATGGCACTTTTGTTATCTTTCCAAGTAAGCAAGATTCACATACATCATCCGATTTGAGGTCGAATGATTCCAAGATTCCATCAGATTGGAGCTTGGCAATGCGTTTCTTGTTTATAGGCTAATTCGACAATGCCACAAACATGATTTATCTAATTCACTATTAGACGAACCAACATTCATTATTAGTTCATCAATATCACCATTACAAACAATACTTTCATACACACCTTTACAAGGACTAGCTTTAAAAATAAAACAATCATTCTTATAAACCAAAATGTCGCCATTATCATTATCAAAAGAAAAACGACAACCATCCTTATAAAGTGCATGAAAGGAAATAACGTTTCGTGCCATATTAGGAGAGTAGCAACAATTTAATAAACTAAGATAAACACCACCACTAAGCATGAGCTCATAATTCCCAATCCTTGTAACAGCTGACTTGTGCCTATTTCCCATGATTAGGTTGAGCTCACCATGCTTCAACTTCTTACTTTGTCTTAGTCCCTGCATATCAGAGCAAATGTGAGTACCACACCCTGTATCAAGAATCCAAGAACTAGAAATAGATGTGCTATGGAGTTCTATCATGAACATACCTGAGGTGCTAGCCACCTTGACTTTGCCTTTCTTAAGGTCCTCGATGTATTTAGGGCAGCTATGCTTCCAGTGTCCCTTTTCTTGGCAGTAAAAACAATGGGCTTCACTTGGATTGGCAGAAGGAGCTATTTCAGCTTGAGCCCTTTTCTTGGGAGCAGGTTCAGACTGTCCAACCTTACCCTTACGCTTTCCTTTGGGTTGAGGCGCCCTTTTCCTTTGAGCAGAACCACGATCAATAGCTAGTACGGGAGTAGTAGGGTTAGAGTTGTTGGGCTTCTTCATGCTCGCTTTAGTAGTTTTGAGCATGCCATGCAACTCCATCAAGGTCTTGTCAAGGCCATTCATATTGAAGTTCATGATGAATTACGAATATGAACTAGTAAGCGAGTTCAAAACCATGTCTATGTCCAACTCCTTAGGCAGCTCGACACCTAGATTCCCAAGTCTGTCTATGTATGACTTCATCTTTTGGACATGCGTACACATAGAATCTCCCTCTCGTAGTTTACATGCCATGGGGTACTTGACGATCTCGAATCGTTCTTGCCTAGCTTGCTCTTGGAACATCTCCTCGAGTTGCTGGTTTTTGTCAAACGCACCCCATGTTTCAAAGTTCTTTTGGAGACCAGAAGCCATGGTCGCTAACATAAGGCAAGCCACTTTGGTTGATTCATTGTAATGCTTGTTGTAGGCAGTAACTTCTTCTGGGGCAGGATTCTCTCCAAGTATGGGAACATCTTCGTCAAGAACATACTCTTTGTTCTCATATCTTAACGTGATCCTCAAGGTCCTGATCCAATCAAGATAGTTGCATCCATCCTCCTTGAGTTTCTCCTTATTAAGAACCGGCATTAGAGAGAAGTTTGAGTTTTGAGTTAGAGGAGGAGGAGGAGGAAGATTGTTGTTGTTGTTTGCTTGGTTCGACATCTACAAAAGATAAGATTCCAATTAGTTTGATACAAATCCTTAATTAGCAATTACCCTAAAACAAATTACTAGAATAAGGCTAGGATCCATATTTGGCTTCATGATGTGTAAAGGGATGTCGTAAACACACCATGAAGTTATTTACGTAGACAAAGCTCTTTGTTAATTCAATCACTATGAAATTCCTAGATCTTTTAGATTCGTTGACTATCAACAACATGTTAATCTCGGATTATGTTCATCTCAAATTCAATGATGGGTATGTCACGGATCATTGAATAGATGGTGAGTCACCCATACAAAATTGCGTGGTCCCCGGCTCAAGTTACGCTTGAGATTCGCGAGTCCCACATCATTCTTTACCTATACTCTCAAATTGACGTGCCGGTTAACCACACCAGCTCCATCAGCAAGTTATAAAGAGAATGTGCAATTTTTATGGATAACATAAGATTCACTTTTATTCAAATAAAACGGGATTTTGTTTTATACTTGCATTTAGAATACTTTTAGATTGACCATCATCACTATCAAACCTTTTCGGTAACTTCATTCTCAAAATGCAATAGGAATCATAGAGACCTCCTTAAACCCCTACATTAGAACGGGTGCGCCTAGTCGAGGTAAGACCGACAATGTCAATATTTAAAATATGCGAGGACGCATATTGTAATTCTCTTATACATACAATATATGAATCTTACATATATATATATATATATATATATATATATATATATATATATATATATATATATATATATAAGGGGTACATTTAAAACACTTTAAATTTAGTTGTCTATTATTAATTAAAATTAATTACAAGGATGCAATATAATAACTAATAAAACATGAGGGGTTGATATTCAAATTTATAAAACTCTTATTATAAATAATATTTAAATCCATTAAATAATAATAAATATTCAAATTTAGATTATGATTAAATAATATTTATCCATAAATATTCAAATTTAAATAAAAAAACATTTAGATAATATTTAATTTTCCAAATCTAATCCAATTAGGTATTTATCCGTGCAAGATAAAGCTTGAATTCGAAAAATAAGCAAGATTAAAAATGATAATTCTGATATGCCTATGTTCACGTCATGAACTACTCCTTCACGTCATGAATTAGGGTTTTTAACAAGTTACCAATTTTTCAATCAAACTTTCATCATTCAGTTCCAAAACAATATTTTCAGAAAACATGATGTAGGGTGAAGGACACCATGAACCAATGGCTCTGATACCACTGTTGGGAAATACATGCATCAAATACACTCTATAACTAGGCAGCGGAAGAATCGAAACAACAAAACGATTTACCTAAGTGTACATGCACCCTATGGATCTATGGCTTTATACTATTACTTCTAACCTATGAAATCCGAAAATAAAAGGAAGAATACTAACCTCTTTAGCAACCAATGATCTTCGAGCTTGACTCCTTGTGCGTGCCACCTTGTTTGGATGATGAGGATCCTAACTAGAATCCCTTTCTTGGTTCACACCCAATGAACTCAAAAGAGTATAAGCAAATATTAAACTAGGAGAGATGAACTAAAAGAAAGTTCTTCCACAATGAGGGAGAAAGAAGGTGGCGAATACTCAAGCCAGAATGAGCAAGGAGGAATGCATCCCTAAGGCCCTATTTATAGCCTTGGATACCTCCTAGGGTTTTATCCTTCCACCCATGTGGGATGGGATAGGCTATGAACGAAATTCCCTTTATCCAAAGGGAATTTTCGTCCAACCCCCTTCCTTCTAGGGTTCTGGAATGTTCCCCGATTAACCAACTATTGATTAATTCACATTCAACCCTTCTATCAATTAAACTATTAATTAATTCTCAAATTGTTTTCTAATTAGTTTCTAATTAATTATTAAACCATAATAATTAATAAACTAATTACTCCTATTATTTATTCTACTTAATTTTGAGTCTTGAGGGCAACCCAAGAGGACCCTGCTATTATTAGAAATATCACCAATTAGTTAATGAACATGGACACACTTCCAACAATGACTCCATTAGAGGCATTAGATTTGTGGTGCTAAGCTTCCAAGAAGATCAAGATCAAAAGGAATATCAATTGTTTGCTATAACAATTGAAAGGTATGTAACTCTTAAACCTTAATTGGTTAATTTCAAAAATATCCTCTCTCCTTAGGGTTCATGTTTTGAAATTCAAAGTTATATGTTCAATAGTTAAAACATAAATCCAAAGTAGGTTGCATATGAACTTAGGAATTGTTTTTTTAGTTTATTTGTTTTACCTAAAACCCAACAGTGGTATCAAAGCGATTGGTTTTGTTTTAAATTGAATAGTTATAATAGTTTAATTGTAAATTAGGGTTTATAACTATTAAACCCTAAAAGGCCAATTTTTGTTTTTAGGTTTTTTTTGGTTCAAAGGGCTTTTCGAAAAAACCCTAGCCTCCATGAACCTTAATCGAAATTAGGGTTCGGGTTTTGAAAACCCTAGCCTCCTCCCTTGAATTTTGAAATTTACATGGTATTTTTAGGGTTTCTTATTTTTTGGATAATTGTTACCTAATTGGATAATTGAGAAAAACATGGGAATTATCCTATATCCTATATTTCGAAATCTAGAGGGATATGGATTAGGATTAAATTAAATGTTTAATTTGATTAGATAATCCTTACGAGATTTAATAAATTAATTAAAGGTTAATTAATAGATAATTATTAAAACTAGTTAGTTGGTTTATTTTAAATTTAAATTAAAAGTTTAATTTTCGAAAATTTTAAGATAAACCCCAAAGTTTTAAAAGGTTTAAAACACACCTTATATATGTATTATAATTAAAAGTTAAATATTATATATGTATAAGAATATGTTCAGTCAAATCGCTAGTATGCCTCATTCACAAAGCTAATCTGTAAGGGAGGTATAAGGAAACTGCCTATAAAATGGTAGTTGAATGGGTGTCCACTCTCACCCACCGCTTCCTTGATTAGTGGAGGGTCGTTAGCAGAACGGATTTTATAGGACAACTAAATCTCATTAAAAGTATAATATTATTAAAGAAAGTACGAGAACATTATTTTACAAAAATCCCAACTCTAGTTACTTTAGGAAAAACGTGAAAGGTATGCTAATCCATGAAATTGCACATTATGCTTTATTGGTCATTAGTGGAGCGTGTGTGTTTTACCAACACACTAATAGACACTAATAAAGATTAGTAATGGGTATCTCATAATTATCATTTTGATGGAGCGTGTGTGGTATACCGATACATTAATAGTTAATGATAAAGCAAACGAGGTTACCAAACACATTTGCATGGTTATTCACATCCTGTTTGTGATCCTCGGTATCCCAGTCATAAATAGAAGAGCATAATCCGAGATTAAAACATGCCACTGAATAGTTTCAGTGTATCTCAAAAGGAATTAGGAATTTCACTTCGCTTATTTTGTCTAATGGTGGAATAGGTGAATCGTCATTCACCTACCTTTATGAAATTTACACTTGGATCTCGGCATCCCATTTCTAAGTTGTAAATCTTCATAGTTGGATCCTAACCTTGATATGATATCTTTGGGTTATTATATTGAGGCGTCTTGAAATCTAACTAAAACTATCTTTCTTTTCAGATGTCTACTCCTGGAAACACTTCTGCTTCATCATCCTCCAACCACAACTTCTCTTTACTCAACATTTGCTCTAAAGTCGTTATGGATGGCTCTAACTATAACGATTGGATGTGTAACATCAAGATGGCGCTTCGATTTGAGGAAAAAGAATATGTCCTTGAAAATGAGCTCAAAGAGCTTGATGAATCTAAAGACACCCCCAAAGAATATGTTGCCTACAAGAAGCACTATGATGATGCTACCAAAGTGGCATGCATCATGGTCGCAACCATGTCCCCGGAACTGCAAAGGTACTATGAGGACTACTGGCCTCTTGAGATGAACAAGGACCTTATGGAAAAGCACCATAAGCGAACTCGTCAAGAAAAGTTTGAAGTAGTCAAGTCACTCATGGCTTGCAAGTTGAAAGAAGAGGAGTCGGTTGTATCTCATGTGCAAAGAATGAAACGCTACATAGAGCGTTTGGTCAAGCTCAACATTCACTTTGATGAGGAATTGGCCATTGACATGGTTTTGAACTCATTACCCGATTGTTATGGTCAGTTTATCCTAACTTACCATTTGAACAACACTGAGCAGACACTGGCCCAATTGCACAACTTGTTGCAAGCATATGAGGCAGGGATGATGGGTAAAAGTATAGCCTTTACTCCTACAAGTGCTCATGTCTTAGCTATTGGACAGGGAGAGGGGGAAAAGAGGAAAGGTCCTCCTAAGCAAAACTGGAATGGAAAGGTCCAAGTTGGGTCATCTAGCAGTGGCCCAAAGGCTAACCCAGTGCTACCATTCCCCATGTTTCTGATCCAAAGGATGCTATTTGCTTTTATTGCAATGAAAAATGGCATTGTAAGGTAACCTGCCCAAAGTATCTGCAAGATATCAAAGATGGCAAAGTGAAGCCATCTTTGGCAGGTATTTACACTATTTCTTCTAATAACTCATTATCTTCTCGTTCATGGGTCCTTGATACAGGATGTGGTTTTCATATCTATTTTGACTTGTAGGGGCTAAAGGAAAGTGAGGAGATAGAGCGAGGAAGGATAAACTTAATCATGGGAAACAAGAAGTCTTCACCAGTGACCAGGATCGGAGTTTATCAACTTTTGCTTAGTAATGATGTTAGATTAGATTTAATGAATTGTTGCTATTCGTCTGAGATGACGAGAAACATTATTTCATTTCATGCATTGTTCTGACAAGCTTTTAAATATTCTTTTAATGATTTGAATGGTTCAATTTCTGTTTATAAGAATGGTGTTTTCATGTTTGAAGCTTTGCCTTGTGATGGTGTGTATGAAACAGTGACTTGTGTTGATAGCTTAGGAAATAGTATGTTTAATATTGAGTTGTCTAATAGTGTAGATAATGCATGCTTGTGGCATTGTCATCTTGGACACATTAACAAGAAACACGTAGCCCAACTTCAGAAAGATGGAGTGTTGGAATCATTTGACCTAAAATCAGATGATAGGTGTGAGTCTTGTCTTTTGGGAAAGATGACAAAATCACCATTCACAGGGTCTTGTGAAAGAGGTGAAGATTTGTTGGACCTCATACATAAAGACGTGTGTGGACCCTTCAGATCTACCACAAGAGATGTTAATCAATTTTATGTGACTTTCACTGATGATTATAGTAGATATGGATATATATATACATAATCAAACATAAGTCAGAAACCTTTGAAAAGTTCAAAGAGTTTAAACATGAAGTCGAAAATCAATTGGCCAGAAAAATAAAGATACTTAGATCTGATAGAGGCGGAGAGTATCTTAGTATTGAGTTCAACGACTATCTAAAAGAATGTGGGATAGTCTCACAATTGACTCCTCCTAGGACACCACAGTTAAATGGTGTGGTTGAGAGGCATAATCGAACCTTGTTAGACATGGTTCATTCTATGATGAGTCGTGCTTCACTTCCAATTCATTTCTGGGGCTATGCCTTAGAGACAGCCGCCCACATCCTCAATCTTGTCTCGACAAAGAAGGTTGCCAAAACACCTCACGAGATGTGGACAGGGAAAGTTCCCTCATTAGCACATATTAACGTCTGGGGTTGTGAAGCTTTCGTAAGACGAGAGACTTACGAAAAGCTAGCAACAAAAAGTGAGAAATGTGTTTTCATTGGTTACCCAAAACAGTCTTTTGGATATTTGTTCTACAGACCTAGTGAGAACGTGGTTTTTGTAGCATAAGAAGAGTCTTTCTAGAAAGAGAGCTCATATTCAAAGAGGACAGCGGGAGTACCATTGACCTTAAAGAGATTCAAGAGTCAACTACTGAAGGAACCTTAGATGACACTAGCACTCAACCAGAGGAAACAGTTCATGTTGAACCAGTTGATAAATCATTACCTCTTCGAATATCCACTAGGGTGAGTGTGCCACCTGAGTTGTATGGTTTTCGTATTACTTCAGATGGTGAAATTTAGATGAACCAGTATCTTATAAGGAAGCAATGGCAGGCCTAGAGGCTTCCAAGTGGAAAGATGCAATGGAAAGCGAGATAAAGTCCATGTATGAAAACCAAGTTTGGAATTTGGTTGATAATGCACCAGGTTGTAAGACAGTTGGGTGCAAATGGATCTTCAAGACGAAGATAGACATGGATAGGAATGTACACACATTCAAGGCTAGACTGGTTGCGAAAGGTTTCACCAAACCCCACGGGTTCACTATGATGAAACCTTCTCGCTAGTAGCCAAGATTAAATCTATCAGGATATTGCTCGCTATAGCTGCCTTTCATGACTATCAAATCTGGCAGATGGATGTCAAGACTTCTTTCTTAACGGGAAGTTGGTTGAGGATGTTTACATGAATCAGCCAGGGGGTTTTGTTGATGCAAAGTTTCCCAATAGAGTGTGTATGCTTGAGAAATCCATTTATGGATTGAAACAAGCATCTCGCAGATGGAATCTTTGCTTCCATGAGAAATTCAAAGAGTTTGGCTTCTCTAGTAGTGAAGATGAGTTTTGTGTGTATATCAAGGCTAGTGGGAGTATATTGACTTTCCTGGTGTTATATGTCGATGACATATTACTCATTGGTAACGACATTCCAACCTTGGATGAAGTTAAGTCTTGGCTTGGAAAGTGTTTTTCCATGAAAGACGTTGCAGAAGCTGCCTATATTCTTGGGATTAGAATATTGATAGATAGAAAGAAGAGACTAATTGGACTTAGTCAGAGAACATACTTGGATAAGGTACTAAAGAGGTTTAGTATAGAAAATTCCAAGAAGGGAGAGCTACCTATCCAGAGAAACACAAAATTGATTAAGACTCAGTTCCCTAGTACAGATGAGGAACTAGCTGACATGAGTCGTGTACCTTATTCTTCCGCTGTCGGATCGATCATGTACGCTATGACATGTACTCGCCCTGATGTAGCCTTTGCTTTGAGCATGGTCAGTCGCTATCAAGGAAACCCGGGTAGAGCTCATTAGATAGCAGTAAAGAATATACTCAAGTATTTGCGAAGAACGAATGACTGGGTCCTTGTACTTGGTAGCAATGATACTTTGAGAGTAGATGGTTACAGTGATGCCAGCTTTCAAACGGATAAAGATAACTTTCGTCCTCAATCTGGCTGGGTATTTCTACTGAATGGAGGATCAGTTACATGGAAAAGTCCCAAGCAAGATACGGTGGCTGATTCTACTTGTGAATGAGAGTACATAGTAGCGAGTGAAGCGTATAAAGAAGCATCTTGGTTAAGGAACTTCATCGGGGATCTCGGAGTTGTTCCAACCATCCAGGACCCTATGGAAATGTTATGCGATAATGAGGGAGCGGTTGCCTTAACTAAGGAACCCAGAGATCATGGTAAAACCAGACATATCGACAGAAAGTACCATTTCATTAGACATAGAGTAGAAGAAGGCCATCTTGTTGTAAAGAGGGTGTCATCTGAAGATAACCCAACAGACCCCCTCACAAAGGGTCTAAGTAGGGCTAAGCATATTCAGCATGCTCGGAGCATAGGGATGAAAGATGATATTAGTTTTTGTAGTTAGATTAGTCTGGTTCAGAAACTTGTTACAAAGTAAATGTAATTGACTTTTAGCGATTAAATAATAAAGTATGATTTATGAGTTAGTTTACTGCCTTTTGTCAATTGTTTATTATTGTGTTTCATATTTTGCATGTTTTACTTCCCGAATAATATGATTGTTCAAACTCCACAGTCGCTCGTACTTTTGGGAGTAAGTAGTGAATGAAGACTGTCACGAATTGGATTGCAGATTGTCTAAGGATAGACATAGCAATAGAATTGATGCAATGTTTATGAGTATTCAGAAAGTGAGATTTGAGTATTGGATAAACCCACGCTCAGAGTATTACTTCATGGAATTCATCACAAGTAATACTAAGACGATAATATCTATTATCTTGAAATAGAGATATATGAGTTGTAATTTTCATGTCGGATATACATTGGTGATACGAAAACGCATCAGTAACTTGGTGTTATAAAACGTATTGTCATGTAATGTTTGATGAGTGAAAGATACAAGCATATGAGTCAATATTTATTCGTTCCTTTTTCCCTAACGGGAAAAGCGATATATATGGGCCCCTCGATGATTTGGTGTTGACTTTTGTGCTGGGCCCAACCAGGACTAAATTGATGTGTTCGATTAGAAGTCTTATATCATCTCAAATCAGAAATCAGGAAACATAGATTCTAGACAAAGAGATTGATTATATTCCATGTCTTATGTCTAGGGATATCTAGTATAACGAAGGGTCATGTGATCACTTATCTTAGGACACGTAACTGACTAGGTCAGAGTTTGGCAGCAGCTTTTGGAAGCTACAATTTGCTGGTCAAATTTAGAAGTCATACTAGCAATTATAGTTATAGACTTATCCAAGTAGGAGACTGTTGGATTAGGTGTCTAAGCCCGTAACTATAATTGGTATTTACTTCAATTGATAGCAACACAGTCCTTTTGGGTTGCCCTCAAACCTAGCAGCCAGACAAGGAAATTATGAAATGAGAGATATTTATTTATTATAGATTAATAAATTAATATAAATGATTTATTAATATGTTAAAAGATTAATATATTAATTAGAAATCATAATTTTTAATTAATAGTTAGCCAGAAATAAATTAGAATTAATTTTGGGGCTAACTGTATTAATTATAAAGTGTAGGGACTAGTTTGCAATTATCTAATAGTTGAGTGGAAGGTTCCAGAGCCTCCTTGGAAGGGGTTGGACGCAATTTATAGGGGAAACCCTAATAATTTCGTCCAAGGGGCTTGGATAAAGCTTTTGGATGAGCTTAGGCCCCAAGCAAAGGAGCATTAGGGTTTTCCCTAAACCCTAGATCCCTCGGCTATATAAGGAGCCTCCTGGCTCTCAAAATTGGTCACTCCTTCTTTGAAGAAGCCCTAGGGCCGATTTTTGCATACCCTAACCTCTCTCCTTCAAGTTTCCTTCTTGCTAGTTTTTGGGAGTGACTCCATTAGAGGCATTACATTTGTGGTGCTAAGTTTCCAAGAATATCAAGATCAAAAGGAATATCAATTGTGTGATATAACAATTGAAAGGTAAGTAACTCTTAAACCCTAATTGGTTAATTTCGAAAATAGCCTCTCTCCTTAGGGTTCTTGTTTTGCAATTCAAAGTTATATGCTCAATAGTTAAAACATAGATCCAGACTAGGTTGCATGTGAGGTTAGGAATTATTTTTATAGTTTATTTGTTTTACCTAAAACCCAAAAGAATGCACTAGAGGATTTTTGTGGTATAGATGCCTTGAGATGAGACGAAGGGTATGCTTCTTTGGATATAGGCAGGTGAGGTGCTAGCCAATGGTTTTAGGTGAATTGGGAGCGACAACTTTTGTTATATCTAATGTATACCGACTATGAGGATAATTCCTTTTGTATGTGTGAATGATTTTTGCGATGAACTAACGGTTGGGTATTTGTAGACAAGGAGTATGGTAGTCGGTTTGTTCTAGAGAGGGAATTGTTGTTATGAATGAGCTGTCAGAATTATTGCTTGAGCAGTTGCATGGGACTCTTGATATTAGATGCGGTTGTGGTTGCAGAAGTTCCCGAGGTCATATCTGAGATTCAGAATCTCTTGGGGTTTGCTTGGTTTTTATCTGGAAGATCATCTGGTGTTTTGTTGTATATTCAAAGGGTCTAAATTCTATTTACCTGATTGGGTCGGTCTGAGATATGGTTTGTTTACAATGCTAGTTGGTGGTAGTATAAACTCTAAGTAAGGGAGAACTAGGCATTTTTCTCAAAGGAACATCGATTTGTTCAGTTTAAGGTATCGGAAGAATGGTTTGTAGGGATCTACGGTTCGGGTATGTGGGAATTTGGTTCAAGGTTTAGTCAAGACGGGGGTGCAGAGCAAGTTACAATCAGATATATGTGTTTAGGAATGCAAGAGTCGTCTTCGTGGCAAGAAGCTATCGACCAAGGAACTCGATGTAGCCTGTGGTTCCTTTTCGAAACGTTGAGGAATAGGTCAAGAGGCGTTTTGGTTGCTCAGGTTGGGTATCGATTGCTCAAGGATTTTCTCAGCTTGTTGTCTAAATTGATATCAATAGCCTAGTATGGGCAGTTGCTGATCGGTCAATTAGTTTTAGAGTTTGTATGTTTAGTCCCTCATGGGGTTTGTATTGTAGTGTATTGGATCAATGGATAGGATGTCAATGCATCCTCGATCGTTGGTCATTTCGTTCATCATCAATAGTGGAAATTCTTTGGAAGTTTCAGGTTATATCAGTTGAAGTTTAATGGATGTGTCAACCTATCCTCAAGTTCGGCTCGAGTTTAGAAGATGTCCTTGGTTATTGGGAACCTAGAATTTGTGACAATGTTGTTCGGTTTTACAGACGGGACATTAGATTTGCGGAGAATCTAATTTTTGGCATGTTGTGCTAGCAGGGTTGATAATTGGATGGATCCGACCATGGTTTTAGCAACATTTCTGGTTAACTTTAAAAATTTTATCGAGCTAGTTATGTATTGATGGAATCTGTTTCAGTCGTTTATGAGGATGTTTTTGTTAATGATTGAGGGTCATCATTTCATTAGATCTACTAGTACTTCACCCTTTGAATAAAGTTGTGAGGATAACGGGACGACATCAAGATCGATGTAGTATCTTGAGTTTATCGTTTTACTGGTTGTAAGGTGTCACAATTTATTGTGAATGAGTGCCTATATGATTCTTGTGGGTGAGACCCGGTAGTCGCTTGGTTGAGACTCTTAGGTCTCAGATCGTTAGTCTTCTTGGCATGGTTGGATGTTAGTGCGTTGTTTTGGGTAGTCAGGAGTCTCGGTGAAAAGCTGGTTGGGATGATGTGGCCAGAAAAGGTTATTTCAGTTGATATATTATTTATGCACCGGATGTCGCTTAATAAATGTTTGCTATATGGATCTCGTCTTCTCTTGGTCTGTCTATTAGGAGTTTGGTTTCCAGTGTGTGGTGATGGTTTTGAAATCTAGAGTAACGAAGTCGTTGTAGATTTCTCAAGTGATTTGTCAGGTGGATGTACACCTGAGTTGATGAGGGGTTTTGATGCAACATGCGAATTCTTGGACGGACCATCATTATGCTCGTGGGAGCAAAGGGTTGATTTATGTTTCAAAGTTTAGTTGTAATCTTGGATGATCAATTGAATGGAATTATCTTATTTAGCTTTGTTCTAATTGATTTTCATTATGAGTGGATTAATTATCTTTCCTCTCAGATGCATGCATGATGGAGTTTGTGAATGTTGTGTGAATTGAGAGCCTCTTGGTATCTGGTTATCAATGGATTGGGGGT
The DNA here is from genome assembly GCF_002870075.4 of Lactuca sativa. Lineage (NCBI taxonomy): Eukaryota > Viridiplantae > Streptophyta > Magnoliopsida > Asterales > Asteraceae > Lactuca > Lactuca sativa. The sequence continues at coordinate 132,343,605 of NC_056624.2, forward strand.
AAGCCTGGGTTCTGTTGTCGATTAGTGGATCAGCGTTAAGCCTGAGTGTTATCAGTAGATAGTTAAGCAGGGCTGACAGAGTCGAGTAGAAGCGTGGTCTAGTTTGGTATGTGATCAGTTGGTTCTCGTTATTATGGTGCACTTATGTGCAGGATTAGCACGAAAGCGATTGGGCAAGGATGTTTATAGTCGATCAATCAGCCGGTTTTCGATTAGTTGGTTGATTTGAGGGGTTGCATAATGAAGTGGAAGTGAGAGTTGATTTCGAGGACAAGATCTAATTTAAGTGGGAGAGAATTGTAACATCATGTTTCCTGCCATTTCTAAGCTGTGGGCCGGAAGTTGATTGTGTAAGGCTTTGGGCCTTAAGGAGGCAAAGTTTAGTCTTTGTAGAAGGATTTAATGATAGTTAAGAGATTTAACCTTTGAATTGTGTTTTGGGCCGAAGGGTCGAAAGGGAAAAGTCATAGGCTGGTTCTTGCATGAAATATGGATTTTTGTTCGAGGAGATTTTACTCCAAGATATTTAGATGATAGCGTGGGCCTTTTCAAAACCTTTAGGTGGATCTAAAGATCGTCAAAAATGGAGTTCAAATGAAGAGGCTATAGCAGTTTGAATCTGGTGATGGAGGTGGTAGTACGTTGGGCATACTAGCTGATCAAGAGGCGTTATTCAAGAGCGTACGCTGGGTGTACCAATTGGTATGGTGGGCATACGCGATCAGATGCCAAACCATTAATCTGAGGGTTTTGTGCCCTATTTAAGCTCCTTAACTCCCGCAAACCCTTTCTATTCTCAGCCCCCCCCCCCTTTCAACGTCATCCCTTGTAACCCTAACCCTAGTTTGAGCCTTGTGAGCAAAAAGAAGGTGTTTTTAAGTTCTTTGGAGTGTTCTTGGTGCATCTTGGAAAAGAAGGAGCCCATTAGAGAAGTGTTGGTTGCATTTAGGGGTGTTGATCAGGTAAAATTTTCGGGTTTCGGGTAGAACGGGTCGGGTAGTTCAGGTATTTCCTTAAAATAATAATACCCGATACCCAACCTATATTGTCATTCGGGTTCTTGGGTTTCGGGTATTCAGGTTTTAGGTCGGGTCAGGTATTTTCGGGTATACCAGAAAATTAAGTAAGTGTCACATATTGATTTTTTTTTAATTTTTTTTGCATTTCGGTTGCTTTAATAAAAAAATTGGGTAACAAAATATTCCACACAATTAACAAGTACATATAAGATAACAATACATGTCATTATAATATGTTACGTGATTTTTGTATTCCATTTCAAATTTTGATAAAAAAACAGTTTATGGAGTACATAATCAGTGTTTGATCAAATTTGGATTAGCCAAACATGTTACATGATTTAATGCAAAAGGTGAGTTCATAAAAGTTACAAATAAAAAATTTAGCATGTTATCTAAATTGAAGGGAACAATTATATAGCTATATTTCAATTCACAAAGAAGAAATGACAAAAAAAGAAACATGTGCATAGTTGAAAAAAAAACAGATCTGTAGTGCATAAAGAAAGTGAAGGGGAATCTAACATCTCGTTCATTTTCATTATATTTGTTGTAACACTAGGTGTAAACCCGTGTAATACACGGGATGAATAAAACAATTTAAATATCAAAATATAAACATTAAACATTTTTTTAAATAAAATTTGAAATAAGGAATAAAGAATTATCGTATTTGTTACATTTGATACTTTACATATATAACTATATAAGTATTATATGGTTTTTAAATTTTAAAAATCGAATAAATCCAAAATTGACATGTGGATATTACTTATTTCAAAAATAGTATAAAATGACAAGTGTCAAAACTCATGAGAGATTGACATGTGGCAAAATGGATCTTCATTTATTATAGTTGATTCTGTTCAAAACTTCATCTCATTTTCAATAATTTCTTTTGTATTTACTATATACCGTTCAAATAATGAAGCCATATAACATTTGGTTTAAAATATAAGGAACAATAATTATATAAAATAATGATACAACTTTAATAGTTATTATAACTAGTGTATTAATTAGTTTTTTTTTAAATCGGGTATTCGGGTATATCCAAATTTTTTTAAACCTACCCAATACCCGACCTATTTAAATATTGAGTTTCCCGATTACCCGAATGTTCATACCCGAAACCTGATTTACCCGACCCGATCTACCTGAATTCAAAACGGGTCTGGTCGGGTAATCGGGTATTGGGTATTTTCATCAGGCCTAGTTGCATTGGAGCTTGTAGATCCAAACCTTGTTCAACTTCATCTTTCCTTTAGAGGTATAAACTTTGAATCTTGATGTGGCATTTGTTAGATTTAGTTAGTTTTGGGTGTTCTGAGCTTTTGGTCACTGTAAGTGCATAAAGTTTAGATCTTGAAAGTTTTTAACCTTGTCATGGATAAATGTAAAGTCCCAAACTTGCCCGTGTATCAGTCAGATCCGTTTGATGGTGCAGAATCCCAATCAAACGGATGATGCCAGATAAAATAGAAGAGAAGAAGGAGAAGAATAATATGAATCTTCGTATGATATGATTAGAATTATGATCCGGATACAAGAGATTCACACACAGATAAAGCTCCCGTTTCTCTCCTCTCTGGCCGTAAACTCCTTAGGGTTTATCAATCTCATCAATCTCTACTCCTCACCCTAACACCTCTATTTATACTAGGGGAACATGAGCCGGAAACAAATGGGCCGTAAATGGGTTTACGGCCGTAAGGTGTTTACGGCCGTAAACTCAGCCGTAAACAAGGCCATAAATTCATAAAATATTACACAAAAATATAATTGCCCAGAAAAGTAAAGTATAAACCATATTTTGACCCAACAATCTCCCCCTTGGTTTATAGCTTTCTATCCTTAATTGACCCAACAAGCTCCCCCTAAAAAGTAGCTGACTTTCTTGAGAATCTTCATTGGGAACTTGGCTTCAACATTAAGCTACAAATTCTTCACAGCATCAGGATGAACATATGAATCTTCAATGAATGACTTCATCTTGAGCACTTGGGCTTTTCTTCAGAGTTTGGCATTGATCGCACATTGGGTGAGGAGGCTTGACGTACTGATTCTTGAAAAAATAGCGCTTTCAGCTTGAGAATCTTCAGAGAGAACTAAACTTCTAGATCACTTCAGCAGGTACAACAATAGCAGCAGACTGATTGAGGAGACTTCAATGCAATCTGTCACATAATCTTCAAATGCAGCTTCACCTTGCTTCTGGGGTTGAAGGATTGAATGTTGAAAGAATGATCTTCATTTCTTGCTCCTTCGAATGAGAATTCTTCGATGCTCACAGACGAGGCTTTGGCTCAGAAATCTTCAACACAAACTCCATGAGTCTTATCTATACCTGAAATCACTATTCAAGACAAAAACAAAACTAAAAGAAAACTTAGCACACAAATTAAAATAGAAACAAAAATATTTTTGGATTTTTTGATTTTTCTGAACAAGAAATAAAACAAAAATAACACTATTTTTGGATTTTTTTTTGATTTTTTTTGAAATTTTTTTATTTTATTTTATTTTATTTTTATTTTTAATTTTTAATTATCCCCTAATATTTAAATTAGAAGAAACTATGACAAATTTAACAAAAACAAAAATGATATCTAACTTTAAGAGAGATTTGGGATCAAAGTTTTTAGACAGCCTTTATCCACTTGTCGATACCTTCCATATTCAAATCTTTGTCTGGTCAATCGTCGGTATTGTTGTCCACTTAAACACGAAACATTTGTGACAGATTTAGAACATACTATTTGTTACAAGACATGATGAACTTAAAAACCTAAAATTTATATCTGATCCTAATTTCTTAGATACTATATCTTAAGGACCATTCATTTGACGACGACCAGGGATATTGTTGTCCACCTAAATTGAGCAGCGAGATCTATAGACAATCTGTATGTGTTCAATTTTTAAGTGTACTGGAACGTGTTTCCCGCTTCCTGATATGCCCCAACCATCAAGAACTTCCAGAGTACTCCTTACACCGGGTGAGTAGACAACCATTCAGAGAGAGAAGGGATACAAAATTCTATTGCAAACTACTTCAGAGGGGTTGAGAAGAAGAAGGTTGCATATGCTGTGTACCAGGTCGGATTAGAAGTCGCACAAAGGAGACAGCATATGGCTAACAGATGAGAAGTATTTCACACATACATTTCACACACACACACACACACACACACACATATATATATATATATATATATATATATATATATATATATATATATATATATATATATATATATATATATATATATCCTGCAGAGAAATAGAGTTGCATATGTTGTGTACCAGGTCGGATTGGAAATCGCGCAAAGGAGACAACATATGACTAACAGACGGAAAGAAAGAAAATGATATTCTACAGACCTAATTTATCGGAATTTACCAGTCGCCCCATCCAACCGGAATTAAGGACAGAATTCGCACATCGAGGAAAAGTTAAGCCACGGTTCCAAGTACGGGTTCAATTAATGTGACGAGTAGATTCCCATATATATCTCCCTGCTCAACCTATCCGAGCGTCGTATTGTCAGGCTGAACGTATCTAACTAGGTCAAGATTTGTCAAGTCTATAAATTTCCTAAGTTCAACTTTACCTAGTCATGTCCATTTAAAATTTTTCGTGCCTACCGACGCATCAAGTCAGAGCATAGACCCTTCAACTTCGGGTACGTTACGCAGACGCAGATTGCCTGTTATCACTTGATAATATCATTTCCCTAAACAACTCCCTCAAGCACATTTCATTTACACCATATTTTTTTGGATTTTTGAAAATTTCTAATTTTTGTTTTTTTTATTTCTCCCCCTAAATTTGTGCATAGGAGAGAAACGAAAGTAAATGCGCAAATTTAAACTATCATAAAACAAAAATTAGTCTTTAAAGTGAATCAGCTTAAGAAAAACTCAGGAGTATAGAGAAGAAAACGCAAACCGTAAGTCACCGATTGAATTTGCATTCAGAAGGTCTAAGAACAGCAAGCATAATCTCAGAATAGATCTGAAAATTCTTCATGTCATTAAGCACTAACCCCGTTTGATCTCAAATAATGGTCTGAATGTTGTACATTTGAGAGATGTCCCCTATCATGTGCCTGGAACAGCCACTACCAACAAACCAAAGTCTGATGATATGCCTCCATAGCTGCTCCGACACAGAGTGGGATCAGTTGGTCTTTGGAACCCAGTCCATTTTGAAACTGGGTCGACCTTTGTCATCAACGCACGATACTCTCTCCCATGACATATCCTGTTTATCACAAACAGAAGATGTAGAAACGTTAGAAGCATTAGGAATTTTGGGAGTTTGAGCCTTCTAAACCCATTTGTAGTTGGGTTTAACCCATTTCTTTTTCAATCCGATGGGTGCCTCAGTGCTTGCTTTGGAACTTGAAGCCGATCTTCTAGATGACTTTGACTTGACTGGTCTTGGCTTCACATGAGCACCTCTTAAGTTGGGCTTCTTGGCTGGCATTCCCTTCTTGCCCTTGGGATTTAGATTCTTGGCCTTGTGGGATTGATTCTTAGCCTTCTGCTCATTCCAGTCAACATTGTCTGAACGTGAACTGGAAGGATTTCTTTTAGAGTATCTCCCACTTGGCGCGTTTTTCCATCCTTGTGCGTAGTAGGGAACATATGCTCGATTAGAACAATTTTTGGCAATGTGTCCAGGTGTTCCACAGTGAAAACATGTCATTTTCTTCACTGTGGAGTTGTCTCTTCCTGCCCCTGGTGGCATATCCTTGCCTTGTCTCTTGCTTTTCCCATATGTACACTTACAACAGGCACTTTGTTGCGCTGGAATTGGAGGCCTATATTTCTCAACGGCAGGTTGAGCAGAAGCAACAGATTTAGAGTTCAAGGGGTCGTTGGTTTGTTCAGAAGAACTCTCCTTGTTCTCATCCTCTGCTACTTTACCTGCACATGTAACAGAAACATCAATATTTTCAACATTAATAACCCCTCCTGACACAAATCCAGCTGGTTTCCCGTATTTAAGATGTGCCTCCCTGTCAATTTCTTCTTGTTTCATAGGGATGGATGTGTAGTTATGATTGTAAGGAGGAGGTACACTATCATACCCTAGACCCTTGTGTTGATTCCTTTTAAACTGCATGCTTTGGTCTATCATATTTGCAACCACCTCACTTGAGAAATCATATTTTCTAACATCAAGTTTGGCAGTTTCAAACTTTCCTTTCAAAGATTCAACTTCAGCCACTAGCTCAGCATTTTGTTTGACTACATAATCATAGTTTTCACACTTGTTACTGTAGTCTTCCTGAAGTTTCCTGAAGTCCTTGGTTTTTGCTTCCAACTCAGCCTTCAGGGGTTTCTGTCGTTTCCTGAGTTGATATCCTTCATATCTCAGGTCCTCAACTTCTCTTTTAAATACATCAATTTGTTCCCGAAGAAATTTAATCGTGTCTTCACATGATTGAGAGCATGAAACTTCACATGAATGAGAACATGACACTTCATTGACCGGAAGGTTTAGAGAACTCTTTAAAGCGTCAAGCTCTTCAATTACTTCAGCAATACTAAGACGATTGAGATCTTTTGTCTTCTTGATGATGGCCACGTTCATATCCCATGATTTTGGAAGTGAATTCAATAGCCTATTGTTTGTCTCAGATTTGGTCAAAAAGATCCTGGCTATATTCATCTCAGTAGTGAGTGTGGTAAATCGCTGCAACTGAGCTTCCAGGGTTTCTCCAGGGATAAAATCGAAAAAGTTGAAATTTTGTCTTAACGTCTCCTGACGACTCTCTTTCATGTTTTTAAATTCCCTCATATACCTTAAAATCAATTAATTAAAAAAACAACTAGAAGCAAACGTCAACTTTAAAATGCCCCCTTTTTTATTTTTATTTTTATTATTTTTTTTTTTTTAAAAACAACCTTAAAAGTCAAATTTAAAAAAATTAAACTTGAAAAGTCAAACTTAAAAATCAAACCGAAAGGTTAAATTTGAAATTTTAAAAATTAAACGAAAAAGTCAAAGTTGAAAAATCAAAATTTGAAATAAAAGGTCAAAATTAAAAATAAAAAAATAAAAAATAAAAAATAAAAACAATTATTATTATTTATTTAATTAATTTATTGTTTTATTTTAATTTTTTTTTTTAATTTGGATGAAAAATGAATTTAAAAATAAAAGAAATTTAGTTTTTGGGCAGAAAGTGTCAAATTGGCGAAACTTGAAAGCGACAGGTAGTGTTTAAGTTTAAATTTTCGAAGGAATGAAACAAGGAATCAGTTGGTCGACTTGGTTAAGTGGCTGCCTTGTGAACTAGAGGTCCCGGTTTCGAACCCCGGCACCCCCCAAAACCCTTTCGATTTTTAAGGCGCTGGACTTCTAAGGCGCTGATGCGAGCTGACTTCACCGAGCCGAGCCGTCTTCAATGCGAGCTGCTGCTTAGCCGTGATCCGAGCCAACTCCTAGCCGAGCCGAAAGTTCCGAGCCGCCGCAAATTCCGAGCCGTATACTTCCGGAAACCCTAGCCGTAAACTCAAAAGCCGCCGCCGGCCGTGAACTGTTTCCGGCCGTAAGCTCCGGCCGTAAACTCTTCCAGATTACGTGAAAATTCGACTTTGAAGCTCCAAAACTCAATCAAAAACCCCTTTTTATGAAAAACACAAAGAACAAACCCCTTTTATTTTTGCGAGATCTATCCAAAAACGCAAAAATATTTCGAAAATAAGATCAAATAATGCCCCAAATAGATTTTACGGCCCAAGAACTCGGTGTTTACGGCCGTAAGCTTGGACCGTAAACACAGAATATTCGATTTTTGGATGAAATAATGAACCTTTTGACTGATACAACTTGGCTCTGATACCAATTGTAAAGTCCCAAACTTGCCCGTGTATCAGTCAGATCCGTTTGATGGTGCGGAATCCCAATCAAACGGATGATGCCAGATAAAATAGAAGAGAAGAAGGAGAAGAATAATATGAATCTTCGTATGATATGATTAGAATTATGATCCGGATACAAGAGATTCACACACAGATAAAGCTCCCGTTTCTCTCCTCTCTGGCCGTAAACTCCTTAGGGTTTATCAATCTCATCAATCTCTACTCCTCACCCTAACACCTCTATTTATACTAGGGGAACATGGGCCGGAAACAAATGGGCCGTAAATGGGTTTATGGCCGTAAGGTGTTTACGGCCGTAAACTCAGCCGTAAACAAGGCCATAAATTCATAAAATATTACACAAAAATATAATTGCCCAGAAAAGTAAAGTATAAACCATATTTTGACCCAACAATAAAGTTGAAAACTTTATCCATCTAAACATCATATTGATTCAGATATGAAAGTTGGAGACTTGGACTTAATGGAATAAGTTGAAAAAGATGCACGTTTGGTCCCTTGGAGACGTAAAGACTAGATCTTGGTTGTTTGGACCATCCTAGTGGATAAAGTTGGAAACTTTATCCATTATGGAGTTATTAGGAATCATAAAAATATGATCTTGCCTCTTCTATCCCTCCTATGTAAGAGTTATGATCTCTTACTAGGTTAATAAGTTAGGGCTTTGGATTTTGGACCTTTTCTAGCCATGAAAAGTCATAAAGGTGGAAACTTTATAAATTAAGTCGACGTTTTGATTCTAGATCTGAGCTTTGGACAAAAGGTCTTAAGTGATAAAGTACTTAATGGAGAAGTAAGAACAAGCTGCATACGCTGGGCGTACTCAGCTGTCCTGGACTTTGACTTTTGTTGACTTCCAGTGACGTTGACTTTTTGACCAAATTTGACTTTGGGTCAAACTTGAGGATTTTGGACCATTGATTAAGATTTTATATGGTTCTAGTGTTAGTGGATTCGCAGGAGCAAGCAGTGCAGAACGGAGCGTATCGCAATGTTTCAAGGTTCTTAGATTTAGGTGAGTTTTCCTCATTGTACTTGTCGGTCGAAGGCACCAATGTCGGCCCACTAGGTTATTTATTCTAGTATATAGGATGTTTTATGCTATAGTGAGTTGTTAGATCTGTGTCCTAGTATATAGGATGTTGTTATGCTGTAATGATCTGTTAGATCTGTATCCTGATATATAAGATGTTGCTATACAGTAGTGATCGGTAGATCTGTTTGCAGTAGATCTGTTTGCTTTTCTGTTGACTGGTTATATATATATATATATATATATATATATATATATATATATATATATATATATATATGTATATGTCGACACGTTATTGTTTCGGGTTGAGGCTCTATAGCTATGTGCGTGAGCCAATAGACTGGGGGTATTCCAGTCTGATAACTGAATATATATATATATATATATATATATATATATATATATATATATATATATATGTCGACACGTTATGGTTTTGGGTTGAGGCTCTATAGCTATGTGCGTGAGCCAATAGACTGGGGGTATTCCAGTCTGATGACTGAGTGAACCCGAGGGTATTCCAGTCCAATGATTGAGTGGACCCGTTGTATATTTGCATTCCATTCCGATGATTGATTGGGTTGGGGATAACGTACCCGATAGTTGTGAACCCGCAGGTATTCGAGTCCAATGAATGAATGGAGAAAACATGTTTTTTTTGTATATGTATGTTGTGTGGTGGTATTTTGGGTAAACTCACTAAGCTTAATGCTTATGGTTTGGTTTCGTGTATTTAGATACTTTAGCTGATCGAGGCTAGACGAAGGCGTGATCGTACACATGCTTCGAAGAAATATTTTGGGAGATTTTATGATGTTACGATCTTGGGGAATATTTTTTTGACACTTGATTTGATATGGTTTGGTACTGAAAACAATGGTTTTTTTTTTTAAATTAAAAACCAAAAATTTTATCGTGATTTTTTTGGATGTTACACGTTGCTCATAAAACATCTCAGAAACATGAAAAGAAAATATTTGATTAATCCAAAAATCAATAACATGACCCTGTTTCGGATCATCAGACATTGAAACCAAGTCGTGGAATATGATTCAAACCTTCTTCTGTTAAAAAATGTAGGAACATTAGTAGTTAGTTCCACGAATCATACCCTTGATTGCAATTATAGGTTTTCAAATCGCAATTCCTCATATATAAACAACTAGTCTAATCAAGCAGAAGACAACAAAGATGAGAATCTTGATGATTAACCCTTTATTTCGAAGACATTTATCTTGAGATGAAGATGGAAAGTTAATATATGTGACCCGAATGATACGTGGGAATGTAAATAAAATTAGTCACACAAATGTAAAACAAAAAATTACATTGAAACATAAACAAACTCGAATATAATACGTTTTTTAAAATTAACAAACGAAAGTTATTATATGTGACTCGTCTCATACGTAAGAAACGTACATAAAGTTAAACACAAAAACGTAAAAAAATATAAAAAATATATAAAAAAAATCTACGTCGAAACATAGACAAAACGAATTTAAACTAACAAGTTTATAAAAAAAAACCACGTATTTTTTTTTAAAAAAAAAATCATGAATAGTAACAGCGTCGGCAAAAAGGGTCATTCGTGCAAGTTTTGAAAACTACAGAGACCATGTTCGTCAAAAAAAATTAACAGGTTAGTTAGTTTGTGACCTTTAGTAAACCACATGGTCCATTTTTTTGTAGTTTTGTCGATTTTTTATGATTGTGCGTAGAATTAAATGTTAAGAACTTTGGTTTTTGGGCAAAAAAAAAACAAAGTGGTTAAAAAAAGCTCAACCAATAAGAGGCTAACACTTGCGTTGATAATTAGGTAGAGTGGGCTAACACTTGGGTTGAAAATCCATATATTTTTTTCCATTTTAACCTCCAAACATTTAACCATAGACAAAAATTGTCAAAATCTTACAAATAATTACCAAAACATCATATCATTTCACGAGATTTTGACAATAAATAAATTTAAATCTTTATTTTTTATATTTTTTAAATTTTACAACAAAGAATTATCCTCTAATAAATAAAATAACTTGTGATACATGTCATTTTTCTAGAGCATTCAAAAATTATCATTCATTTTATGACACGTGACAACCTCATATAGCCAATGAATGATCACTTCGATCCAGATTTCAAACATGCCCAAAGCATTCGACTTGGGTTGTTGTTCGTCCACGATGTTAAAATTATAGTGTCTCGACCACAGAAGCAACCGACCATCGTCGTCTTTTTGTGTTCTTGGAAAGAAAATTTTTCTTAACAGACAGAGAAAAAAGAGAGTATGATAGGGTATATACTTTAGATAAGCGAAATGAAACCAAAATCATTAATGGACGATTTTACCCTTGCATGTTCTGCACGTGAGGGGGTTTTAACGACAATTTATCGACACAGTCTGTCAGAGAGGCATTTTATGTAATATTGATAAAACACAAGGACCGATTTACTTCATTTTCTTGAAGTTGAACTATATGTGCCTATTTTGCCATACTAAAGGGACCATTTATGTAATTTTTCAAAACTAAACAACAAAACACCAAAATCAATTTTGCAGCTTAGTACAAATTATTATTTGCTCTAACAATCATCATACACAAACACTTATACATTGAGTAAGGGGTGATCGACGATCCTAGATTTGCCTTAAAAAACAACCTCATAAACTTTTGTAGTTTATATATTGGTTTTAAGAAATTATTTAAAAAAAAAAAAAAAAAAGACACAGTCAAAGGAAATGGAAGTTTTCAAGGAAGGTGATGTTAAAACAAACCTAATTACGTAACTCAAACCAAATAGTCGCCGGTGACACTAGGCCGTGTTTTTACTCAACGCGTCATTAAAGAAACCCCATGCTATATAAATACCTTTTACTCCTTCCATTCTTCACAATCAACTCACTCTGCAACTCAATCATGTCCTCTGATTCTCACCTCAACGGAGCTTACTACGGCCCATCAATCCCACCTCCCTCCAAAAAATCCCGATCCTACAACCGCCATGGCCGCGGCGGCGGAAGCTGCAACCCCTTCTCATGGTGCTGCAGTTGTCTCTGCGGTTGCATCTTCAACCTCATCTTCCAAATCCTCATCACCATCCTCGTCCTCCTCGGGATCGCCGTCCTCGTCTTCTGGTTAATCTTCCGCCCCAACGCCCCGAAGTTCCATGTCAACGACGCTACTCTCACCCAGTTCACCCTTTCCTCCGATAACAACACTCTCTACTACAACCTCGCTGTGAATATGACGTTCCGGAACCCTAATAAACGGATTGGAATTTACTACGACAAAATCGAAGCCAACGCTGAGTATTATGATAAGAGGTTTGCTTCCAGGAATTTAGATGGGTTTTATTTGGGGCATAAAAGGGAGAATAACGTTAACACGGAGTTCGTCGGAGAACAAGTGGTGGTGCTCGGAAATGGTGATCGATCTAAATATGATAGGGAGAGAAACGATGGGGTGTACAACATCGATTTGAAGTTGAGGCTTCGGTTGAGGTTGAAAGTTGGGTGGGCGAAACCCAAATTCAAACCGAAGTTCGAATGCGAGTTGAAGATTCCGGTGACCTCCGGCGGTGTGGTTTCTTCTACGGGATTTCAAAGGACGAAGTGTGATTTCGATTGGTAGATCATCATCATCATCCCCATTGATGTTTCTTCGATTGGGTGTTTTGTTCTTCTGATTCATCGAGTATACTCTGATTATGCATTTTTTTTGAATTTTTCGGGATTATTGGTTCATTTTAGATCCTACAGTTCATGATTATGGATTATTATTATTATTATTGTTATTTATATTTTATGTATATTCATTAGCTCTTATTGTTTATAAATAAAGAGATTTTTATTTATTGTGAAATTTGATATATATTTATTATTAAGGTTGTTGCGTTGTCTTAAATTGGAATACCTACTTCGATTATTAAATAACCAACTGTAGAACATTATAGATATTTTATGTAAACAAATATTTTTTTTGTTATTTTAGTGATAAAGAAGCTAAGAGTTGATATTTTAAAATATTTGGAGTTTGGTTAAAGTTATATAACTTTTGACTTATTGTTTATTACAATAAGGTATTATGTACACTTGATGAGCTTCCAACGGTTGAAAATTTCAAATTCGAATTATTCAAAGTGGTTGACTCCAAATATATATTTACGAATAAATTTATATTAACTTTACATATATTTTATATGGAAAATAATGACTTTTTCCTGTAGGTATTTATTTATTTTTCTTTGACCTTTGAAATGATCTTGAAGTTTTATATTTAATTAATAATTTGAAATATATTTCATATTTCTTCCTAAGTTAAAATAATTGATTTAAACCAATTGTAATGATAATTTTGTATAAAAATCTATTGATTCTATTAATAAATGTCTAATAAGTTATAGGGATGAAATTGTGTAAATATGATATTTGAATAAATTAATAATTTCGGAATTAAAACTATTGAAATTTGAAAATGACTTTTATAGGGAAAAAAGATCCTTCAAAGTTCAAATTTAAACGAAACGCAACATTTTTCCACTGAAAAATTTCAAATATGAAAAATGATTAAAGTTGAAATGGATACTCCAAATTTGGAAAAAGTAATGCCTTAGAAAAACAACCTGAGATTATCTTATGTTGTTTTTGAATAAAAGAGTTGAACAAATGAGTTGTCCTTTCCCCATTGAAAGTGCGGCTCCTTTGGGAGTTTTGCTTGCCGGCATTTTCAAACTTTCCTTTGTATATCTTCAAATTAATTGACATCTGTTTTGACATGTAATCCATTAAAATATATCAAATTTATGGACAAAACTTAGTGATTCCTTCATTTGGATCTAAGCATACAACAAATGTAGTCTCTTGCAAATCAAAATCCTTGTTAAGAAATTATATATAGGGCATATCTGTTGATTTTTAAAGTTCCTGTATATAAAATAAAAATGAGCCCTTAAATTTATATATATAAGCAAAATTTATTAATCAAAACTAAAGTGGGTGAGGGTGAGATAAAAAAAAAAGGAAAAAAAAATGGAAACTAGTTTTTTTTTAAAAATTGAACTTAGGATTGCCAAGAATTGAACCTTGATCTCTTACAAGAAAAAGGAGTAAGGCCAACGTTATTGGCCGTTATAGGAATGAAAGTGTGTCTAAAATCGGGTCGGTTTATCAGGATTCGGAAATTGACGGATTATAAGAATCGAAAACCGGACCGGTATACAGTAACCGGTTCCGGTTCGGTTGTGGGTATCAACTCGAGTATAGTGGGTATGTAATTGTTTGGAACCGGAAATTAATAATTGGAACCGCCTTCGTGTATTAGTTCCAGAGACCCGTAAGTGACTCGATACACATGAAAATAAGGTGTTTCTGGAGTTTATAATTATTGTCAAACAGTATACTACAATTAAAAAAAAACAGCCCGAACAGAATTATAACGAAGTTGATATAACAGTTTAAAGCTAACTAAAAATTTAACAACAATGTTGTAACAAAAAAAAAAAACAGAACTGATATCTCATTTTTAGAGGAATATAAGTGACTCAATACACATACAAATAAGGTGTTTCTAAAATCTATAACTATTGCCTAATAACAATTAAAAAAAATCAACATGAACGGACTCATAATGAAGCAGATATGATAGCTTAAAGCTACGTAAAAACTCAGCAACAATGTAGAAAATAAAGAAAAAAATAAAAAGAAATTATGGAATAAAATAAGAAAATTTTTAGAACTGAATCAATATGCGTATTTTTTGATAACCCTTCAATTTTCGGTTCCTTGACCCCCTAAACCGGTCCCGGTTCATTAAACCCGATTCCGATTTTTTTACAAATCCAGTTCTATAACTCAGGAATACCCAGACCCGTTGGACCAGACTGAACTACAAGTTATATATATATATATATATATATATATATATATATATATATATATATATATATATATATATTACAACTTATATAACATATTAAATATATAATTGGACTAAAAGCAGGGGAGGATCTACGTTGTTGCACGGGGTAGCCCATGTGACCCCTCAAATTTCATCTAGAAGTACATATATTTCGTTAAAAAAATTATATTACGGTGCTATCCCAGTAAAAAATAAGGGCTACGTTATATTATAAATCTAAAATATTTAAAGTCCAAATTTAATAGTCAATTCTTTTAAAATAGCCTAAAATATATAAGCCCAATCATTTAATGATAAAAAATAACCCAATCCAAATCTTGTACCCATTTATTTAAAAAAAAAAAAAAAAAATTGACATGCAAAACAAAACATAAGTCTTGATCGAGCCTTCTGCTGCCTTCTCCTTACTGCCCAACCATTATCGTCATTCCCAATCGTTGTAATAGTAGTCTCTATCGGCAAACAATGAAGCAAGTAAGCATATTTACTTTATCAATTGTCCATGTTTCTTGTTAATTAATTAATTCAATTTGGCATTTTGGCTTTACTATATCAATTATTGTATTTTATTGTTTATCTTTAATTATGATAGGACTCGTTCATAGGTCATAGGCTCATAGCCACATAGGAATTAAGTCATCAAGACACACGACAACTAATACATATACATTACGATATCACATATATATAATGTTTTTATATTGTGTCTCACAAACCTTTTTTTGGAGGTGAATCAAACTAAAAATAAAAGAACTAAAATATACTAAATTTCTTATATTTTTATTCTTTATTAGTCATCATATTTATCAGAGATTTTGGCATTATATTGATTGTTGAAACTTGAAAAAATAAAAATTAATGAATAGCGATTATGTTTGTTTAATTAGGAATTTAGGGTTAATACTTGATCAGTTAGTGCTTATTTGCGTTTGAAACTTGAAATCAACATTATAGTTGAAATATTTTGATTGTAGGGTTCTATTAATAATTTTTTCAAAAGACAATTATATGACAATGGTGAAGGAACTTCTAAAAGAAATAAGTATAATGAAAGTTCACAAGTTCCACAACCTTATGAACCTAGTCAAAAACCAAAAGTTCGACAAGAACCACAACCTAATGAACCTACTCAAAGACCACGAGCTCCACAAGGACCACAACCTAATGAACCTAGTCAAATACCACAAGTTCCAAAAACTTTTGATTTGAATGATCTTCCTTCGGACCCGGGGGATAGGCCAAAAATTACATCTTATCATCCTAATCAAAGAGATGAAATAAGGAGGACATATTTGACTAAAGGACCTTGTCAACCGAAGGGGCATACTTTTGAATCAAAGTTAGTTGGTAAGAAGCTAAGACGTTTTGTTGTTGAATGGTTTGTTGAATTTCCATGGTTAGAGTATAGCATTAAGAAGTACAAGGCATATTGTTTGTGTTGCTACTTGTTTGGAGACATGGTAGGGAACAAGGTGGAAAAGATGCATTTACAACCGATAACTTTGACACTTGGAGTAAAAAACATCATTCCGGAAACATATTGGTAATATTCAAAGTTATCACCAAAAGGCACAAGAAAAGTGTGATTTGCTATTGAGAAAAAACCAATCTATTAGTGAAGCCCTTCATAAGAAAATGGAAATTAAGAAAAGTAATTATGAAATTCGATTACCTGCTACAATCCGTACTTGTAGATTTTTATTGAAAAATACATTGCCATTTCGTGGTCATGATGAGTCGGAACATTCTAAAAATAGAGGACTTTTCATTGAAATCTTATCTTTGATTTGAGAAGATAATAAGAGGAGTTTTAATCTCACTTTAGAAAATGCTCCAAAAAAATGAAAAGTTGACTTCTCCGACGATTCAAAAAGATATTGTCAATTGCTTTTCAAAAGAGATAATCAAGTCTATTATTGTTGTTGTTGTTGTTATTATTATTATTATTATTATATATGTTTTATGTCTTATATCTTTTATTAATTGTTTGAAATAAATAAGTGAGGAGGCAAGGTTATGAAGGAGCAAGTAATATGAGTGGTGCATTCAATGGATTGAAATCATTGATATTAAAAGAAAATAATTCTGCACATTATATACATTGTTTTGTGGCGGTAGCAAAGAAACACGATGATGTTGAAGAATTCTTTGAACAATTAGCTTTGGTGGTTACTGTGGTTTGTGGTTCTTGTAAGAGAAAATATATGATACTGGAGATGCAAAAAGAAAAAGTTGAAGCCGAAATTTCTATTGGTGAAATTGAAACTGGAAGAGGATTGAATCAAGAGATTTCTCTTGCTTGAGCTGGAGATACCTGATGGGGTTCACATTATCGAACAATTGTAAGCTTGATGAATTTGTTTGCTGAAGTTGTTGAGGTACTTAATTATGTCAAAGATGAGGGGTCTAGTTTATCTAACCGTAATCAAGCAAAGGGTATTTGGTCATATTTCAAGACACTTGATTTCGTGTTTCTTTTACACTTGATGTTGGAAATTCTAGGCCTCACAGATACCTTGTCAAAGCATCTTCAAAAAAAAGATCAAGATATTTTGGAAGCGGCTTCATTAGTAAAAGGGACAACAAAAGCACTAATAGTTTTTAGAAAAGATGGGTTTCCGCAAATTTGGAAGAAGGTATGTGCTTTTCGTGAAAAACATAGTATTGGAATTGTGGACATGTCGGAATATTATGGTACCCCACGAAAGCGTAGGACCAATACGACTAATCAACATCATTTTGAAGTTGTGACTTTTAACATGGTTTTAGATATGCAAATTCAAGAATTTGGGGATCGATTTAGTGAAGTTAGCACGAAGCTGATAGAGAACATGGCGACTTTGAGTCCTTGTGACTCATTTTATAGTTTTGATAAATCAAAGTTGTTGAAGCTAAGCGAGATATACAAAAATGATTTTGACGATTCAGAAAGAGTGCATCTTAATGGACAACTTGATATCTATTATCACTCTTTGCTCCATGATGAGAAATTTGTCAACTTGAAGGGAATTGCAGACCTCTCTCGTTTATTAGTGGAAACAGGGAAACACTTATCTTTTCCTTTGGTTTATAGATTATTAAAACTAACTTTGGTTTTGCCTGTCGCAACCGCAACCGTTGAACGATGTTTTTTCTGCAATGAAGTTGTTGAAGACTAATTTGCATAATAAAACAGGTGATGATTTTATGAATGGTGCTTTGATTTGTAGTGTAGAAAAGAAAGCACTTGAGAATAGCCCTGTCAAAAATATCCGTTACCCGAATTACCCACCCGATTTTTTCGGGTAACGGGTAAATCGGGTATCGAGTTAATTTTTTTCGGGTAAGTGGTTAACCCGAATTTTTTTCGGGTCGGGTAACGGGTAAGTTGTTTGGGTTTCCGGTATACCCGATTACCCGAAATATATATAAGAAATAATGTCCCTTTATGAGTTTATCTAACCCTTCCAATTCCTAAATCCCAATTTCCCTCGTTGAGGCTCGTTCTACTTTCCGCACGTCAAAAAACCCTCGTACCTCGTCCGCTCTTCGTTGGTATTCGTCACCAATGGATGACTATATTGAAGTAGAAGATGAGATAATTGAAGTTGACAACCCAATCAATGATCAAGTTCCACAAGAAAAATAGAAAAAAAAAATAAAGAATTCAACCCAAGATCGAAAGTTTGGAAAGAATACTTGATATCTCAAATATTATTGAGTAAAAAATCTCAATGTTCAAAGTTTAAAATGACATACTTATTTCATTACATTTATTTTTAGGTGCCATTAAAAAATAAAAAAAAAATTAAAAATAGGGTAATACCCGAATTACCCTTACCCGACCCATTACCCGAATTACCTATACCCGAATTACCCGAATTTAATTTGGGTAAGGTAACGGGTACATTTTTTTATATGAAAAACCCGAATTACCCGAAACCCGAAAATTTTACCCGATTAACACCCCTACTTGAGAATGTAAAAACTGGAAATATAATTACTCGTTTTCGGAAAATGAAAGAGCGAAGAGGTGAACTTTAAAATGTAACTTTGACACTTTTTTATGTATAATGAAATGAAAGTTATTTTTTTTTTCTTATTGTATATTACGCAAATTTTTTTGGTGCTACCCCTTTAGTTTGATATTGGCTCTGCCGCTGACTAAAAGGGTTTTAGCTTTTAAAAGAAATGCACATAACTTATATAAAGAGTGTAAATATTTTATAAATCTTCTTTCTTTTTATAAGTAAAATTGTGGGTTTGAAAGGAGGGACAAGACTTATCATTTTATAAAGCTAGTAGTGCTTTTATCTTTAGCATGACTATAAAAGTTATAAGACTCAAAGGATATTGTGATAAAGAGATTACGGTCTTTCACTCTTGTTCTTTTTTTTTCCTTAATCAAAACCGCCAATACTCTTCGTTCCTACCCTTTTTCTCTCTTAAATGGTTCGAACAAAGTAGAAGATTTGATACTTTCAACTCTCTTTTAAGACAAAAGTTGCTTTTTTAAGGCTTGTGAGATTTATGTTGCAAGCTATGGACTAGCATCCAAGGTGTTGCACCTTGTTGGTTGACTTCTCTAGAGGAATTTTTTTTATTTTGTTTTTTTCCATCTCCGTCAACTTCTATCATCTCAAGAGTAATTAAAGCTTATTGTTTTTTAATACTTCTATGGTTGTGTTTAATCTTTCATGTTGATGCAAAATGACCATTGGTGGGAATAAAATAGTTTTATGTTATTCAAACTTTATAATGTTTATATGTCAATTTTGTCATTTTAGAAACCGAATTCGTAAACAAACCCCAACAAGTAGTATCATAGTCATATTTGCATGCATGTTTAGATCATAAGATTATTTGGATAATCCTTATTTTTAGAAAACATAGATGATTTTATTTTGTAAAAAAAATATATATAATCATACATATTTTTTATGGTAACTTTAAAAAGTTTATAATTGTTATTTTATAACTAAAAGTTTACATGTGTTTTTTGAGTCATAAAAGGTGCCTTAGAAAAGCTAAAGGTTGTTTTTTTATATAAATGTATGTTTGTTGTGCATAAACAAGTCAAAGAACCCATTGTGATATTGTGTAGTTATTTGTAATATTTTGTTTATTCATATAGAATGTGACAGTAAAAATAGATATTTTGCAATTTGGTAATTTTGTAAGTAAAAGATTATTATTAGACTAGTTTGTTTTTTTTATAAAATGTAACAATATTAGAAGTGTAAAGTCCTAATTTTCAAAAACTAAATTTTCTTTTTCGAAATAAGGTATAAAGTCAACTTGTCTTCAAAGGTAATGTAAAAACTCTTTTGTTCAACATTGTAAAGATATAGTTTCCAAAACTTAGTAATAATGTATAATCAGCGAAAGTCTATAACAAAAACAGGCAAGCTGAGCCTTCTATCTGACAACAAAACAACCTAAAATACACTTAATTCATAATTATATGCACAAAGCTTAGTGAGTTCCCAAAAATATTACAAACACCATAATATAACTATGCATAACAATATTCAGCCTCTTTAGCTCACGGCCAGTTCCAATATTGCTATCATCCCAACCAGGTACTGTTTGACTCATAGCCAGTTCTATTCTTATCACTAGCCCAACAATCATATAAGCATACAAGCAAAACACAAACAAGCAAGACCCTACTAGTCTAGCTAAGAATACCATCATGTCATAGTATTCCACTTGCATCCAACACATAGAGGAACCAATCATGACAAAAGTAATATAGTGAGAAAACTCACCTGAATCTAGCAACAAAATCACAACAACAACAACTGCAACAACATAATTGTCACAAATACCTAATACCAATCCAGGACCAATCTGTAGCCAATTACTCAAATCCATCAAAAGCAAAAAGTAACGGTTAACAGTCAAATGGTTAAAAGTTGATGGTCAATGGTCAATGCGCCGCAGCCTTCCCTTGGTCACATCTCTACCGCTAGGAGAAAAATAGTCATGATATCCTCTATCTACGCGCCACGACCATCCAAAAGGTCGCATCATGAACTAACATCTGAATCATCTTTCATTTTGAGTCTCAATCCCGTAAGTCTAGACACCTAATGGTTCATATCTAAAACTCCTTAAAGGCTTAATGGATAAAGTTCCTGACTTTATCCATTTAGACCACACAAACAAACAAGATTCCAACTATAGTATGTCATACTTTTAAAATGAATGTCTAGAAAAGATGCAAGATACCTCATGAACTTCACTAACAACTATAATCATTGTAATAATATTTCATATGATAAAACATAAATAAGAAACTTTTGAAATGTTCAGAATTGTTTCAATATGAAGTTAAGAAACTACTCAATAGGAATCGAACCTTATTAGCTATAGTTTAATTTGTGATGAGTAGATTACTCTTCCTTTATCATTTTAGAGTTATGCCTTACTAACTATCACCCATATTTTAAATATAACACTAACCAATAAAGTAGATAAAAACACCTTATGAGATTTAATATGGAAAGTTTCCAATTTTATCTTAAAGGTGTTGGGGATGAGAAGCTTATGTAAGACCAAAAAATTCTAGCAAACATTGACCCGATATTTACTAAGTGCATATTTTTAGGATATCCTAAAGATTTTTAAGGCTATTACTCTACAATACCACCGATAATAAGATCTTTATTTCATGGAAATGTGAGTTATTAGAAAGCAAGTTTTTAATGGACAAAAAAAAGTGGGAGACATATGGAACTTGAAGAAGATCAAGAACCACAACCTGATGTAGCAAATGTTGGCATTAGTACCCAACAAGAAATTAATGAACCTAAAAAACAATTATTCACAAATCTAATTAAACACATAGTGTTTGTAGATCCGATAGAAATCGTAAAGAACATGAGAAATGTGGATTTCTCATTGACGAATGTTTCTTGATGGATTCTGATGACCTCATCAACTGCTAAAATGTTATGTCAGATTCTAAATCCGACAAATGGCTTAAAGCCATGAAATTTGAGAGGAATCCATGTGTGATAATCAAGTATGTAACTTGATTGACCTTCCTTTCCATAGTAATACAATAT
Organism: Lactuca sativa; assembly: GCF_002870075.4. Classification (NCBI taxonomy): domain Eukaryota; kingdom Viridiplantae; phylum Streptophyta; class Magnoliopsida; order Asterales; family Asteraceae; genus Lactuca; species Lactuca sativa. The sequence goes on from NC_056624.2 coordinate 132,365,530, forward strand.
TAAGTAAGTGAGTTTTCAAGAAGAGAATAGACATCGATGTAAATCTACACACATTTATAGCAAGACTTGTTACAAAAGGTTTTCACTTAAACTCATGGTATCAATTATGACAAAACCCTTTTCTCCAATTTTTATGATTAGATCAATTAGGATACTATTTTCAACAGCTGCATATTATGATTATAGAATATAACAAATGAATGTCAAAACTGCTTTCCTTAATAGACACTTACTTGAAAATGTCTATATAGATTAGCCTGAAGGTTTTATCGATAAAAAATATCCTAATAAAGCATGTAAGCTTTAGAGATCCATTTATGGATTTAATGGAAGCATCTCAAAATTGGAATATTCGTTTTCATGAGGAAATCATAAAGTATTATTTCACCAAAAATGAAGATGAATCTCGTGTTTACAAGAAAAACTAATGTGATCACAATGATATTTTTAATCTTGTATATAGATGCATGCTAGTCGTGGGAAAGAACATTTTGAGTTTGCAAACATCAAGTCTTTTTAGGAAGTGTTTTTAAAAGAAAGATTTAGTAAAGTCGACATATATTCTTGGAATAAAGATCTATAGATACATACGATGTCGATTGATAGGGATAAGTCAAGGTTTATATATTGACAAGATCTTGAAAGGGTTTAATATGCGAGACTCCAAGAGAGGATTCTTGCCAATGCCACATGACACGATCTTCAGCTCATCTCACAGCCCTAGCACAAAAGTTGAGCTAGATAAGATCATTGATTTTCTATTTGCTTTAACAATTGAATCCATCATGTATGCCATGTTATGCATATGACTAGATGTACGAAGATGCATTAAGTGTGATAATAAGATACCAATAGAATAAAAGGGAAGATCAGTGGATGAGTATAAAGAATATTCTAAAAGTACTTATGAAGAACTGAAGAAAAGTTCCTAAGATTGAAAGAAGATCATAGTAAAAATGTGTTATATTGATGATAGCTTCCTACTAGTAAATGTTTTCAAAATTTAAGGGAAATAAAAGCCATTTTCATAAAATCAAGCATCACCAAAATATTTGTTTCACAACATAAATCCAAAATCAGAGTATCATATCAAAACATCTCTCAAAAACCATGAAGACAGCTGGAGAGTGTGTATAATCACACATTTGCTTTTCCCTGATCCTCAGAAGTACCTGAAACATTTAAATCCACAACTGTAAGCTAAAGCTTATTGAGTTCCCCAAATATTACATACAACACATCACAACTACAAAAATATAACAACTATGGGTTATTAGCAACCCTGGGTTATCAGCAACTCAAATACAACATATGTGGGTTATCAGCAACCCCGAGCCGTTAGCGACTCAAACACAACATATTCGTGTTATCACCAACCCCGAGCTATCATCGACTCACATACATCATATTCGGGTTATCAACATCCCCGAGCCATCTATGAATTACATACAACACATGATATAAGTAATAAAGTGAGAATACTCACCTCACAAACAAAGCAGAAAATCCATACAGATCGTAAACTTGAAGGCGGGTACAACAACCACCTAAACATGTAATAGAACGTCAAACTCAGCCTATGACCTAAAACCCTAATGTTTGACCAAAGTTAAACTTAGTAAACAATTCAACAAACTCACTTTCTGGCAGAAAAGCATGCCATGCCCTTTACAGGGCGCCCAACGCTGACAATATGACAAATATAGTTGAGATTTCATGGCAAAACCAAGCACAAACCAGAAAACCCTGAAAAACATGTCACGCTCAGGCATGTTCCAAAGGGTAAAGTGACTTAATCCATTAATTCAATCCCTTGAAATTGTAGATTTGGCCCTTTACTATATCCTAATGGATAAAATTTCCAACTTTATCCATTAAGATACTCCAAACAAACAAGATCTAAACATTTAACCTCTAAATGACTTAAAAATCCCACACAAGTTGCATGATTAAATGAATCAAGGAACAAATACCAAATTTTTGGGTCCACATAGTCCAAAGAGCAATTACATTGCTCAAAAGGAGTCTGAGTCATCACAACTCCAAACTCATCACTAAAATGGGACCAAAAAGCATAATATTGGACAATAAGTAAGATCTACTAAACTAGAAGTAAAGGTTGGTGTTTTTTACTCACAAAGGTCCAGAAAAGAAGTGAACTTAATGGATCTACTATTGTTCTTCACTTCTATGCTCCAAAGGAAAACTTGGTCTTCAAGCTTCAAGTACCAAACAATGAAAGATAAGGTCTTCCAGGTGGATTCAAGCTCAAAATGAGAGAGAAAGGGTTAAGATTTCTCTAGGATTTGTTGAAGGCAGAAGGAGGCTATAAGATGATCAAAACCTAGGGCTTAAGTGCCTTTAAGTAGAAAATAAACCCTAAAATCCTACAAGCCTATGGGTCACAGGCGTGTCGCGCCCTATATGGGCACTCCACGCTTTTTGGGCCAAAACAAGCCCAGTGCTCAAAATCATGTCCCCACTCATCCAAGGCCCAAATCCATTAAATCAAATGCATAGATAGAATCCATACCTAGAGTAGGATGTTACATGTTAATAAAAATGACAAGGTGATAAAAAACCATTTTTATATGGTTTATAGTTTTAGAAACACAAAGCGAAGACCAAAGCTAAAAACAATCCTCCTTTAGAGTTTTTAAACCATGCAAGCTGCACGATAACGATCTCGGACTGGTCTCTAAACAATCCGATCTTTTGAGGTCGGTCTCAAAATGATTTGTTTTTTTCTTTCGGACTGCTGGCGGAGATCTCGCCTCGTGTTTTTTCGGCCTGGCCTTTTTTGGAATCAGTCTCGGTCTTTTTCGGTCCGGTCTTGCTGTTTTCTGTACGGTTTTTTCAATTGGATTTTTGGATTTTTTGGTTCGATTTTGGTATTTTTTTGTTTCGATTTCGAGTTTTTCCGTTAACAAATATGTGATTAAAATATATTATAAATGATACACCTATGTTTAATAAAAAAAAGTAGTTACATAATGTGTGATTAAAATTTATGTAATAAATACAAAAATGATATGTTAATAAACTTTGGCTACCTGACTTTTTAATCGATCTTAGGTCAGTCTCGGACCGGTCTTGTATATATTTCAGAACGGTTCGGTTTTTTTTTTTTTTTTTTTTTTTTTTTTTTTTTTTTTTTTTTTTTTTTATCTACCTTGGTATGGTCCAGGTTTTTTTTTGGACCAGTCCCAAACGATTTCGAACCAGTCATTTTTTAGACCGGTTCGGTCCAGTCTTTCTCCGGGCCCAGTCATATTTTAGACCGGTTCGGTCTTAGTCTTTCTCCGAGCTAGTCCGAGAGCGGTTATTTTGTGTAGCTCTATAAAAGACTTATAGTTAGCCCGTTGGGTTGAGAGGTGCATCCAGCTTGGAGGCCTTGGAGGCTTAGCTTGGTTGTCTCGATGAGTTTAGTCCTTAACTAAATAAAAAATGTCAAATTGCAATGGAAGCCGTTATAATTGTCTTGTCGAAACTCGAAAGGATTAATATTATAAAATATTTTATATTTTCAGATTTTTTCCACTTAATATAAATCTTTTTTATTTTCTTAAAAAACTCATGTTCTCTCCATTGTTTCGTCTTAGGCCGTTTATGAGGTTAACACTAACGTTTCTTATATCTTTTTTTTTTTTTCTTCTATTATAAAACATCAAGTTTTTCTTTTTGGTTCATAATTTTGTATTTTTTCTTATTATAAAATATAAATTTTTTCCTTTCGGTTTATAATTCTAGAAATTTTCTTGTTATTTTTTATGGTGTTTTTGATGGAAGTTCGATTGTATATATGGTTTCATGTTGCTAATTTAGAGACTAAATATTATACGTTAGTTGATTTGGATGGAATCATATCAAGAATATTTTGCGTTGACTAATTTGGACTAAAGGATGTTCTATGTTTTCTTACCGAAGAATTTGAATTTACTAATTTAAAATGAATTACAATGTATTGTAGAATTATAGACTTGTGCTGCCTTTGATGCGCTTTAGATTCTTCGACCCCTGAATCCCAAATGGGTGTCACGACAAGGACGAAACAAACCTCAAGAGCACAAGTAAACATTAAACATTCACCGAGAATTCTTCCCGGGAGAATGCTCCGATGCTTAAGATAGAAGCGGTATAGAGAACGATTCGATATGAACAGTGAATCAGATCAAATTTATGTACCTTTCTCATTAGTTTTGGATTGGGCAAAATGACGCGCATCGAGAATAAGCCCGTTGCCCCTGTGCTTCGGGGACAGTAGTGCACACTTCTTGAACGTCTCCATTGGAAATGCCTAACTGGCCCTTCCAAATCTTGCTATGTGACTGGCTTGCTTTCTCCTTCAGATATCGACTATGTGCTAGAATTTGAATCGAGCATTGATTCCTAGGCATATGGGTGAGCATAATAACCGTAAAACCGAACCAAAACCAAATTAACCGATAAACCGAACAATATTAACCGAACCATTTTTAAAACCGATGGTTCGGTTTGTACTTTTTCCTAACCGATAACTAACGATTCGGTTATGGTTTTATAGATTAGCCGAACCATTATTAACTGAACCGATAACTTTATATATATATATATATATATATATATATATATATATATATATATATATATATATAATAACATAGTTCAAACGTATTCAAGTGCAATTAAAATTTTTTAAACAAAAATCATTAATGCTCACTTATAAGTAGACATGATTGAGGATAAACCATCTACGGTTGTTGCACACACACTGACACAACAATTACGCATTGTGCTTAGACAATTGATTAATTTGGTAATTATTAATTCTATAATTTGTAAACGTTTAGCAGAGTTGATTGGAGGTCGCATTAAAATAGAAAAGTTATATGTTTTATTGTATTGCTATAAAATTTCATAAGCTTACAAAAACTGTTGGTCCAATATTTTTTTTATTCTTTTTTCATTTTTTATGCCAGTATAGTTTCATTTTGTATCATTTTTTAACATTATGGTTAACCAATATTAACCATTAACCGAAAAAAAACCATTAACCATAACCTATGGATACCAAAACGCATTAACCAATAGTAATAGTTATGATTCAATTTTGTTCAATAATCGAACCAAACCTCCCCATACACACCCCTACCTAGGCGAATATCAACATTATTAATTCTCATATGGTCTATTCTACCTAGGGATGCAAACGAGCCAAGCTACTCGTGAGTTACTCGGGATTGGATCGCTAAAAGCTCGAATCGATACCGATTTTAAACGAGCCCGAGCCGAGCTCGTTTATTAAACGAGCTCGAGCTCGAGCCTATGTCACTAAGCTCGATTAGGCCCGCGAGCCTAAACGAGCCTTTATATAATATAATTTCTTATTTTTTTTATATATTAAAATATTTGTGGATTAGGAATTTACGGTATTATTAAACGAGCCTCTTAACGAGCTCGAGCCGAGCTTAAGCTTATTTCGGCTAGTCAGACAAAAAACGAGTCGAGCCCGAGCCCGAGTCGAACTTGTGTAATTATTTACGAGCTCAAGCCGAGCTCAGTACAAGAAGCTCGAATCGAGCCGAGCTCGAGCTCGAGCCTCTTAGAACTTAAACGAGCCCGAGCCGAGCCTGGCTAGGCTCGGGCTCGGCTCGGCTCATTTGCACCCCTAATTCTACCCCTTCAATTAAAGAAAAAGAAAAAACTTGATAATCCTTGTGGTAAGCATCTCGTTTCTTCTTCCAAATTTATTATCAAGCCCAAAATCTCCCATAAGTGGAATCTGAGCGATGTTTCTAAATAAAAGGCCGAAGTTGATGCTTAGGGTAGGAAGAGTGTGGTATTGGAAACTCTATTAAGTTAACCGGACAACTCGGCCAACACCGCTTCTCCTAAACGCCGACTTGTTCTCCTAAACCTAAGGGTCCGCTTAACGTCGAGAAGGCGGTTGACGAGCCCATCGTGGAGCATTCTTTTGTAAACATTACCCTTAATTCAAAGGAAACTCTTCTTGACCCCAACAAGCTTCATGAGTGCTCTCCTCAATCTCACCGCACATTAATTAATTCGACCGAAGTTATCTCTATTCCTCCTTTTACCGTCCCTACTACTTCCACTGTTGATTTTCCCATTCAGACCGACGCTCTCCTTGTTGCTTCTTTTTCACTTCCTTCCCAAGGTGTTCTAGATTTACCTCTCCTTAAAATAGATGCAACCATACGCGCCTTTCGTCAGAACCTATTTGGTTCAAGTATCAAAGTTCATCCACCTGCTTCGGTTAGTCCTGACTCCTAAGCTCTTCCTATATCTCAAGTTCTTGTTGTGGCTTCCTGAGACCTCGTCAATATGGAGTCTCTGATCACCCCTATGGAAAAGGTGGCAACCAAGGCATCGCCAACAGATGCTCTCATAACTGGTTTGGCTCCGAGCAACTCTGCCCTCGAAATTCGGTATGTATGAACACACATTTTCCCTAATTTTCACATGTTCCTTTCAACTTATATAGATCCTGACATGAATTCGATAATGCATATTACATTTCGTTCCCGAACCAAGCTCCCCCTCACTCGGGTGTATATCGCCTCATCCCTTCCTTCGTTTCTGCATCCTTTCACTACTACCAAGTTTCTTGATAAGCTGGCCTTTGTAAGAGGACGAATGAAGAAAGCATGGATAAGGCTTGTTCCCATATCTTAGAGGGTTTGCATTAGATGAATGAGGTTTCTCTTCGTTGTCTAGCCCATGCTACGTCTATTGCCGCCAAAGATTTTGAGTTCAATAAACTATCCGAAGCTATGGATGGCCTTCATTCAAGCTATCAAGCTTTAGAGAGGGAGAAGACAGAACTGATGCATGAGAACGTAGATTTTAACTTTTGGTAACAAATAGTTATTTCTCGACTTGATTAAAATTTCTCGTGTACAGGAGGAGTTGCACCAACTAAACTTAGATCTTTAAATGAAGCTGGATGAAGCGAACGACCATCGGGCCACATTGAAAATGATATCGCTTATTCTGGAATGACGTCTGTCACACCCCAAAACCAACGGCGGAAACGTTCTAGGGCGGAGGACGTCATGTACAGTATCACAACACAGTATAATAGTAAACAAGTAAACAACATCATCCATTGCATTAAATAGATAATTTTAATACAAGTGTGTTCTGTAGTATATAAGACACCAAAATATGAATCAAAATAAAGATGACTCTTGTATGCGCTACATCTTCTCAAAAGCTGGCATCGGTACTTGTCTACTGATGACCTGAGAATACAAGTTATTTTGAAAGAGTTTATCAGCATTAAAGTTGGTGAGTTCATAAGTATTTAGTGTCTATGTTTGTATCAAAATGATTGAAACGGTGTTTGATGTACGACTTTGTAACATTTGTAGTAAAAGTATGTGAATGTTTGTAAGTGTTTGCAAATTTTTGTAACTCCTAGAAAATCCTATATTTTCTACTAAAAGTAGCCTTCTACCAAGACACAACTGTTTTGTATGTTTGTTTCTTGTAAAAGTGTGTAATTTTCCTAAGTGTAACTATCATTATCAAAATATAGTTTGTACATTAATGTTTAAGTGAAGTAATCACCAAATATATGTAAAGGGTAAATTAATGTAGTACGGTAGTACTAACTACCTTAAACCGGATTTATATCAAGGTATTATGTGATTAATTGTACCGTACTATCGACTGGGAAACACGACAATATAAGTCGTCAAAAGGTATGGCATTTGGCACCCGAAGACCTGCAGGTCCCGCTGTAGCTAGCAGCAAGGTGTAGGATAGTCAATCCAGTATAGATCTATACACAAACTCACGCTTTCCCTCCAGGAGATTCTAGCTACAACTCGGGCCATGACAATGAAGGCATGCTCCAATACAATGGATCACATTTATGTTAAAGTATACTTGTATATATAATGTATTGTTTCTCATCATAGTATCGTTGTATATGTCCTCATCATAGTATCGTTGTATATGTTCTCATCATAGTATAGCTGTATACATTCTCATCCTAGTATAGTTGTATATGTTCTCATAGTAATAAGTAATGAATCATGAATAAACTGACTCTTGTATGCTTCATTGAACTAGAAGTAGTAAGTAGTATAACCCTAAACTATACCTATTATAGTTTATTAGTAGACTTGTTTGTATGACTGAATGTACTGAACTAAGATAAAAGTCTTTATATCTATACATATATACATAATATATAACTAAGGATTCAACGACACTCGGACAAACAACCGGGTACTTTAAGACCACAACCAAACAAGGACAGGAAGTAAAGTGGGTTATCTCTCTTAAGTCCTTCAAACCTTATTTATATAACTATATATGTAGTAGACATGGTTTTAACAATATATAAGTTTAAAAACTATAAAAGAAAGGTTTAGTAATCAAAAGTGAATTTGATAAAGAGTTTGACATGTAAAATAGTTTGATAAACAGTTTGAAGTCATTTCTTTGGTAAAACAGTTTAAAGTATGATAAATCCATTTGTATGCTAGTTATTAATCACATGAGATTGATCTAATAACTAACATGATTCAACTTGTATCCCCCATAAAGCATTTAAAATCATTTAAAAGGTTGATTAAGGGGTATGAACTCACCTGTAGTGAGTGGTTTGGATGAACGGATGGTATATGATGCTAAGTGTCAAGTGAAGACTTAAGCACACACACACGGATCCTATTTATCATATAATAACACATATATGTATCGAATTAGTCATTTAACAATTAATTAACCCAGTTAAAACACCCTAGGACATGGAAAAACACTTTGATTCAAGTGCTAAAAGTACCAAAGGTTGCATCTAAGGTTTGTATAGCCACTTAAGGGAGTTTTCGGTCCAAGTGATATGTTTCTTGTGGTTTTCGGTCCAAATGGTTGGCCGAAAACTCTTGATCATTGATGCATAAGGTGATTTCCAAGGGACTTCAACAAGAAAAGAAGTGTTCTAAACTCAATACTAAGCATTAGGAAGGGCTTAAGGTCTTAAAGACAGCTTTCTTTAGGGTTTTCGGTTTAAGGAGATGCACTAACCGAAAACCCATTTTGTTCTTGGAAAAATGACGATTTCAAGGCTCTAAATTAAGTATCCTTACTAGAGAACAAGTATAGGAGATAGATACTTACAATATGGAAGCAAAGAAGGTGTTTTCAGCCCAAAACACTAGTGCGTGTTCTTGGTGTAACTAAGAACACTTGAAGATCTACATAAATGGAATGATTTCATGGATGAAATCATGTAAAAACACTTGAATATGGGAGGAATCAACTAGATAGGATAAAGAAAAGTGACAAATGTAGCTAAGTGTCATATATATACTCATGGGGGTTTTCGGTCCAAACACTATTTGGGCCGAAAACTCTTAACTCTTGGAGTTTCTACGAAAATGATGCACAATGAACCTAGGGCATCTTCTCTCCTGTTATTCCTTGAACTACTAAGCTTTAAAACACTTAAACTGACTCCAAAATGCTTAACAGATAGCAAGAACAATTCTGATTTCTATGGAAGTGAATGATTGTTCAGAATAGAAATTTCAGGTTGTCACAACGTCTGTATCAAAATCATTAAGGACGAAGTGGCTACTTATCATGCAGCCATGAAGGAGAAAGACCTACATATTCAGGATTGGGAAGTTGGGAACACCGTTGCTAGGCAAGACATTTTATTTTGTCAACAGATAGTTGAACAACATCCTGTTGACCTGCACTGGCTCTTGAAAGAAGGCATAGCCTTTGCTCGGTCGTTGCTAAATTCGGAAGATTTTTGTACCACCAATAGCTTGATTCAGGCAGCTGCCATCCAAATTGGTCAACATCAAGATTATGTCGAAATGATAGCTAAGTATTAATAGGCATTGTCTGGGGCTGAACCATTGTATTCCTTCCCCAATGCTACTTAACTAGTGTTGAAGAGCTTTTTTAAGCTTACCAACTTTGATTATTCCCTTTTCAAGGTGTTGGGAGTCGAAAGTATGCATGTCGGTTCTTTGAAAAAACATTTAGAGCAGATGGATTCTCATGATGTTGGGATGAGTGGGTGACCGGAGTGACTCGTTAGGGCTTCATTACCAATTTGATTATTTATGTTGTTTTTTTTCTTCTTTTGGATATGAATCGTAATTTCGTATGGTTGTTGTAGGTTGTATTGTGTACTCTCTTTTTAATGACAATGTGTTGTAGACTCCTTTTGTAGTGGCTATGTTTGTATTGAATTCCATTTGTTTTTAATATACTTAACCGTATTTACCGAGCCACTCCTTACCTTACATTCATCCCTATTAATTATTGAGAATCCTTCCACCGCGAGTTGCTAGCCTTGTTTATCCGAATCTTTGTTGGATTTTCTGTAAAGAACTTAGTTGGGCTGCAACTCTTCTACTTTTATGAAATACATTAAACCATCTTGTGGCCCAAAACCCATTTGTGTTTTTCATTGATTAGGCCATGTCGTAAGGACTATGGTAACCCATTCTTAGCAAAACCATGATGTGAAAACCATGGCATGTTGTGTGTGGTCAAACCATGGTCGACGGACCATGGTGACCTATACTAAGCTAAACCATGGTGTGAAAACTATGGCAGCTTGTATGTGGTCGACACATGGTGGCTGGACCATGGTGACCTATACTAAGCCAAACGATGGTGTGAAAACTATGGCAACTTGTATGTGGTCGAACCATGGTGACGTATACTAAGCCAAACCATTATGTGAAAACCATGTCAACTTATATGTTATTGAACCATGGTGTTCGGGCCATGGTGACCTAAACTAAGTTGAACCATGGTGTGGAAACCATGGCAGCTTGTATGTGGTCGAACCATGGTGACCTATAGTAAGCCGAACCATAGTGTGAAAACCATGGCAACTTATATGTGGCCGAACCATAGTTGTCGGGCCATGGTGACCTATACTAAGCCTAACCATGGTGTGAAAACCACGACAACTTTTATATGGTCGAACCATGATGGTTAGACCATGGTGACTTATACTAAGTTGAACCATGGTGTGAAAACAATGGCAACTTTTATGTGGTCGAACCAAGGTGGCCGGATCATGGTGACCTATATTAAGCCAAACCATTGTGAAAAATGTGTAAGCTTGTATTTTTTCGAACCATGGTGGTCGAACCATGGTGACCTATACTAAGCCGAACCATGGTGTAAAAACCATATGAACTTTTATGTGGTAGAACCATAGTGATTAAACCATGGTGACCTATACTAAGTCGAGCCATGGTGGTTGGACCATGGTGACCTATACTAAGCCGAACCATGGTGTGTAAATCATGGTAGCTTGTATGTGGTCGAACCATGGCAGCTGGACCACGATGACCTATATTAGGCAACAACATGGTGTGTAAACCATGGAACCTTGTATGTGTCCAAATCATTGTGACGTATCACATGATATATATTCGATGTGAATTCGTACTTTAGATTGATACTCAACTTCGAAGTCTCTCTTAGACATGCAATCACACTCACAAACCGAGAATGTTAGTCGCGTCTTGGGAGGAGGTCCCGAGAGGGCGCTCCGGCGATCAAGTCAGTGGTAGTCGGAAAAGGTTAATCTGAGAGTATCATCTGATGATTCAGAAATTAATCCCCATAACTAATTTATGCACCCACTTTTATAATTAGGGTTTCCGTACCTGGATGTGAGGATCATGTGAGCGTTAGAACTACCTGACCATTCCTTATTGCATTCCTAAGGTGGGGATTGGTCTGCCTGTCCTCTAGGAGATCTTTTGGGTGTTTGATTGCGTGTTTTTCACGCGTTGGTGATGCATGGATCTATACGAATTCATCATCTCGTCCACTAAGTCATTTTATTTGAGTGACCACGACATGGCTGGTGGACTTCCACAGCGTGGCATCAGTTAAATAATCGTGTGGATCATTAGATCCCCACGGCGTGGCCATGCAATGGCCTTCATGTGGTGGCTGTTTTATGGAAAACACTAAATTTCCAGGACTTGAGCCCTAATTAAAGGATGTGATGGCTAGGGTTCCCCTCACCCTCAACCTCCATCACATCCTAGAGGGTTATTGAGTGAACCCTATCCCATTGCAAGCTTTAAGCTTATTTTGGTGCATTTTGAAGAAAGAAGAATAAGGTTTTGGTGAAAGGATCCAGCAAGCCACTCCACTTCACCCTTGGAATTACTCTCTAGACCATTTTTAAGTCCTCAAGTTTCCAACTTGATGATTCCTTTCTTGTAGATGTAGTATTTTTAGCAAATTTTGGTTCATAGATGAAGGTTGCATGATGGAATAAGATAAAGTCTGCAACTTTATGACTCATCATTGTCCCTTGAGCTTAATACATTATGGATCTGGAAGTTCTTTGAGTTTTGGAGAATCTTGCATGAGTTTTAGGGCATTTTATCTCCATTTTAACTTAGTGGGATTGAGGACATGCATGGATCATGCACGTCCATAATGTTTGACCTGGTTCTTATTCCTTTGTGTGAGTAGAAGATTATTGTGGGTATGAACTGGCTGAGTTGGTATGGGGCTGTGATTGATTGTGTGCATCAGCTAGGAGAGTTCAAACTCAAAGTAGGGGAGAATTGGTTATACATGGCGAGGATGCTCAACGTGGACCGACTATCTGGTTCAGCTGCGAGAGCTAGGAGGTATCTTTAGCAAGGTTCTTCTAGATTTCTGGCCTATGTGATAGATATATGAATTAAGGATAAAAATATTATGGATGACATGCCCATTGTTCGGGAGTTCCCCGATGTGTTTCCCGAGGATTTGTTGGGTGTGCCTCCGGAGAGGCAGGTTGAGTTTCGAATTGATCTGATTCCACGTACGGCGTCAATAGACAAAGTGACCTATCAATTAGCACCTATAGAGATGCAGGAGTTTTCTATACAACTACATGATTTGTTAGGAAATGGATTCATCAGGCCGAGCAGTTCTCCATGGGGAGCACCGATCCTGTTTTTGAAAAAGAAGGAGAACTCCCACAGATGTGCATTGACTACAGGAAGCTAAACAAGTTGGCGGTGAAGAACCGCTATCCACTTCCAAGGATCGAAGACATGTTTGATCAACTTGAGGGTGCATCTTGGTTTTCCAAGATTGATTTAAGGACAAGTTATCATGAAACGAGGGTCAGAGATGAGGATTTGCAGAAGACGAACTTCATGACTCGTTAGAGTCATTACGAGTTTGTTGTGATGTCGTATAGGCTTACCAACACACCGAAATCATTCATGGATCACATGAACTGGGTGTGCATGCCGATGTTGGATTGGTTTGTGATTGTATTTATTGATGATATCTTGGTCTATTATAAGACCATGGAGCAACATGAGGAGCACCTGCAAGAGGTTTTACAAATCTTAAGGATGGAGAGGCTTTATGCCAAGTTATCTAAGTGTGATCACAAAAGCCTGAGATATTTGATGGATCGGCCGAACCTGAATATGAGGCAGTACATATGGCTAGGGGTGGTGAAGGATTATGATTGTGAGATCTTATATCATCATGGGAAGGCTAATGTAGTGGACGATACATTGAGTCCCAAGGCAACTAGTACTCATATTCAAGACTTATGTTTGAGGATGATTATCACTTCACCCTTGTTTGAGTTAAACAAGGAGGCACAATTTGAGGGATCGAAGAGGGAGAATTAGAAGGAGGAGAGGATTAGGGGACATATTCGGTTATTTATCAGATATAGCCGTGGGTTCTTTGCTAAGTGCGGCAGGGTTTGTGTTCCGTTTTCTAGTGGGGTTAGGCAGACTTTGTTGGAGGAAGCTCACAAATCGAATTTTTCAATTTACCTGGGGGCCACGAAGATGTATAGAGACTAGAGACCAAGCTATTAGTGGCCCTGAATGAAGAGGGAGATAGTGTGGTATGTAGAGCGGTGCTTGACTTGCTGGAAAGTCAAGGACGAACATCAAATGCCCCATAGTAAGTTTCAGTTGTTACCCATTCCCATGTGGAAATGGGAAGAGATCACTATGAATTTTATCATGAAGTTGCCAAGGATGACATGTGGGATTGATTCTATCTAGGTTATTGTCGACCGGATGACCAAGAGCACCCACTTCATCCCGATTCAGGTGAGTTCATCAGCAGAAAAGTTAGATGAGATCTATATAAAAGAGATGGTTGTACGAAATAGGGTTCCAGTCTCGATGATTTTAGATCATGATTTCCATTTCACTCCTCGATTTTAGAGGAAGTTCTATGAGGAGTTGGGTACCCAGTTACTTTTTAGTACCGCCTACCACCCACAGACTGATGGGTAGAGAGAACTGACTATTTAGACCCTTGAGGATATGTTGCGAGCGTACGTGTTGGATTTTGGTGGGAGTTGGGATACCTACCTTCTTTTGGATGAGTTCTCCTATAACAATAGTTATCACACTAGCAATGGATTTCTTCCCTTTGAGCTGCTTTATTGGAGGAGATTTTGGACTCTGATTTTCTGGGCTAAGGTTGGTCAGTAACTGATGGAGAGCACCAAAGTGGTCCTCATGACTACTGAGGTAATTCAGCAGGTGCAGGATAGATTATGTACCACATAGAGCAGGAAGAAGAGTTACAATGACCGATGTCACTCTGTCCTTGAGTTTCTGGTGGTAGACCTTATGCTTCTGAAGGTGTCAGCTTGGAAAGGTGTCATTAGGTTTCGTAAGTATGGAAAGTTGACCCTAGATTTATTATTTTATTAAGAGTTATTGCTTGGTTGTGTAAGGTTGCATACCGACTGGATTTACCTTCCGAGATTAGCTAGATTCGAAATACTTTTCATGTCTCTCAACCGTGCATGTCCTTAGCTAATACTTGAAAGGAAGACAAAGACCTTGCGCAACAAGGTAGTGGGTTTGGTGAAGGTGCAATGGCAACACCGGAAGGGTTCTGAGTGGTCATGGAAACCTAAGGAAGAGATGAGGGAGCATTACCATGAGTTGTTTACCTTAACAGACTTCGAGGATGAAATCTAATTCAAGTGAGGTTAATTTGTAAAGCTCGGTTTCAGGTATGAATTATTCTCCTTTAGCATATTTTATTCTAGTGGCCGCGACATGGCTGATGGATTTGCACAACATGGCATCACTTAAATAATCGCACAGATCATTGGATCCCCACGTCCTGGCCATTGCATGGCCATGTCGTGGTAGCTGTTTTGTGGCAAATCCTATATTTTTGGGCCTTAAGCCCTATTTAAAGGAAGTGATGGTTAGGGTTCCCCTCACCCTCAGCCTTCATCACCTCCTAGAGTGTTCTTAAGGAAACTCTATCCCCTTGCAAGCTTGAAGCTCATTTTTGTGTCTATGGTGCATTTTAAAGAAAGAAGAAGAAGGTTTTGGTGCAAGGATCCAACAATCCACTCCTCCTCACCTTTGGAATTACTCTTTGGGCCATTTGTAAGTCCTCAAGTTTCCAACTTGGTGATTCATTTCTTGTAGATCTATTCTTTTCAGAAAATTTTGGTCCATAATGAAGATTGAATGATGGGATGAAATAAAGTCAACAAGTTTATGACTCATCATGGCCCCTTGAGCTTAATAACTTCTGGATCTGGAAGTTATTTGAGTTTTGGAGAATCTTGCATGAGTTTTAAAGCATTTTATCTGTATTTTGACCTAGTAGGATTGAGGACATGCAAGGTCATGCATGTCCATAAAATTTTCATTTTTCTGAACCTCTAAGGTCCCAAGAAGCATTCTGGAATGTTAGAGATGAAAGATTAATAGATTGAGGTCTTAATCCATTAATCTATTTTTTTCATTAATTCCCACGCTGTGACGTTTGGGTGACCACGACATGGAGACGAGTCGGTCACGATAATTTTTTCTAGACTTTTCCATGACGTGGTAGCGGGTTTTGATCAAGAATGGGTAAGATGGCTAAGACATGGCCATTGGTTACCCACAACATGGAGGGTAGCTAGAGTTGACTTTGATCATTGACCTTGACCGTTGAGTTTTGACTTGGTTTGAATTTTTGTCAAATGGTTAGTTTTAGAAGGTACACTAAGAGTTTACCTTGTATGATTCGTTAGGAGGTGTGTAGTACTTGCTTCTTGATTGTGTAAGCCGATTAGCTGTTGACTGCATTTCTGATGTGAATTTTGTCACTATATTATGTAGGATTATAGTTGTCTTTTTGATACTCTCATGGAAGACTAGGGTTTGGCCCCTGACATTTGTATGAAAGACCAGGGTTTGACCCCGTATAATTTCATGTAAGACTAGGGTCTGGGGCCTAACAATTATATAGAAGACCAGGATTTGGCCATGGCAGTTGTACAAGTAAACACCATGATTTGGCCCATGGCAGAGAGTAAGACTATGATTCGGCCCATAACAACTTCTTGGGTTGAAATAGACCCGTTAGGTTATGTACCAAATGTTTCAATGCGCCTACGCGGTCTCCGTCCCGACTCCTCGGTTAAACAGAGTATGTCCCGCATACATCTGTGTACACCCCACATACAAGGCTGGTTCGACTCGGCTGGTTTGTTAAGTTTGACCAATCTTGACCAAATGGTATTTTGGGTAATTTGGTATTAATTTAAGTTGGGCAATATTTTGGATAATAGGTTTCGGGTAGAGTCGATTTTCGGAGCAGAGATTTATTAAGCTTGTGTTTAGACTAAGAGGTAAGTTTTTCTCAATGTACTCATGGGTCGGAGGCACCAATGTCGGCTCACTAGATTATTTATGCTGGTTATACAATAGTGTTAGGCTAGTATCTGATTGAGTAGTGGATCTATATAGTTATCTGTATTTGATGGTTATGTGTTTATGTTTGTTTGTTATATATTTAGACATATTGTGTTTGGATTGAGGCGGTCCTGATTTGTGCTGAAGGCCAAGACATCTGGGGAGGTGCAGATAGGCTGTAGGCCCTACAGGCGGTCCAGTTAGGCCGAAGGCCCATAGAGCGGTCCAGATATGCTGTAGGCCCTTTGAGGCGGTCCAATCAGGCTGACGTCCCATATTTGCGTGCTTTGTTTGTTATGTTGTGTGATGGTACTTGGGGGAAATCACTAAGCTTTGGCTTACAGTTTTAGTTTATTGTTTCAAGTACTTCCGAGGATCATGGGAAAGCGAAGGCCTGATCGTCCACACCTTCCTATTTTCATGATATTGGATTTTGGAACACTATGATATGACTTTACTTTTTTAAATAACGGTTATTTTTGTAACAATGACGGCTAATGGTTGTTTTTGAAAAGATTTAAATTTTTATGATTTTCGGAGTGTTACAAGTTGGTATCAAAGCATTGGTTTGAGAGAATTGGGTAATCATTCGTGTGAATGAAGACATAAATTAATAAAATTGCAAAAGTTTTTAAAATGGTTTTCAAAATTGTTTTCAAAAGTAACCAAGGAAGGATGTGATATGTACGATCAGCCGGAGTAAGAAAGTATACCCTAAGTTATCCATACTAATATTTGATATTATGTTTATGGTAGAACAACATGCTAGTGGTAGGCTAGGGATCTTCAGGAATTGCATGATAGAATGTCCTGATACGTGATGCCTGATAGCCTAGGATTAATTCTTATATGGAATTGACATCATTACTGTAGTTACTTAGTGTATGCATCATAGTTGTACATAACTAAGATTTTATATCTAGAGAATGTTTGGTTTAGCCTTATTTCCTGTTCTTGTTTGATGATAGGCTTAGGGTAGAATCAAGTATTCGACTGTGTAACTCCCATCAATTCAAGCCAATTTAAAACTTTTTAAAACATTTAAAACCATTAAGTTATTACAATTTGTTTTCAAAATAGTTTAAGCATCAGAGTATCCCCATAATCAAATCATAAAATCATGAGAAGTACCTAAAATCATCAAATCATAAGAAGTACCTAAAACAATAATTGATAAATGTAAGCTTGAAGGCTTAGTGAGTTACCCCCAAAATACCAACGTCATACGGATATAACCATATCATATAAACAAACAGAACAACATGCATAATGAGCCTTCAGCCTGACTGGACCGCCTCACAGGCCTTCAGTCTATCTGGACCGCTCTCCGAGCCTTTGGCACGTCTGAACTGCCTCTCAGGGCCTTCAGCCTATCCGGACCGATCGCCAGGCCTTCGGTGTCACACCCCAAAACCACGAACGGCGGAAACGTTCAGGGGTCGAGGACGTCATGTACAGTATCACAACAGTGTAATATAATAAACAAGCAACAACATCATCCATTGCATTATAAGTAGAATTTTAATACATGTGTGTTCTTTCATTGTAGTAAGACACCAAAAATATACAATCAAAATAAAAGACGAGTCTTGTCTGCTCCGTCTTCTCAAAACCTGGCCATCGTACCTGTCTACTGTTGACCTGAGAATACAAGTTATTTTGAAAGAGAGTATCAGCTTTAAAGCTGGTGAATTCATAAGAAATTAAGTGTCGTTGTCTTGCTTATGAAAATCTGCTATGAAGGCCATGTAAACCTTTAAATGAAAATGTTGAGGTAAGTATGAAATCCCTAGAAAAACCCTTATTTTCTATAAGTATGAAATGTAGTCTTCTACCAAGACCCGAATGTTTTGTTATGACAATGTAGTCTTCTACCAAGACCCGAATGTTTTGTAAGTAAAATGATAGTTTCCTTTGGTTGTTTAGTACTAAAGTACTTAGTCTAACTCATCGTTTATGTGAAAGTATCACAAAATAAAGTAAACAGGAAAAATCACTTATGTATGTGTTATACCGAGGTACTGAGGTTAACACAATGAATGTAAATGTTATCCCGAGGTACTAGGGCTAACATAATACATATAACCTAATGAACATCCGAAGATTGTCCACTTGTCCTCTGTAGCAGCAGCAGGGCGGAGGAATGGTTAGTCCTTGTAAAGGTACTCCTAGTATAAGTATTAACCGTAGGCATCCGTAGATGTTCATCACCCACTGTTGCTAATAGATGAGTTCCGGAATGGTTAGTCCCGTATGTATATCCCGAGGTACTGAGGGATAGAGGCCCATCTATGTATCCTGAGGTACTAGGGATAGGGTCTTGTCTAGATATCCCGAGGTACTAGGGATATGCAGGTAGATTTACACAGAAGGTACTAATAAATCATCCTCGCAATTCGAGATACAAGTATTCATGTTAATGTACACAGTTAAGTGTATCTACGTAAAGGCACTCATGAAATGTGTTCATGTAAGCGTGTTCATGTATCATGTAAGTATATGTAAACGTACTCATGTATCATGTAATCAGTTGTAAAGGTACTCATGTATCAGGTAATGTACTGGTAAGGACTCATGGATGAACTGACTCTTGTGTGATTCCTTGTAATAGGAATTATGTTTGAAATCTCCAAATTATCCCTATGATAATTTACTAGAAGGTAACTGGTTGTTCAAGTATGTTTATACACTCTTACTACTCAAGAGTGTGAAAAACTAAATGAAAGTTGTAAACTATAACATCAATACATATATAAGAATATAAGTGTACATGCATTAGTTCAAGAGTGTAAAATGGATTTGTAAGACATCTTATGGATTTTGAAACAATAATTAACAATGACTTGATGTCAATTTAATATACATTTCAAAGGTAAAACATTTGATAACAATGTGTTTTTAAGATTTAAAACCATTTCTTGCGTCACATTTTGTAGTATGTGAAATCTGTTAAATGACAAACACAGTTATAAAATACATATCAATGATTTAATAACATGTTTGTTTCTACTTGTATTCCCCCCTTTAAAGCATTTAAAATCATTTAAAACATTGATTAGGGGTATGAACTCACCTGTAGTTGGTGATTGGGATGAACTGAACGGTATAGGATGGCTAGGTGTCAAGCGAGGACTTGTACACGCACTACGATCCTAATGAACATATAATCACACATATATGCACTCAATCAGTCTTAAGTTACTAATTGATAAGGTTAAGACATCCTAGACATAATAAACACTTTATATAAGTGTTTTTAAGCCCTAAGGATTGCATCTAAGCTATTGTGGTACAAGGTATTTGTGTTTAGGGTTCCAAAGGGCCCTATATGTGAGTTTACTCCCCATATACCATCACACATGGAGTTTACGGTTGTAAACTCTTGAGTTTACGGCCGTAAACTCCCAACCATGGGTGTTTTGTGTGTTTTGAAGTCCCAAATGATTCCTAGAATTATTCTAACTTGGTGGTTAAATTCTTGGAAGGGTTTAAGGTCTAGAAACACTCCATTTAGGAGTTTACGGCCCTAAGGCCATTCCCCTTAGAGTTTACGGCCGTAAACTCTAAGTATGGTGTGTTTTTGATGCTTTCAAGTCTCTTTCACTTGTGGTATAGGTTCTAGACTTTTATTCCAAGCATATGAAGGCATTAGGCACACTTTGGTGCCCCTTTAAGGAGTTTACGGCCGAAGAACCATGTCTTGGCCGTAAACTCACTTTGGTAAGTGATTTTGATGTGGTTCAAGCCCTTGATTAAATGGGAACAAGTCTAGGTAATTGTCTAAGGCTTTAGGAGCCTTAAAAGTACCATTTTGAGTTTGAATTTAGAGTTTACGGACTATGATATTCTTGGGCCGTAAACTCCCAAAATTGGGTGGATTTTGGTGGTTTTCTTGTCCTTAATACACCTACAATTGAGTCTAAGGCAGTTGTATAACACAAGGGTCGGTTTTGGCTTTGTTTCGGGAGTTTACCGCCCAAGAACACCTTGGGGAGTAAACTCCTAGATCTAATGATTTAGCCATCTAAATCATGTTATAAGCACATAATAAGCATTCTAACATTACTAGAAAGAGTTACTCACGTTTTGGTAAAAAAAAACCCGAAGATCCGTGAGAGAGAAAATGGCTTTTCTCTAGTTAGAAATGTGAATAATGAATGAATTTGGTTCAGAAATCTATTTATAGTCCTGAAATATTTTTGGCTGAAAATATTTTTATTCCTGAAATGATCTCTAATATAATAGAGTGTTGGAATAACAGTGTTGCACAAAACCCTAGTGCACCCACTCTCCTGATATTTCCTGAAGTGTAAACCCTGAATTACTCAAACTTACGCAGAAAGTCTGAAAGTTAACTGTGACTGCTATAACTTCTATTGAAGTGATATAGTTTGTACATAATGGAAATTTCGGGTTGTCACATTCGGTCTGACTAGTATACCCTCCTGGGTGTGTAGTCTATCCGGACCGCCCTGGTATGTTGGCCTACAACACAAAGTAGGACCGCCTCAACCCAACCCCCAATCAAACAAACATGTGCACATAAATATCATACGCTTGCTCATATCATATAACAGTCAAACCAATCTAACAAACCACTAATCATTGCAACATTCCATAACCAGGATACAGACCTAACCAGTCACTAACATAGCATCATCCTATATACCAGGATACCGACCTAACCAGGTCAATAAGTATATCACCATCCTAATTACCAGGATGTAAATCAATAACATATCAGGTAAATAACTTGGATACAAATCCAAAAAGGGCCGACATTGGTGCCTTCGACCCTGTCAGTATATTGAGGACAACTCACTTGGCACTCCTGAAGTCCCGCAGATAAAACTCCAGTTACTGGTTGACAGATTCTCGAACTTCCAACATAAAAAAATACCCAATTAATAATTGGGTTCCAAGCCCAAGGTCTAAGTCACATTCTAAAGGTCCAATAGTCAAGTAGTGGGCCAAAAGCCCAACATATGGCCCGATTTCCAAATTGGGCCCAAACCTTCTCATGGGCCTTACCTTAAGGCCCAACCAACTATTCTGGTCCAAATACTTGGCATTCCAATGGTCTAATATCTCATAATCATAAAGGCCCAATTATGGCCCAAATTTCCAAATTGGGCCCAAGACTCTCACATGGGCCTTATCCTAAAACCCATACAATTATATAGTCCATTTACTTATTCTTGGAAAGCCCATTAGTAGTCTATAACCAAAGCCCAATAGAAAGGCCCAACTCTAGGCCCAAGTGAAATTAGGTTTTCCACATGAAATGATGATTAGGGTTAAGTGTTCTTACTTAGCCCATTAAGGACTTAATCCATTAAGTCCAATATTGCCTTAGGTTAATTTGCCAATGATTATTAATTATTATTTTAGGTTTAATAAATAATTCTCGTGCGGTCCCGATCAATCCCAAAATTAGGTTTTAAGGCATTAGGGTTTTTAAACCCTAATTAGGGTTTGCAACCCAAATACTAGCCCATTAATCAAATGGTTGGGCTTTTAGGTCAATTAGGGCTTCATTGGGCCCATTAGGATTTCATTGGGCCTACTAGGGTTTCATTGGGCCCATTAGGGTTTCATTGGGCCCACTTTGTCCAAGCATCCCCAAACGAGTCAAAACGCAAACGAGGCACACTGCCACCTAACACGTCGATTGGTGGTGACAGGAGGCGGCAACCACCAACTCACGATGATGGTTATGGATTTTTCTATTGATTATTCCAGCACGATTACAAACAATATTACAATTAGGGGTGGCAAATCGGGCCATCGTGTCGTGTTTTTGTCTAACATGACACGACACGACATGGTTTTATGTAACACGAACACGGCACAACACGATCTCGGGTTTTTTTTAACTAACACGAAAACGAACCGATTAAAAAACGACAAACACGACACGACACAACAAAGATAACATGAAATAACAATTAATGTATTTAGTTGATATTTTATTCATACATAACACGAAAAACACGACTAACACGACAAAAAATGTTAAATCGTGTCAATTTCGTGTCAAATTTTGAACACAAACACGACACGACACGACGTCGTGTTTTTTGCACTTGACATGAACACGACACGAACACGAATTCGAATTTCAATTTTGTCTCAATTTCATTTTGTGTCGTGTATTTTTGTCGTGTCGTGTCATCAATTGCCACCCCTAATTACAATGAACACATAAACATACTCAAAATAACATAATAATACACACCCACAACCACCCTTGTGGTGGCAGGTGGTGGTAGATGGTGGCAGACACCACCTCATGGTGGTGGTGGTGACCCTCTTGTGATCCCAGCTAAGACAAACACCCACACACGACACATACGAAATTAACACCAAACAACAACACACACACACCCACCATGGATGCTCTTGAGGCGGCAGGCACCATGGCCGGCAACCATGGTGGTTTTTCTTGGGTTTTTCCAGCAGCAGTAACCCGAGACACCCACACGCTTGCAAGACATGACTGAAACACACACAACCATTACACACACCCACACTTAACAGCGGAGGTGAGAAGCGGTGAAGAATACCGGTCACAGTGGAATAGCCGCGTGGACGGCCACGTCAATGCAACAGCGGAGGAACAAGTGTCGGAGGGCAGCTGCTCGAGCGGTGGTGGCGAGGTATCAGCAAAAAGAACGGAGAGGAGAGGAAAGAGAGTTTTGTGCGTCTTCAAACGAGAAAAGCAACAGTGATAGCCACAGTTTTGCTCCTCCGGCTTCCGTAACATGATGGTGTCAACATGCGGTTCTTCATCGTCGGCGACGACAGTGGGAGCAGCGTCGGTGTCGGCTCAATCCTTGTGGAGAAGAAGGTCGATGGTGGCTCCTTTGTTGGCCTTGGCTGATCGGAAAGATGAGAAAAGGGAGGTGGCGGTCGAGCTGGGCAGCGATGATGGAGGTTGGAGCATAAGGTGGCGGCTGCCCAACAAATTAGGGTTTGGATTTGAACGATGGTAGCAGGTTTATATACCCTGGCCCCTTATAAAAGTTTCCCATAATAACAAAATCAACCCCAACATTTTTTTCTTTCAATTTCAATACAAAAGTTACCAAACAACCCTTCCTATGAAAAACCCTTTTAAATTTAGGTCCAAAATTTACCCTTTAGCCCCCAGCTTCCAAAAAACTTTTGAATCTATGCCCAACATTCACCAAACAACCCCTGTCTTCAAAATCCTTTGCAAAATAAATCCTGAAATTACACTTTAACCCCCGAAGTTTCAAATCTTGTCATTTGGCTCCCTGAAACCAACACCCCGCTAATTATTACATGATTTTGGACAGTAATAATTTAAAATAATAATAAAATTACATCTTGGGGTTCCAGATTTATTATTTAATTATTCTATTTTAAACAGGATGTTACAGACTGTCTATAGGATCCAGTGTTATGTATGATTATCATACGCGAGTGTTGTAGGGTTGGTGGAAGTTTCATGGAGGAGTTTATGTCTGAGCAGCCAACCAATTGAGGAATGTCTAGCCATTTGTTAAGGAGCGAGGATAGGATGTATGTATATCCTAGTTTGTGCTGTTAGGGCAGTTGTGATGATCCTATGAGACAAATGCGGATTGGTGTAGAAGGTAATAAGGGCTTGTACTACCGAAAGCATAGGACCATACGCGTAGCAAGGAAATCACAACCCTAGGGTTTGGTTTATAATAATAGCTTGTATAGTATGAAATACATCTTATCTGATATATTCTGGTTTGTTTTCAGTATGGTGCTCACGAGGGGATCAGGTTGATGAGCCAGAGCGGGCAGCCAAGATAGGCCAGGGTTGACTAAGGATCAGATTCAGAAGATGATTTATGCTAAGGTGGTTACTAAGGTCCGGGGATCAATTACAGAGTTGTTTAGGTCTATCTAGACCGCCATGATTGAGCTTTTTGAAGATCGTGAAATTGCACTTTTTTGAGGATGTTGTTTTTGTAGCTACCATGGCTATTGCAGCCGTGGGGGTTCGTGGAGAGAGAGACTTCTAGTACTGGGACTTCGATAATATGAATCCCCCGGTGTTCGATTGGGTTCAGGACCCGATCATTCGATGAGGTGGTTTTTCGATTTTGAGGAATGTTTCTTTACATGCTCCTACCCTGTTGACCAGAAGGTCAAGTGCGTCCTGAACCTTCTCCGGTTAGGGGAGAAGGACTGTTAGAGGTTGGTGACTCGCTTGTACACTCCTAAGCACAGAGCAGCTACGACATGGGAGTAGTTCTATGAGATGTCTACCATAAGATATGTTCCATTGGTAGAGAGGGAGTGCTTGGCTCAGGAGTATTTGGATCCGAGTGAGGGGACTAAGTCGGTGATTGAGGTCACCAAGATGTTTACTGAGAGGGCTCTATATTATCTTGAGGTTCGCTGCTTCTGAGAAAGCTCAGATGACCTGGTACATGATCATGCTCAAGACGGACATCCACCAGCTCGTGCACACTTAGCGTTATGGTACTCTTGTAGAGCTATAGGGGGCCACGAGGAGGAGGGAGATTGAGATGGAGCTCCAGGCGAGGGATAGGAGGTAGGCTCCGGTGCTGATACTGATGGGTTTTGAGCAAAACATCATTCCTATGGTGTACATGCAAACCCTAATAGCTTTTGGATCTAGTTTGTCTAATGAACATGCAATTGAATATCCAAAGCTATAAACCCTAGATCTACCATACAATTAATCATATTAACATAACATTAGGGTTTAGATCTTACCTTGATTGTTATGTAGCAATAACAATCTCAAATCCTCCTTTGTAATGGCTTTAGAAAGCTTAGAGTCACAAGTGTCACTCCTGTAATGGCTCTCAAACACCAAGAGCAAGAGGATGAATAATGATAAGAGAGGAGACACCCAAAAAACGTGTAGAAACCCTAAGGAATTAGTTGGCCACATTTTTGGTGCCCTAGGGATCCTTAAATAGTGAGGCTATTAGGGTTATCTAACAAGGAAACCCTAATTTGACTGCTTAGGCCCTAAGCAACCCATGGACTCCCTCCTTAGAGGCCTTGGATGATTTCTAATGGGTTTCCCCATATAATTCGTCCACTCCATCCTCTATGGAGTCTACTAGCCCAATATGCAACTATCACACAATTGACAATTCTAGTCCCTTTAATTTAATTAATATCTTTTAGCCACAAAATTAATTCTTGACTAATATTAATTAAACAATATGATTTCTCCTTTAATATATTATTCTCATAATATATTAATAAATCATAATTACTCCTCTCTCTCTCTCTCTCTCTCCATAATTCATCATTTCAAGTTGCTTTGGTGAAGGCAACCCAAAAGGACCATGCACCATTGGGTCAAGTACATACCAAAATAGTTATGGACTTAGACACTAATCCAACAGTCTCCCACTTGGATAAGTCTAATAACTATTCTGCGTATGACTTCAGATCCTGATGTGCAATCGTAGCTTTCAAAAGCCGCTATCAACTCTGATCTTATCAGATACGCGTGTCCTTTAGATAAGGGATCATATATTCCTCCATTCTAGATATCGTATAGACTGATACATGGATTTAAATCATTCTCTCTATACTATTTCTCGACTTCCGATTTGTGAAGATTGACAACAGACTACAATTGAACACATCAAATTAGTCTCGGCTTGGCCAAGCGCTTATGTGTCATCACTAAATCATCGAGGGGACCACAGATATCGCTTTCATCCCACTTTGGATAAAAGGAACAAATAAACTTTGATTCAATGCTTGCTTGCACTCACTTACCGAATCACACACAACAATATGTATTATGACACCAAGTTACTGGTGCGTTTACATATTATCAATGTGTAACCGACTCGCAAGATACAACTCACACATCTCGGTTTCAAGAATATAAGATATTATCGTCTCACCAATCACTCGTGATATGAATCCATGAAGTGATCCAAGTGAGCGTGGGTTTAATCCAATACTCAAATCATATTCATAAGCACTGATGAACATTGCAGCAAACATTTGCTTATGTCTAATACACTTTAGACAATCCACACACCAATTCACGACAATCTTCATTCATACCTACTTCCAACATATGAACGACTGTGGTCCGTTCGAATAATTTTGATTGTTCTGAACCAATTTAATTATTCAGGAAGTCAAAACATGCAAAGTGAAACACAAGAATAATACTAATCCCATATGGCCCCAAACTCTGGGTATAAATAAAACATTTTATTTAATCACCATATTGATTACTCATTATTTGTTATTTCGGGTAATCAACTTCTTACTTTAATTATTACTACACTTGTCCCATGCTCTCAGCATGCACACAATGTTTACCTATGGTCCTTACTTTGTGAAATAGATCAAATGAACACATTTCCAATCATACTCATTTCACAACTCCCAATCCTTATCATAAGTATAAGAATATCAAATTCTTGTTACTTATGCTAGATTCTAACATTTTATGCAATGATTATTTCGTAAAGTCATAGCTCAAAATCATCAAGATTTGGCCAATCTCTATCAGAAACAATTCTATAGATATGATGCCTCTCACTCAAAGTACATTCCTTTGAACATCCTTCTTGCATAAAAGTTTCTAATCTAGATATAGATTCTCAATATCCAACTCCCAATATGGAAGCATTTCCATATTTCTCAATTCATTCTTAATAGAATCTTATCTATTCATAATAATGTCATCCAATACCATACTTCGAACTACTCACAAGCGGTCAATCCTCAGCGAGCTTTGGATCGTCCTTTGATAGTTGTTTAATTATTTTAGTCAAAACCAATTCTAGTCATTTTTCCCTCTAAATGCGCTAGACATTTGGAAAATTTTAGAATGTTCAAATATAATAGCACTGGCAATCAATCCTATACCCGAAGCGTATAGGACACGATGCATAATGTCTTACATAAAGATATGATACTTTATCAATCTTCAGCCATAATATTTTATGCGTCTCGTTATTACAATTCGAACTATGAAGAGGGATACCTTAATCATAATCGAAATTTAAGAACACACTATGTATCCTTTGACTAAACTTATTAAAATTTCTCAATCTAAGCTTTTGATTTTGAAACGAAGTACAATATTCTCTCCCTTAATTATAGGAAAACAACTTTTCAACCCTTACGACTTTGCAAAGTATAACTCTTGTTTTGTATAATTAATATGGCTAACTTGCAATACTTGCCTTAATAATCATACAAGCACAACATTTATGCTCCCACTATCATGATTATTATTATCATATAAGCATACCACTGATGCTCCCACTAGCTTTGACATGTTTTAGAAAACAACTGAACTTCCAGAAAACAATACTTATTGAATTTCTGAAGTTCATATTTCTAATACCTAATGCTTTGATAATCCTTTATCTAAGCTTCTTAAACTTATACACCTTTGCCTTAGATAGCTCATATGTATGTCTAAACAATTCAAACTAATTTCCAAATCTCACAATTCGAATTATGGAAAGGGATACCGTAACCATAATCGAATTCGAGAATACAATTTCACAATCACTATCTTCTTAAAATCTCTCTTAGTGATAGCATTTCCTCACAGTCATTTTCTTGAAGGAGGTGATATTATGACACTTAGATTTTATGGTGTATGAGTTCATGTCCATGCAAATTTGCCAACACCAAAGTTTGCGACAAATCCAAACTCATATGGACTGAACTTTCTCAATCTTGATTTCTTGCCTTATGGTAACACGAGTGCCCACCATGTCTTCCAAGTAGTTAAGCAGCTCACTCTTTCATATCAATGTGCTTTTCATTGATCAAGGTGCTTGCCTTTTATGCGTTCAAATGAGAACTCTTAGAACTCACATGCATAATTAACTCAATTGGAATGGCACAGAAACAAAATAATGTCAACACGATAGGTCATAAACCTCAAGTTGTGTGCTAGTGATGATTGATAAGGTTTATTCTTGATTTGTTCTTGAAACCTTTCAAGACCATTGAGACTCCCACTGAATCCTTGACATATAAGATTCTCTTGTCAATAAACATTTCTTGACAAACAAATATTCAAGAGTTAGTGTAGCTTTTATCAAGACAAAACACTTCACAAAATTGGTCCTAGTTGGTCTTTGTCTTATCCAAGACATCACAACTTTCCAATTTCAAATGTGCAAGAATAAGAAAACCTTTTTCCAAATTCCACATTTCATGAATGTTATAAACCTTCTTGAGACTTGTCACTCAATTTCACAATCTTGGAGTATAACTCTAAGACTTGATATTGGAACGAAGTATGATTGACTTCTTGATTTAACCATTTCTTCAATTCTCAATTCCTCTTCTTAGACATACAAATGCACTAAGACTCACTTAGAGGATCAATTGAGATATGGTTCTTAATCATTAAGACCTATCATGAAACATAATAAAAGGTACTATCCCTTCTTCTTAGAATAGAGAAACTTTTATCTTTCTGCCTACTTGATTCTTCTTTATTTGTTCTGCTATTTATTGAAACTCTTTCAATTAACTGAGAATTACACTTAATCTCATAAGTATAATCATATTTACTTAACCTTCGTAAATCATGACGAATATCTTTGTTACTCTTGTGGTGGACTTGATGAACACACAACCTTGTGTACTCGATCTCCTAGTCCTTCACTTGACACTTTGTCAACGAATTAGTCTAATTTCCAAATATGAAATTTCTCATTCATCATGAAACCAAGTTGTATGATTCCAAGTTTCTGTCCAATTGAAACTTGGGCGATGAGAAACTTTCTCTATTTGGTAAATTCTTGACCTTTCCACAAATAACATAATTTATAATCAAATCCATTATTGCTAATAGAAACAAACATCAATTTTTTCATACACGCCATTGCAAGGATAAATAAATAAATAAAATCAAAATTTATTTTATTGCGGAAAAATTTGTCCTTACAATGCAATTCAACTGAAAACTATGTTGTTACATATTCCTAAGTAATCTATTCTAACTCCAAGTAGTAGCTTAATAATCTAATCTTCAAGCAATGTGATCGAAATCCATTTCTTCACGATTAGATTCAGCTCACTTCTTCCCTGAAGCTTCCTTTCTTTTCCTCGATCCTACAAAACATCCAAATGTAATCTTATCACATCATGTATCAAGAATCTAGAATAAGAACTTAAAAAAGTTAGATAATGGATTTTACCTAAAGTAGAGCCATACGTTTTGACTCTTCCATCTCTTAGATCTCTTAGGTAAATAGGGCAGCTTCGTCTCCAATGCCCCTTCTCTTGGCAATAGAGGCAAGTGGACTCTTTTGGAATGACACAAGGAACTATCTCAGAATTTACCTTTTCTGGATCTCCAATGTCACCATTTTCAATATCCATTGAAGTTTGGGAGTTTGATTTACCAGACAAATTTGCTCGACCAGCTCGCCAAATCATTTCTGATTCAACAGCTATAAGCAAATAGGTCAAATCAAAGAGGTTCACGTCATGATCTATCATATAGTACTCTCTAACGTACACACTATATGATTCAGGAAGCGACTGAAGAACCCAGTCAATAGCCAACTTACCTGAAATCTCGACACCCAACATCCTTAACCTATCAATGTGTGACTTCATTTCTAAGACGTGTACACACATAGGTTTCCCATGTTTACTTGCCAAAAGGGCTTGAGTGAACTTGAACTTTTCAAGCCTTCGAACTAGTGGGTTTGGGAGAATAATTGGAGGAGGTGGAGGAAGTGAAGCATGATCTTTTGTTCCCCGATCGAATCGTGGAATATCATCTTCATGTGGAAAGCATGTTCCACGGGATTTGGGAGGACCATAGTTGTCATACTTTGACATCTACAAAACGGGAGAAAATTCAAGTTAAGTTGATTAGAATCCTTGATGTGACACCCAAATGAAACATCGAGGCTAGGATCCAACACAATACTCTACAACCTAGAAGAGGGATGCCGTAATCTAGTTGCAGAATATTTGAAGGTAGGTAAATGAAGAATTACCAATTTCCACCATGAAAAACGAAAAATAAATTGAAGTTTTAAATCTATTGAAAATTCCTAGATCTTTTGAGATTCATTGAACTTTTCAATGGCATGTTTAAATCTCGATATGCCCCTCGATTTGTGACTGGGATGCCGAGGATCACAAAACAGGGTGTGAATAACCATGCAAACTTACATGGTGCCCCCAAATATTACAGTCACCTATTGGATGTGCCGGTTAACCACACACGCTCCACCGAACTATGACAAACAATGAGTCATCCTTTGCTACCTTTGCTTAGAACCATTTAGTGTGCCGGTTAACCACACACGCTCCACTAACGTCTTTGCAAGGGCACAAAGTGTAATTTCATGGAATTGCACCAATTCACTTTTGCCTAAAGTAACTAAGATTGAGAATTTTGTAAAAGCATTTAGTTACTTTTGTACTTCATTATACTTATAATGGAAGGTTTCTGTCCTATCCTACCCGTTCGGCTAACGACCCTCCACTAGTCAAGAGTGCGGTGGGTAAGAGTGGATACCTGTTCAATCGCCATTTTATTGGCAATTTCCTTAAACACCCCTTATAGACCGGCTTTGTGAATGAGGCCTACTAACAGTAAGACTGACTGTTTACTCATACATATATAATACTAGACTTTTAATGTTATATACAGTATAGGGTGTATTTTACACTTTTAAAATACTAGGTGGTCTAATTTAATAAATTATACTTTTCATTTAATTAAATGTAAACCAAAACTTTATGGGTTTATTAAATCTCTTTTAATTGTACACTTCAATTAATTAATAAAACCATAAGGGTGTGATTTGAACTTTTCAAAACAATACTAGGGTTTTAGAATTTAACATTTCTAAATTAAACTTTTAATCAACTTTTAAATTCCAAAACTTGAGGGCAAGTTTTGAAACATTTCAAAACATTAGGGTTTAACTAATTTAAATTTCAAAAACAAAACTTTTAAGTTCAAATTTAAACTATAAAACCTAAAGGGATTAATTTGAAACTTTTCCAAACTTTATCAAGAATATTCTAGATCACAAAATTCAAATAAGGCAATTAACAATTAATTGGTGGTTATCTAATTTGACCTAGTCCAAATTCTTGCAAGATAATTCACCAAATAATTCAAATAATTAAATCTAATCATATAAGGAAATAATTATTTAACTATATGAAGTTATCTTTAATTTTGGCAAAGATAATCACCCAATATCATAAAAATCTGATTTATATCAATAAAAAACATTTTGGTAACTATCCCACAGCCAAAATAGCACAAAATTCCGATTTTCCCTCTTTCTGACCAGCTGACTCGTCGAGTCAAGCATGGACTCGACGAGTTCATCTATGGACTCGGCGATTTCAGCCCCCAGAAACCCTAAATTTCGAATTTTAAGCAAGGATAATCCATAATAGCATCAAATACATCAAACAAACAACCATGGCTCTGATACCACTGATGGGTTTTGAGCAAAACATCATTCCTATGGTGTACATGCAAACCCTAATAGCTTTTGGATCTAGTTTGTCTAATGAACATGCAATTGAATATCCAAAGCTATAAACCCTAGATCTAGCATACAATTAATCATATTAACATAACAGTAGGGGTTTAGATCTTACCTTGATTGTTATGTAGCAATAACAATCTCAAATCCTCCTTTGTAATGGCTTTAGAAAGCTTAGAATCACAAGTGCCAGTCCTCTAATGGCTCACAAACACCAAGAGCAAGAGGATGAATAATGATAAGAGAGGAGACACCCAAAAAACTTGTAGAAACCCTAAGGAATTAGTTGGCCACATTTTTGGTGCCCTAGGGATCCTTAAATAGTGAGGCTATTAGGGTTATCTAACAAGGAAACCCTAATTTTACTACTTAGGCCCTAAGCAACCAATGGAATCCCTTCTTAAAGGCCTTGGACGATTTCTAATGGGTTTCCCCATATAATTCGTCCACTCCATCCTCTATGGAGTCCATTAGCCCAATATTCAACTATCACACAATTGACAGTTCTAGTCCCTTTTATTTAATTAATATCTTTTAGCCACAAAATTAATTATTGACTAATATTAATTATACAATATGATTTCTCCTTTAGTATATTATTCTCATAATATATTAATAAATCATAATTACTCCTCTCTCTACATAATTCATCCTATCAAGTTGCTTTGGTGAAGGCAACCCAAAAGGACCATGCACCATTGGGTCAAGTACATACCAAAATAGTTATGGACTTAGACACTAATCCAATAGATACAGCCTACAACGAAGCAGTTCAAGGCCGCTGATTTGAGATATGGGGTTCAGAGGGTCCACACTTGTGGAAAGTGCCGCAAGGTTTGTGATGGTGCTTTTCCGATCTTCTTTTGGATGCCACAAATGTGGCAACAAGGGGGATTATGCCAAGGATTATTGCCAGAAGGTCTCAGAACCGAGCACCAGGTTCTGTTATCACTATGAGCATGTTGGCCATATTAGGGCCAACTGTCCCTTGCTTACCGCGAGACCAATGCAGGATCCAACACCAGCTACATTGAGGATCACAAATGGGCGCCAGGGTAGGGTGGAGCCCCCGAGGGCTCGAGGTCACGCTTTTTATCTCACAACAGAGGAGGCTAGGGCAGCGCTAAACATTGTTACTGGTATGTTTCCTTTTATTATTCTATCAATTATTTTATGGTATTCTTATGTGTATGATTCTTCTAGGTACCTTATTAGTGAATTCTTTGTCTGCTCGTGTGTTATTTGACTCAGGTTCGAGTCAGTACTTTGTATCTGTCTTTTTGGAAGGGTTTTGATATGATCGTTAGAGAGTTGGAGTGTCTGTTATGGGTTTCTATCGCCAACGAAGACAAGATTTCTGCATCAAGTGTTTTATGAATTGTGTTTTGGAGATTTATGGGGTGCCTTACTCGATTGATTTGATGAGAAATATGTGTGTGCGTGATTGTAGGGATGGACTAGTTGAGTAGATTTGGGGCTATAATCAATTATGAGGGCCAGTAGGTAGTAGTTCGAACCCCAAGTGGGGGAGAACTAATTATTTATGGAGATGGTACTAGATTAGGATTAGTTGTTTGTTTTGCTACTAGAGCTCGACAGTATATTCATCATCGGTGTATGGGTTATCTTGCTTATGTGGTTGATGCCTGAGTTAGGATGCAGGCTTCGGTTTCAATTGTGCCAGTTGTCAGAGAATTTGCTGATGTATTCACGGAGGAGTTGTCTGGTGTGCCTTCGGAGAGGCAGGTCGAGTATAGGATTGATTTGGTTTTGGGTGCAGCCCCAATTGATAAGGCACCGTCTCGATTGGCACCAATTGAGATGCAGGAGTTGTCCTCTTAGATTCAGGAGCTGTTGGTCAAGCAGTTTATTAGATCGAGAAGATCGCCATGGGGAGCACCGATTTTATTTATCAAGAAGAAGGATGGTTCACACCGTATGTGCATTGATTACCAGGAGTTGAACAAGTTGACGGTGAAGAATAGTTATCCCCTTCCACAGATGGATGAGCTTTTCGATTAGTTTCAGTGTGCATCTTAGTTCTCCAAGATCGATTTGAGGTCAGGATATCATCAGATGAGATTTAGATAGGACGACGTGGAGAAGACCACGTTTCAAACTCGATATGGTCATTACGAGTTCATAGTGATGCCATTTGGACTCACCTATGTGCTTGCGAAATTTATAGACTTGATGAATCAAGTATGCAAGTTGATGCTCGATCGATCAATTATCATGTTCATTCATGACATATTGGTGTATTCCAAGACCAGAGAAACAAGAGGATAACCTTCTAGAGCTTCTGGGAGTTTTGAGGCAAGAACGGCTATACGCCAATTTATCGAAGTGTGAGTTTTGGTTACGAGAGGTCCAGTTCTTGGGACACCTCGTCAACCAATACAATATTTTGGTCTATCCGGCCATGATTGATGTCTTGATGTAGTGGGTGGTTCCAAAGTCTCCCTCGGAGATTAGGAGTTTCTTAGGCTAAGTAGGATATTATTAGAGATTTATTTAGGATTTCTCCAAGATGGAAGTACCCCCTCACTCGTCTAACGAGGAAGGGCATAGATTTCTGTTGGGGCGTTAAGAAACAGGTGGCATTCAAGACTTTGAGACAGAAATTTGTTGAGGCCACAGTGTTGGTGCTCCCAAGGTTGTTGAGGATTTTGTGGTATTTTGTGATGCATCAATCACGAGTTTGGGTGCAGTGCTTATACAGCATAGGAGAGTTATTTCCTATGCTTCGTAGTAGCTGAGGTTGCATGAGGTCCGTTATCCGACTCGTGATTTGGAGTTGGGGACAGTAGTGTTTGCTCTCAAGATTTGGTGGCACTACTTGTATGGGGTATGGTGTACTATCTATACAGATCACAAGAGTTTGAGATGTCTCTTGGATTAGCCAAATCTGATTATGAGGAAGCGTAGGTGGCTTGATGTGGTCAAGGATTATCACTGTGTGATTTTTTATCATCCCAGAAAAGCCAGTGTGGTGGCTAATGCTTTGAGTTGCAAGATGGCTAGTTCTGTGATCAGAGGCCTATGTATGAGGATTTCGATTGATTCACCATCGTTGTATTTGATCAGGGAGGCTCAGGCTGAGGGAGTCAAAAAGGAAAATTGGAAGCAGTAGAGGCTCAGGGGCGGGATTGACAGGTTTGCTACTGACAGTTGTGGATTATCGACCCGGT
This sequence comes from Lactuca sativa, assembly GCF_002870075.4. Taxonomy (NCBI): domain Eukaryota; kingdom Viridiplantae; phylum Streptophyta; class Magnoliopsida; order Asterales; family Asteraceae; genus Lactuca; species Lactuca sativa. The sequence continues at coordinate 132,400,945 of NC_056624.2, forward strand.
ATGGACGTGTTTGGGTGCCAGATTATGGTGGGATCGGATAGACTGTATTGGAGGAGGCATACAAGTCTAGGGTTTTGATGCACCCTAGATCTACTAAGATGTACCAGGATTTGAGACTTAGATATTGGTGGTCGTGCATGAGGATGGAGATAGCATGGTATGTTGAGAGGTACTTGACCTGTCGAATGGTCAAGGCTGAACATTAGAGATCGCATGGTAAGTTGCAAGCACTGGGGATTCCCATGTGGAAATAGGAACATATTACTATGTATTTCATCACCAATTTACTTCATACGACTAAGGGGTATGATGTAATTTGGGTGATAGTGGATCAATTGACCAATAGTGACCATTTCTTAGCTATTCACGAGAGCTCATCGGCCGAGAAATTAGCCGACTTGTATGTGCGCGAGATCGTTTCTTGTCATGATTTTTCATTCTCCATTGTATCTGATCGAGATGTTGGGTTCACATATCGTTTCTAGTAGAAATTCCACGAAGAACTAGGTAAAAGATTGCATCTCAACACTGCTTATCATCCATAGACAGACGGTCAGAGTGAACGGACCATTCAGACACTTGAGGACATGTTGAGAGCTTGTGTCATTGATTTTGGTGAGAGTCGGGACTCCTACCTTCCCTTAGCTCTGAGTTTTGTTTTACAACAACAACTACCACTCCTGTATTGGTGTGCCACCTTTCAAAAGGGTTCCGAATGGACATGGGAAACCGAGTCAAAGATGCGAGAGTATTTTCCATAGTTGTTCGCAGCAACGGAGTTTGAGGACAAAGTATAGCTCAAGTGGGGGAGAATTGTAACATTCCAATAATGAGGTATTTTCAGTTTTAACCCTAAGTATGAAGAGTTATTGCATTTTAGCCCTTTTGTATGAGAAAGATTGCAAAAAGGCATATAATGGCATTTTTTTAATTTTCAGGATGAGCTCACATACGATGGGCGTACGTAGCGTACCTAAGCGTATGTGCCTAATCCATAAACCCTAGTTATTAGGGTTTGGACCCTATATAACATTATTAACTCTTAAATTCTAAGTCCCTCATCAGCCTCCAACCCCCATTTCGTCCATTGCAACACTAATCTTTTGTGTATGTTCCTTTGAGCTCAAAAGTGTATGTTGTGGTGCCTTTGAAACAAGGTGAAGATAGAAAGCACCAACTTGGAAGATCAAGAACTTATAGACCCAGGAACACCTCACCTCCAAGCTTCATTTGGAGGTATAAAGTTTTGAACTTGATGATCCTATATTTAACGCCCCGATTATTTAAATAAATTAATAAATGTAAGTCCCAGACTAATTTATGAAGGGTTTTAAAAGTTGAGGGTTAAAAGTATAAGTTCTGGATTTAAGTTAAAAAGTTTTTAGAAGTCAGAGTGCGTTTGGTATTTATGGGACTTGTTTTGAAAGGGGTTTCAGAAGACAGGGTATAAATGGTAAAGTAAGTATCTAGTTGGAAATAAATTTTTCATGAGGGGTTATATGGTAACTATTGGAACTCATTTGAAAAAGAATGGAAGGGGAGGGACCAGAAATGTATATTTGGGCATAAGTTTGAAAGAGACACGGGATATACCCGTATCCCTTCCCCACATCGCATCTTTAACCCTAAGAGAATCAGATGAAGCCGCCACTACCCATTAAAAGCTTTCATCGGCCACCATCTCCTTCTTCTTCTTCTTCCGACCAAGGAGGCCGTCGTCTGCTGCCTCGCCGACGAGCACCACCTCCTTGCTGCTACCGGTGACATAAGGGAAGCCGGAAGAGCCACCGAGACCGACGACTACAGCTACGTCGTTGTTGTGTGGATTCTGTGTGACCGGGAGGTTCTTGGTAAGGTCATCTGCCACTTATTTTCTCATGTCCTCGTTCGTTTTGGAGTTTTGATGCCGTGTTTGAAAGCTGTGAACACCGGCGACCCTTGAACTGCCAATTATGCCCACTCTGATGACCCCAGCCTCCTAGTCGGTGGTTCGGAGTCTTAGTCTTGTGTTGTTTTTGGATATGGATTGCTGCCATGAGTTGTATGCGTAAGCCGGGTGTCATTTGGCTTGAAATCCACTGCCACCACCTCATGGTGGTGGCTGCCACCATTTTCTGCCCCTTTTGCCGCCGCTAGCCACCGTAGGAGGTGGTTGTGTGTGTGTGTGCTTATTAATTATGATGTAGTATGTGTGATTTTGTGCAGGAACCACCACCGCCGCCACCATCGGAAATGGTGGCTGCCACTGCTGTTGACTATTGGACCTCCGTACGCCACCGTGAAGTGGGTGGTCGTGTGCATTCCCGAGCAAGAGATGTATTTTATGGTGTGTGTTTTGTTTAGCCGGAAAATCAAGAACAGCCACCGCCGGCCACGACTAGGGTGGTTGTGTGTGTGTGTGTGTGTGTTTAGTTTTGGTTTAAGCTCTGTAACTGTATTTAGCAAAATGAATAATAAAAAGAAACTCAAAGCCACCACCGTAAGGTGGCCGCCGCCGCCGTAAGCCACCATTGACCACCACTACCCGAGGTGGTAGTAGGTGGTGCCCCACTAGCAAACCCTAATGGACTTAGAGATTGGCTTTAGGCCTATTGGGCCATATTTGGGTGGAAAACCCTAATTATGAGTATTGGGCCTTAGACTTATTGGGCCCACTTATGGGCCATTGGGATTGGATTGTGAATTAAGCCCAAATTATTCCATGCCATTTATCTACTAGAGTAAAGGAATTAATAGATCAAGTCCTTAATGGGCTAATTGAGAAAATCCTAATATTTGAGAATTTATCACGACACACACGAGAATTATTTAATAAGTGATATATTAAATTATAATCATTGGCAGAAATTAATCTAAGCAATAATGGACTTAATGGATTAAGTCCTTAGTGGGTTAAGCTCTTAATGGGGTAAGTGAGAAACAGTTAAACCTAATTATCATTTTATGTGAAGCCCTAATTTCACTTGGGCTTTATGTTGGGCCATCCAAGAACAAGCAAATGGAATAGAATAATTTAATGGGCTTTAGGGTAAGGCCCATAGGAGGGTTTAGGCCCAATTTGGAGAATTGGGCCATAGCTTGGGCCTAGATGGTTGTATGATATTGGGCCTTTAGAATAAGATGTGTTGGACTGGACTGAATAATTGGGCCTTAAGGGAAGTCCATGTAGATGTTTGGGCCCAATTTGGAAAATTGGGCCATAGTTGGGCCTTGGTCCATTATTAGACTTTTGGGCCTTTGGTTTGGGCTTTGGGCTAGAGTCAAGCTAAGATAGGGGTAAAGTAGTCTTTTACCCAAGTATGGACTTATGGTTATGAATTGGAACCCAATTATTAATTGGGTGTTATTTTGGTGTTGATAGTTCGGGAATCTGTCATCCAACAGCTGGGGTTGAGTCTGTGGGATTTCAGCAGTGTGGGATTGTGTCTACGAGACTTCAGCAGTGTGAGGTGAGTTTCCTTCCAGTTGTAACGGGTCTACGACCACCATACTGGCCCATTTAGTTAGAAGTAGTTCCGGACCTTGGTCCGATGTAGTAGTATGTATGCTTGATGTCTTTGTGATTCATGCATGTTTTGTTATGTGTAGTATGTCGGGCAAGCCCGATACAGAATATGATTATGCTATATGTTCGTGATATGTTATATCCAGTTTATTCCGGACTTCGGTCTGATGCCGGGCGAGGCCCGATGCAGTGGGTAGGGCCCAAGTTATTCTGGAGTTCGGTCCGATGCCGAATGGGGCCCGATAAAGTGGGCGGGGCCCAAATTATTTCGGACTTCGGTCCGATGCCAGGCGGGGACCAAGTTATTCCGGACTTCAGTCTGATGCCGGCGGGGCCTAAGTTATTTCGGACTTAGGTCCGATACCGGGCGGGGCCCAAGTTATTTCGTACTTCGGTCCGATGCCGGGTGGGGCCCAATGCAGTGGGCGGGGCCCAATATGTGTTTATATGTTATTGTATGGTATGTGGTAGTTTGGGGGAGCTCACTAAACTTCTTGCTTACAGTTTCAGTTTTTGGTTTCAAGTACTTCCGCTAGTAAGGGGAAGAGCTCGGGATGATAGCATCGCACACACCACAGCTTCAGTTTTCCTTATCCTGGGAGTTTTCATTAGAAACTGTGATATGTTTTGATACAGTTGTTATGTTACATTTGTTATGACCTTTTTGGATACTTGATCCACAGTTTTTGTTGGTATGTTATCGATGATGTGATTTTAGTATTATTAAAACAAAAATTTTTGGGTCGTATTTTTGGATGTTACAAGTTGGTATCAGAGCCTTGGTTTGAGGGATTCAGGCATACTTTCGGGTACGACTGGACTCAAACTAAGGAAATGGTAAAACGTTTTCAGAAAGAAAAATCTTTTCAAATGAGTTTTTGAAAAAGAAACTTAAAAAGAAAAGAGTTTTGAGAAAGAGAAAAAGGGTGTGGTGCATGTGATCTGCCGAGCTCAAGTAAGTACTCCTAAATTACCCATACAAGTTTATGTTATGATTATAAGTTTCAGCTTCAGTAGAACAATATGCTATAATAGGACTAAGGATCTAGGAGGATGCCTTATGTGCCTGCTATATGTGTTTCAGCTTTATGAGAATTGCATGCTAGTATTGAGGAGACAGTAGTAGGATAGCCTGTTTAGGTTATGCCTGATAGTATGAGCTTAGCATTATATGCTAGTACAATTTCTCGTTATGAGAATAGATTAGCTTGAGTAGTTTCCTGTGTCCGAATGCTGCTTGCTTTGAGCTTTATAGGACTCTGAGTGATGGGAGTTAGCCATAAGGTGAATACGTCACGTCACATGTGATCAGGGTTGAATAATCTTAGAGTACTGGATTTGGCCTTATTGTGCAGCTCTCGTTTGAGTCTAACCGCTATAGTGATGAGTCTTTTATTCAAAGGATTATCTGAGCCTCGTCACATGTGATGGTATTCAGGTGATGGCTAATTGGCATTACAAGGAGGCCTTCAACAACTAAGGATTGGTTTGGGTGGAGATAGAGATTTTCCCTAGAGCAAGCCTAGTATAAGAGTAGCAGAGATCAGTAGCAATAAAAAGGGACTTGGTGGAGTCAAGGCAGTTCTTGAGGAAAGTACGGATATATGTGGAAGGTAGTATGGGCCCGTACTACTGAAAGCAGAGGATCCGTACTCGAATCAAGGAAGGCTGAGATAAGACCAGGGAGCTTGTAGTGTGTAAGATCCCTCGAGTTTTGATGAGTATTGTGATTTTAATGATGGTATATTACCGAGTATAGCGATGCTACGTGGTAGACCAGATTGTAGTTATGGTGTCTCCGAGGGATCAGGCTTGGACTCTGTAGTCGGGCAGCTCGATGATTAGATGAGGGAGTTCATTCCATCTGAGGTTACATGCAGTATCATTAACCAGACTCCTATGATCCTCAATATGATCAAGGAGGGAATTATAGAGATTTGTGTTGAGAGGCCGAGTGCAATCTGCACTGAGATAACAGTCATGATGGGGAGCTGTATGTTGATGTTTCGGGAATTTAGAGTTGTGAGGCTTCAGATTGTCAGGGGGATTAGGGACCCCATTGTTAGCAGCAGATGGTTGACAGATGTCACCAACACTTTTAGTACCAGCCGTTGTCTCGAAAGGAGACAAGATCTGACTTACTTCCTATCTCTTGAGGGATAGAGCATGAGATTGATAGGAAGAGGTTGGTAGTGAGTTGAGTGATGATGCGATTGATGCTAGGTCATGGGATGACTTTTAAAATAGATTATGGGCAGAGTGTGCCCTGGAGATTGAGGCGCAACAGTTGTTAGATCTCCACCAGACGACATGGACTGTGGCAGAGATTACTGCCAAGTCTCGAGAAAGAGCTTATATGGTACCACAGTATGCAGCAGGTGAGGAAAAGAAGAAGGTAAGTTACCAGCAAATACTGTAGAATGATAGCAGGGAGATCGTGAGTATCTCGGGGTGGAAGACCTTGAATGATATGACTTCTAGAGCTTGAGAATGAGATTTGGACTTGGAGCACATTGGTAAGAGGGAATCAGATTAGTTGCTTATATTGAGGGGCCTCGGAAGGGGACCCTAGATTTCAAATCAGCTTTTGAGGGACCAGCAGGGTTAGATTCAGTACAACACGTGCGGGAAACCTCACAAAGGAGCCTTCGTTCCAAGGGTTTGAGTAAGTATGACTCTAGGCTATCCTCTATCTGTGTTTGAAATATATTTTCAAGAGATGTCATATGGCAGTTGCATGCCGAGAAGCATTAGCGAATAGTGATAGAGCAATTCCCAAGATTACGGGTTCGGGAAGTACAACGTCATCTTGGTTTATTCCAAGACTGAGGAGCAGCACGAGAAGCACCTGAGGGAGGTTCTAGAGACTTTAATGAGGGAGAGAATTTTCGCAAGGTTCTTCAATTGCGAGTTTTGGTTGCGCGGGGTGCAATTTCTTGGGCACCTTGTTAATCAGAAGGATATTCTAGTTGATCCGGCCAAGATAGAGGCTGTGATCCAGTGGGAAATTTTGAGGTCTCTAATTGAGATTCGGAACTTCCTGGGTTTATCGGTTTATTACCAGAGATCTATTTGGATTTTTAGAAGTCGTGTAATCTTTTGGATTAGCTGGTGTTGAAAACCTAGCAATGGTAAGTGTGGTTTTCAGCAGATTGGGCTTAGAATGGTAAGAAGGAATGAGAATCCTTCCATTATTGTGTGTCGTAAGACGTTAGTTGAATCAAAGTGGGGAGAATCATCCAAGGATTCAGAGGTAGGAGTAGTTTTGAAACTAGGATATGTTTCGCATATTTATTTGGAAGGAAGACAGCCTAAGCAGTTATATGGTTTGAGGATAGTGTGAGATGGAAGTTCGGAAAGAAACTTGCCAATAAGGAGATTGCGTTCCCGTAATGTTTGCTAGCAAGCTGTAGGGAATTAGATTAGGGATTCCAGTTAGGACATGAGTTCAGCTGAGTGCAAGTCAAGCGCGTGTTTGTTCTAATATGGAGAGTGTTGTAAGTCTACGGGTGTAGTCGTAGCATTCACTAGCAGCCAGATAGTGTTAGAGTGTTGTAAGCCTACGGGTGCAGCTATAGCATTCACCAGCAACCAGATAGTATTAGAGTGTCGTAAGTCTGTGAGTGTAGTCGTAGCATTCAGTAGGTTGGTAGATAGCGTGAGTGCATTGTTAGGACGCGGAAAGAACAGTAGTACCCACCAGTTCGGGTGTAGCAGTGAGGAGATGGAAATCCACGGATTGGATTTCGTAATTACCCAGACGGGCTAGACCTGGTTAAGCCAGTGATAAGATTGTAGAAGCGCCACTACAGAGAAGAGAGCAAGGAAGCAGCGGACTGCTTAAGGCCATTTATGACATAAGGCTATCAATGGTCAGGTAGCAATCACTTTTAGCTTTGGGTTTGGTGACGTCAGGATTCGACGCATGGAACCAATCAGTTAGATTAGAAGGCCGTTAGGGACACAGTGACAAGATAACTAGTAGCAGCTAGATCCATAGAAGGATTTCATTCAGATGTCATGCAAGGCGGCTAAGCAGGGAGTCCTTTGGCTCCGCAGTTGGGCTGGAACCCGATATTTTAGATGATTGGCGGAAAATTGAGACCAGGTAGGTCTCGGTAGATGTTGGGAAGCATCCATGTGGCAACATACAGTTCCAGGCAGTTCAGTGTTCAGACAGTTCAGTGTTTCGGGCAGTTCAGTGTTCAGACAGTTCAATGTTTCAGGCAGTTCAGTGTTTTTTCAGGCAGATCAGGGATTCAGACAGTTTTGGGTCTTCAACAGTAATGGTATTTCAGGATCTCATGTATGATAAGCGTAACAGATTGCTGAGTAATTCTTAGTCACCCACCGCAGGGTTCATCTATAATGATTCAGTATGAGTGGTCTGTTAGGGATTCAGATCATCTAGAGATAGCAAATTTCATATAGAGTACATGTAATCTTGTTGCAAGGAATTCGTTCACCTGAGGGTTTTAGGGCTTTGCAAAGATTGGTCATGGCTACCCTAGTAGGGCTAGGGTGTGCCCAGGATGGTCACCATTTTACTAGAGTATGTTGACATGTGAGAGATGATAGGGAATGATTTCGAGGACCAAATCTAATTTAAGTGGGGGAGAGTTGTAACACTCCGTTTATTTAAATAAATTAATAAATGTAAGTCCCAGACTAATTTGTGAAGGATTTTAAAAGTTGAGGGTTAAAAGTATAAGTTCTGGATTTAAGTTAAAAAGTTTTTAGAAGTCAGGGTGCGTTTGGTAATTATGGGACTTGTTTTGAAAGGGGTTTCAGAAGACAGGGTATAAATGGTAAAGAAAGTATCTAGTTGGAAAGAAATTTGTTATGAGGGGTTATATGGTAACTATTGGAACTCATTTGAAAAAGAATGGATGGGGAGGGTGTAACGCCCCATTCCTAAAAGTATTTATGTATGAGTCCCTGAGATTTAAGAGAAAGGGGAATGTTGGTCCTTTTATGGGAAAAGTGGAAAAGGGAAGACCATGCATGAAAAAGGGATCATGCTGGGTACGCCCAGCGTAAGCTGTACGTATCCCAAGCGTAGTGGAGGAAGAAACGCGGGTGTTTGGGTGAGTACGCCTCGCGTACTCTCAGAATCCCCAAAACCCTAATTTTAAGGCAACTACTATATAAAGAACATAAAGGCTTCCTCCTTAGCCTCCATAATCACTCTCCTAACCTCAGAAACCCTAAGATAGCCGTCCCACCTCCTTGATTGGGTGTTTTTGGTCTTGGAAAGCTTGGATTAGAAAAGGAGAGCATAAAGGAAGAAAGGAGAAGTTGTCAAAGAAGGAGAGGAACGGCTAGAGCTTATAGATCTGGGAAGATATCATCCTTTGGAGCCTATTTGAGGTATAAAGCTTCTTGCTTGACATTCATATTGTGTAGATGTATGTGTTGTGAAGCTTTGACACCATTCTTGTCCCAAAAGTCCTCATTTTGATGCATGTTTTGAGTTGGGCGAGATTATCTGTCCTTTCAGACCTTTGGAGAGTTCTTGAGTGAGAAAAATGAGGTCCCAGGGACTGTGGTTGTTCCATGTGTGAGATATGTGGGTCTTTATGGATTAAGACCTTGGATTAAGAGCCTTATGGACGTCCCAAGTGATAAAGTTTGAGACTTTATGAATCTTGGGCATATTTGGCCTAAGGATCTGAAATATGGGCTTAAGAGCGTTAACCATTAAGACGTTGTGTGATGTTGTTGAGCTGTGAGGTTACACCCCGCGTAACCTACGAGTATGCCCAGCGTAGCGGGCCAGTGTCCCGATCCCATGTTGCGAGCATTGTTGTACGCCCAGCGTACCCCATCTATGGCATTTTCAATTTGGGCCTTATAGTTTGGGCTGTTATTGGGCTGCTGGATTTTGGGCCGAGACTGAACATTATGGATAGAGTATTATGGGCCCATTGGTTGTTATGGATCATGAGTTTAGGCCCATTTGGTGGCGTGGGCCCAATTTAGTAAATTGGGCCAATAGTGGGCTTTGCTTTGGACTTCTGGACTTTGGGCCATTGGTGGGCTTGGGAGCTTACCTAGTGTTGGGCCGAACTGAGTTAAGGGTAAAATGGTCAATTTACCCTTGGAAGAGTATTGTGCTTAGCCTAATGATTATTTGTGCTATGTTGGCTAGTTTGGGACTTTCGGTGAGTCGGTGATTCGAGAATCTGCTTCTTCAGTTCAGAGTTTCGGCAGTGCGAGATGAGTTATCCTCACTATATCAACAGGGTCTAAGGCACCAAGGTCGGCCCTTTATCGGATTGAGATCCGGGTATTTGTTTCTATGTTATTGCTTTGATATGTTTGCATCCTGGTAGCTAGGATGGTATATATGTTAGATACCTGGTTGAGGTCGGTATCCTGATATGTAGGGTGATGCTATGCTAGTGACCGGTTAGGTCGGTATCCTGGTTAGGATGATGATATGTTATGTGATCTGTTTGATTGGCTTATTGACTGTGAATTGTTGTATGATTGTATGTTTATGTGCACATGGTTGTTTGGACTGGAGTTGGGTTGAGGCGGGTCCTGCTTTGTGCTGTAGGCCAAGATACCCAAGGCGGACCGTTGTCCCGAAGGCCCAGCGAGCGGTCCGGATAGGCTGTAGGCCCCAAGAGGGCGGACCAGACGTGTCGAGGCTCGGAGACTGGACCAGACCGACTGAAGGCCCGGTGCGGTCGGACCAGTCATATTGTAGACTCAGAGAGTGGACCGGGTGGATTGAAGGCCCGGTGCGGGCGGACCAATCACACTGCAGACTCGATGTATATGGCTAGACTCGGAGGGTGGACCAGGTGGACTGTAGGCCGGTGCGGCGGACCAGTCACATAGTAGACCCGAAGTGCATGGCTGTTTTGTGATCGGATATCATATGACATGTTATGCGTGTATGGTATATGTGGTTGGTATTTTGGGGATATCTCACTAAGCTTTCGGGCTTACAGTTGTGGTTTAATGTTTTTTTCAGGTTCTTCAAGAGACCGTGGCAAGGCGAAGGCGTGATCATACCGCTCCTCATGTTTATGTTGTGATGTGATTCTGGGAATACTCTAAATAAATTGTATTGAAAACCTTTTTGCAATAATTTAATGAAATCGGGTTGTTTTTGAAAAGTTTAAATTGGTTGGAATTTTTCGGTTGTTTCAAGTTGGTATCAGAGCCATGGTTTGAGTGAATTGGAGGCACACTCGTGTGACTCCAGTCTCAAATCGAGGAGGGTTTTCAAAAGAGAATTTAAAATGGTTTTCAAAAGAGAGTAAAGGAGGACGCAGAGGTATGATCAGCCGGAGCCAGTAAGTAACCCCAAAATACCATACATGATATTTGTTTTTGAGCTTTGATAGAACAGCATGCTAGTGCTAGGCTAGGGATCTTTAGGATTTCATGATAATGTTGCCTTATTTATGATGCCTGTTAGCCTAGGGCTTCCTTGTGGGAGATTTCCAGTGTTCCTCTAGTAGTGAGGGTTGCGCGCTTGTTTTGTATGTTTTCACTAGGGTGTTGTGGTAGTACTTCATAAAAATATGGGTAAGTGTGGAAGGTAGTATGGGCCCGTACTATTGAAAGCATAGGACCCATACGCGTATTAGGGAAACCATGACCTCTAGGGTTGGGTTGAGAGTTGGTTCCCGGGTTAGTGGGAAGTGTCTGAGATTTTTGTGGTGTCTTTCAGTATGGAGATTCCGAGGCATGCTGGGAGTGGATCCGGGTCAGGATCGGGAGTAGGAGAGGGAGTTCCGGGCGGGTCAGTACCGCCCGAGGATGTTGGTCAGATGACCACGTGCGAGTTGGATGCGAGGATTCGTGTGATCCTGCATGATGAGGTTGTTGCATTGTTCCGGGCTGAGTTGCCGGAACTGTTTGGGTCGATCAAGACCGCCATGGTTGAGTATTTTGATGAGCGTTATGCAGCTCTCACAGAGACGGTTGCCGCAGCGGCTACAGCGGCTGTAGCAGCGACAGGGGGAGGAGCTGGTTAGGGTTTTCAGTATTGGGACTTCACTAATACGAAGCCTTCTACCTTTGATGGAGTTCAGGACCCGATCGTTGCTATGAGATGGTTGTCGGACGTGGAGGGGTGTTTCTTCACGTGTTCATGCCCTACTGATCAGAGGGTGAGGTGTGCTCTGAACCTGTTGAGGCTCGGGGCGAAGGATTGGTGGAGATTGACCACGGGGTCATATTCGGATGCGCAGAGGGCTGTGGTTTCATGGGATCAGTTCAGAGAGATGTTCAACACTCGTTATGTTCCGCGGGTTAAGAGAGAGAGATTGGCTCAGGAGTTCCATGAGCTGAAGCAGGGTTCGGAGTCGGTGACTCAGATCATCAGGATGTTCACTGAGAGGGCGATGTTTTGCCCTGAGTTCGCTTCGGAGCAGGCTCAGATGTCCCGATATCTGAGCATGCTCAAGAGAAATATCAGACAGTTTGTGTCTACGCAGAGGTGCAAGACTTTGTTGGAGTTGTAGGAGGCCGCCAGGCGGCGTGAGTTAGACATTGAATTGCAGTTGCGTGAGTTGAGGCAGGCTCCGGTGCAGTCGCAGCCGGCGCCGAAACGGTCCAAGACCATTAATTCTAGGGTGGGAGATCAGAGTAGCCACGCTTGTGGGAAGTGTGGGAGGGGTCACACCGGAGTTTGTAGGTCCGGTGGTGCATGCCGCAAGTGCGGAAAGGAGGGGCATTATGCGAGGGATTGTCGGCAGTCAGCGCCTGTTCGGGATTTGAGGATTTGTTATCATTGTCATCAGGTTGGGCACTTGAGGGTCAACCGTCCACAGCTTGCTGTAGGACTGGTGCAGGCTCCAGCACCGTCTACTTTGAGGATCACGGGTGGAGGTCAGGGTGGAGCGGAGCCCCAAGGGCTCAGGGTCGTGCTTTTCAGCTTTCAGCAGAGGAGGTCAGGGCAGTGCCGGATGTATCTGCGGGTATGTTTCCTTTTTTATATTTTGTTATCTTGTGATTATTGTGGAGCATTGTTTATCTGCTAGTTTATCAGATTGAGATCTGGGTATTTGTTGCTATGTTATTGCTTTGATATATTTGCATCCTGGTAGCTAGGATGGTATATATGTTAGAGACCTGGTTGAGGTCGGTATCCTGATATGTAGGGTGATGCTATGCTAGTGACCGGTTAGGTCGGTATCCTGGTTAGGATGATGATATGTTATGTGATCTGTTTGATCGGCTTATTGACTGTGAATTGTTGTATGATTGTATGTTTATGTGCACATGGTTGTTTGGACTAGAGTTGGGTTGAGGCGGGTCCTGCTTTATGCTGTAGGCCAAGATACCCAGGGCAGACCGGTTGTCCCGAAGGCCCAGCGAGTGGTCCGAATAGGCTGTAGGCTCCAAGAGGGCGGACCAGACGTGCCGAGGCTCGGAGAATGGACCAAGCTGACTGAAGGCCCGGTGCGGGCGGACCAGTCATACTGTAGACTCAGAGAGTGGACCAGGTGGATTGAACGCCCGGTGCGGGCAGACCAATCACACTGCAGACTCGATGTATATGGCTAGACTCGGAGGCTGGACCAGGTGGACTATTGGCCGGTGCGGCGGACCAGTCACACAGTAGACCTGAAATGCATGGCTGTTCTGTGATCGGATATGATATGGCATGTTATGCGTGTATGGTATATGTGGTTGATATTTTGGGGATATCTCACTAAGCTTTCGGGCTTACAGTTGTGGTTTAATGTTTTTTTCTGGTTCTTCAGGAGACCGTGGCAAGGCGAAGGCATGATTGTACCACTCCTCATGTTTATGTTGTGATGTGATTCTGGGAATACTCTAAATAAATTGTATTGAAAACCTTTTTGCAATAATTTAATGAAATCGGGTTGTTTTTGAAAAGTTTAAATTGGTTGGAATTTTTTGGTTGTTTCAGAGGGACTAGAAATGTATATTTGGGCATAAGTTTGAAAGAGACACGGGAGATACCCGTATCCTTTCCCCACATCGCATCTTCAACCCTAAGAGAATCAGATGCAGCCGCCACTACCCATTGAACGCTTTCATCGGCCGCCATCTCCTTCTTCTTCTTCTTCTTCTTCTTCCGACCAACGAGGCCGTCGCCAGCTGCCTCGCCGACGAGCACCACCTCCTTGCTGCTGCCGGTGACATAAGGGAAGCCGGAAGAGCCACCGAGACCGGCGACTACGGCTACGTCGTTGCTGTGTGGGTTCTGCGTGACCGGGAGGTTCTTGGTAAGTTCATCTGCCGCTTATTTTCCTCGTTCGTTTTGGTGTTCTGACGCCGTGTTTGAAGGCTGTGAACACCAGCGGCCCTTGAACCGCCAATTCTGCCCACTCCGACGACCCCAGCCTCCTAGTCGGTGGTTGGGAGTCTTAGTCTTGTGTTTTTTTTGGACATGGATTGCTGCCATGAGTTTTATGCGTAAGCTAGGTGTCATTTGGCTTGAAATCCACCACCACCACCTCATGGTGGTGGCTGCCACCGTTTTCTGCCCCTTTTTCCGCCACTAGCCACCGTAGGAGGTGGCTGTGTGTGTGTGTGCTTATTAATTATGACATAGTATGTGTGATTTTGGACAGGAACCACCACTGCCGCCACCATCAGAAATGGTGGCTGCCGCCGCTGTGCCGTTGCTGTTGACTATTGGACCTCTGTACGCTACCGTGAAGTTGGTGGTCGTGTGCATTCCCGAGCAAGAGACGTATTTTATGGTGTGCGCTTTGCTTAGCCGGAAAATCAAGAACAGCCACCGCTAGCCACCACTAGGGTGGTTGTGTGTGTGTGTGTGTTTGTGTTAGTGTGTGTGTTTAGTTTTGGTTTAAGCTCTGTAATTGTATTTAGCAAAATGAATATAAAAAGAAAATCAAAGCCACCACCGTAAGGTGGCCGCCGCCACCATGAGCCGCCGCCACCATGAGCCGCCATTGACCACCACTACCCGAGGTGGTAGTGGGTGGTGCCCCACTAGCAAGCCCTAATGGGCTTAGAGATTGGCTTTGGGCCTATTGGGCCATATTTGGGTGGCAAACCCTAATTATGAGAATTGGTCCTTAGAGTTATTGGGCCCACTTGTGGGCTATTGGGATTGGATTGTGAATTAAGCCCAAATTATTCCATGCCATTTATCTACTAGCGTAAAGGAATTAATGGATCAAGTCCTTAATGGGCTAATTGAGAAAATCCTAATATTTGAGAATTTATCAGGACACACACGAGAATTATTTAATAAGTGATATATTAAATAATAATCATTGGCAGAAATTAATCTAAGCAATAATGGACTTAATGGATTAAGTCCTTAGTGGGTTAAGCTCTTAATGGGTTATGTGAGAAACACTTAACCCTAATTATCATTTTATGTGAAACCCTAATTTCTCTTGGGCTTTATGTTGGGCCATCCAAGAACAAGCAACTGGACTAGAATAATTTAATGGGCTTTAGGGTAAGGCCCATAGGAGGGTTTAGCCCTAATTTGGAAAATTAGGCCATAGATTGGGCCTAGATGGTTGTATGATATTGGGCCTTTAGAATAAGACATGTTGGACTGGACTGAATAATTGGGCCTTAAGGGAAGTCCATGTAGATGTTTGGTCCCAATTTGGAAAATTCGGCCATAGTTGGGCCTTGGTCAATTATTAGACTTTTGGGCATTTGGTTTGGGCTTTGGGCTAGAGTCAAGCTAAGATAAGGGTAAAGTAGTCTTTTACCCAAGTATAGACTTGTGGTTATGAACTGGAACCCAATTATTAATTGGGTGTTATTTTGGTGTTGATAGTTCGAGAATCTGTCATCCAACAGTTGGGGTTGAGTATGTGGGATTTCAACAGTGTGGGATTGTGTCTACAGGACTTTAGTAGTGTGAGGTGAGTTTCCTTCTAGTAGGAATGGGTCTATGGCCACAATGTCGGCCCGTTTAGTTAGCAATAGTTCCGGACCTTGGTCCGATGCAGTAGTATGTATGCTTGATGTCTTTGTGATTCATGCATGGTTTGTTATGTGTAGTATGTCGGGCAAGCCCGATACAGAATGTGATTATGCTATATGTTCATGATATGTTATATCCAGTTTATTCCGGACTTCGGTCCGATGCCAGGCGGGGCCCGATGCAGTGGGCAGGGCCCAAGTTATTCCGGACTTCAGTCCGATGCCGAGCGAGGCCTGATAAAGTGGGCGGGGCCCATATTATTTCGGAATTCGGTCCGATGCCGGGTGGGGCCCAATGCAGTGGGCGGGGCCCAAGTTATTCCGGACTTCGGTCCGATACCGGACGGGGCCCGATGCAGTGGGCGGTGCCCAAGTTATTCCGGACTTCGGTCCGATAGTGGGCGGGGCCCAATATGTGTTTATATGTTAATGTATGGTATGTGGTAGTTTGGGGGAGCTCACTAAGCTTCGTGCTTTTAGTTTCAGTTTTTGGTTTCAGGTACTTCCGCTAGTAACGGGAAGAGCTCGGGATGATAGCATCGTACACACCACAGCTTCAGTTTTCCTTATCCTGGGAGTTTTCATTAGAAACTGTGCTATGTTTTGATATAGTTGTTATGTTACATTTGTTATGACCTTTTTAAATACTTGATCCACAGTTTTTGTTGGTATGTTATCGATGATGTGATTTTAGTATTATTAAAACAAAAATTTTTGGGTCGTATTTTTGGATGTTACACAATCACTAGATCTTGCTTATGTTCAAAGTTTATGCCTATTAGCCCCATATTCTTGGTCCTTTTCAGTATGAGCTACTTAGACCCAATGTGTTGTCCTTTGGATGTTTTAGGGTATTTGTAATGACAAAAATATGATATTGGCTGTTAGTACTTCCCCAAGCATGAGTTTGGTTGTCTTAATGGCTTTAGATGTTGGGTTTTTTTTTGTGTTAAGCACTTAATGGCCATGCTAGACCATAAAGTTGGCAACTTTATGGTCAAGGAAAAGATTTGGGGCTTAGATATGGTTTTGGACAAAAAGTCTTGATGAATTAAGCACTTAATGAGTTGGTCGGCTGACCAAGTGCGTACGTTGGGCGTACTAAATGGTATGTTGTGCGTACGTGGTCTATGCCCCGACTCCTCGGTCAAACAGAGTACACCCCGTGTATATCTGTGTACGCTCCACGTACGAGGCTGGGTCACCTCGGATGGGTTGTTAAGTTTGACCAATCTTGACTAAATGGTATTTTGGGTGATTTGGTATTAATTTAAGTTGGGCAATATTTTGGATAATAGGTGTTTGTTAGAGCCTATTTTCAGAGCAGAGATTTATTCGGCTTGTGTTTAGAATGATATATGAGTTTTCCTTACTATACTCATGAGTCGATGGCACCAATTTCGGCCCACTAGATTCATTATCCTGGTTTATTCGATAATGTTGAGCTAGTATCTGATTAAGTAGTGGATATATACGGTTATATGTATTTTCTGGTTCTATGTTTACGTATTTTTGTTACATATGTTGACTTATTATGGTTTGGTTGAGGTGGTCCTGCTTTGTGCTGAAGGTTAAGGCACTCGGGTCAGTCTGGATAGGTTGTAGGGCCTGCGAGGTGGTCTAGTCAGGCCGAAGGCCCGTAGAGCGGTCCAGATAGGTTGTAGGCCCTACGAGGCCGTCCAGTCAGGCTGAAGGCTTATATTTGTAGGCTTTTTTTTATTATATTGTGTGATGGTACTTGGGGTAACTCACTAAGCTTTGGCTTACAAGTTTAATCTATTGTTTTAGGTACTTCCAAGGATTGGGGGAAAGTGAAGGCATGAACGTGCACATATACCTATTTTCATGATATTGGTTTTTGGGACACTCTAATATGACTTTACTTTGAAACAATGTTTCTTTTTGCAACAATGATGGTCAATGGTTCCTTTTGAAAAGTTTTAAATTTTTATGATTTTGGAGTGTTACATATTTTTGGGACGTTACATCCATCATGATGTATCGAAAGGGATACGCCATTAATATTATTTACATGTTACGAAACTTAGAACTGAAACTCTAATTTCGTGGTTGAAATTAACATTAATAATCAAACATACAACTACAATTCTTCATGCTTACAATATTTCATAGAGTCAAAGGATTCGCAAAATAGCTATTTGTTTCCTTCTTAACTGAGTTGCACCGCTCAAGGCTTTCTAAGTGTCGTTATAAATTAGAAATGGAAAACACCCAATTTTGGCAGGTTCTACGTTCGCAGAAACCTCGTTCCTTGCATTGTTTCCAGGATATATGAGTCGTTTCGTCGAGCCACTATCACCATGTATGGGTCTTCCCAGTTGGGGCTCAACTTCCTAATGTGCTCCTGCCTACTTGCTTCATTTCTTATGATTTTGGAGTGTTACATATTTTTGGGACGTTACATCCATCATGATGTATCGAGAGGGATACTCCATTAATATTATTTACATGCTACGAAACTTAGAACTTAAACTCTAATTTCGTGGTTGAAATTAACATTAATAATTAAACTTAGAACTACAATTCTTCATGCTTACAATATTTCAGAGAGTCAAAGGATTCGCAAAATATCTATTTGTTTCCATCTTAACTGAGTTGCACCGCTCAAGGCTTCCTAAGTGTCGTTATAAATTAGAAATGGAAAACACCCAATTTTGGCAGGTTCTACGTTCGCAGAAACTGCGTTCCTTGCATTGTTTCCAGGATATACGAGTCGTTTCGTTGAGCTACCATCACCATGTATGGGTCTTCCCAGTTGGGTCTCAACTTCCCAATGTGCTCCTGCCTACTTGCTTCATTTCTTATGATTTTGGAGTGTTACATATTTTTGGGACGTTACATCCATCATGATGTATCGAGAGGGATACATCATTAATATTATTTACACGTTACGAAACTTAGAACTTAAACTCTAAATTCGTGGTTGAAATTAACATTAATAATCAAACATACAACTACAATTCTTCATGCTTACAATATTTCATAGAGTCAAAGGATTCTCAAAATATCTATTTGTTTCCATCTTAACCGAGTTGCACCGCTCAAGGCTTCCTAAGTGTCGTTATAAATTAGAAATGGAAAACACCCAATTTTGGCAGGTTCTATGTTCGTAGAAACCTCGTTCCTTGCATTGTTTCTAGGATATACGAGTCATTTCGTCGAGCCACCATCACCATCTATGGGTCTTCACAGTTGGGGCTCAACCTCCTAATGTGCTCCTGCTTACTTGCTTCATTTCTTATGAGCACCACGTCTCCCACTGCCCAATATCTCCCTTTGACTTGTTTATTGTAGTATCTCTCCACCATTACCTTGTATGTTGTCTGTTGTATGCTTGTGTTGTTGTGTCTCTCTTCTAGCTGATCCAGGCTTACTCGTTGGTTGGCCTCATTGGATTACACATAAGGATTCGAAGTCCTTAACGTTTGGATGCTGACTTTAATTAGGACTACCACCTTGGTACCATAGACTAGGTTGAATGGTATTTCTTTGGTAGGGTCCTAACATTGGTCCGATACAACCAGAGAACGTGTTGCAACTCATCGACCTAGTTCCCTTTCTACATCCATAATCTAGTTAATCCTTTTTACCATAGTCCTATTGGTTACTTCCACTTGTCCATTCGCCTGAGGATGGGCTACCGATGAAAAGTTTTGCTTGATGCCTTTATCCTAACACCGTTTTTTGAACGGATTATCCATGAATTGTTTTCCGTTGTTGCTTAAAATAGTGTGTGGAAGACCGTATAAACACACTATTTGCCTCCATACAAACTTGGTAACTTTTACATATGTAATAACTGCCAACACCTCATCCTCGACCCATTTAGTAAAGTAGTCTTCTGTTACTATCAGAAATTTCAGCTTCCTTAGGGATTTCGAGAATGGTCCCACAATGTCGATGCCCCATTGTAGAAATGGCCAAGGGCTTGTCATACTCGTCATTACCATAGAGGGTATTTTTGGTACGTTAGAATGCACATGACAACTATGGCATTTCCTAATAGTTGAGTTCGTGTCACTCAACATGGTTGGCCAAATCTAGGGGTGAGCATTTGGACCTATGGACCGGACCAAACCGGACCTGATCGTTTTTTTTAGACCACTGGGCCTGTTCTCAGTTCTAGGATTTAACCAAAACCGACCCCGTTTTTTTACCGGCTCTGTCCAGCCAGTTTCGGGTAAAAACTAGTTTTGGACCGGCCTATTTAAAAAACAGTTGTATTCTGTGAAATTCTTTAAACAATCATATCTCATTCGTTTTAAGTTGGACTGACATGCAGTTCTTTCCAACGTATAATTTAGAGTTTGTAGATATATTTAGATTATAAATTTCTTCTTTTTGTTGTTATACTCAATTAGTTACAAACCTTCAAAGATGAGATATTAAAGCTGAAATATTTCAGCTTTTCAGCAAGAAATCTAAACTTTTGTATTCTGTAAAATTCTTTAAATAAGCATATCTCATTCAGTTCAAGCCGGATTGATATATGGTTTTTTTCAACGTGTAATTTAAAGTGTGTAGATAATTTTAGGCTATCATTTTGTTGTTATTGGTGTTATATTCAATGATTTTTAATCCTTCAAAGATGTGATATCAAAGTTGAATTATTTCAGCTTTTCAGCAAGAATTTTAAGCTTTTGTATTATGTGAAATTCTTTAAACAGGCATATCTCATTCGTGGTTTTTACCAACTTGTAATTTATAGTTTGTTGATGTTTTTTGATTATAACTTTGTTGTTTTTGGTGGTATATTCAATAAATTAAATTACTTCAACGATCAGATTTCAAAGCTGAAATATTTCACATTCTCAGCAAGAAATTTAAGCTTTGGTATTTTGTAAAATTCTTTAAACAAACATATCTCATTCGTTTTAAGTCGAATTGATATGCGGTTTTTCCAATGTGTAAATTAGAGTTTATAGATAATTTTAGACTATAATTTTGTTGTTTTTGGTATTAGATTCAATGAGTTACAATCCTTCAAAAATGAGATATCAAAGCTGAAATATTTCAGCTTTTCAACAAGAAATTTAAACTTTTGTATTCTGTGAAAAATTTTAAAAAAGTATATCTCATTCGTTTTATGTCGGATTGACAAGAGGTTTTTTCCAGCGTGTAAATTAGAGTTATAGATGGTTTTAGACTATAAGTTTGTTTCTTTTGGTATTATATTCAATGGGTTACAATCCTTCAAACAAATGGTATAATGTATAAACAATCAAAGCTAACAAGAAATGAAAACGTATTCATTTTTATGAGTTATATTGTATCAAACCCAAAAAGTATTCATTTTAATGAGTTGTAATGTATCAAACCCAACAACATATTTGTTTTAACTATTTGTATCAAACCGAAAACGCATTTTAACTTGTTATACCGTATGCATGTAAAGTTGTACCGGTCCAAACGAGTCCAAGAATTGGAAAACCTTGACCTGGAACCGGACATGGACCTGGACCCATTAAGTCTCATCCGGCCCGATCCATAATCCACAATATTCTCCGAAACCTGTTCGGTCCAAGATCTGGTCCAAATGCTCACCCCTAGCAAAAAGTATCATGCTCGTAATATTTTATGGATTAATGATCTACATCCAGCATGCGCCCCACACACTCCCGCGTACATTTCGTGCACCACCTACTCTGCTTCCCCTTTATTTAAGCATTTAAGCCACGCCATTGAGTACCCATTGTGGTATAATCTTCCTTCAAACATCGTATAATTGGCAATATTGAATTGAATCCTTTGCGCTTTTTTTCACATGCTACCATGACACCTTTTTGGCGACATTTTATAAACGACATCATCCAAGAGTCTTCTTTGTCGTATAAATCCAAAATTTGCATGAATTTTCTATAATTCTTCTTCTTGGCAGGACCTTTACCAAAATGTTTTTCGACGGATGATGAAACAATACTAATGCCAGCTTACTTAGAACATCTGTCTTCTTTTCTTTGATCGTGGAATTTGGGTTATGCAAAACTATTAGAATTGTTCGACAAGCCCTTTTTCTTTCGCCAAATACCTTTTGCTATTCCCTATTTCGCTTCGTACATGCCGTTAATCTGATTATCCACAAACCTAGAGTCTACGAATGCTTTTATTTTTGACACATTCATACCGATGACAAATTGTAGTCCTACCAATAGAGTTTCATATTCAGCTTTATTGTTAGAACATTTGAAATTGAACCGGAGCGCGTGGGTAACCTGATCTCCTGTAGGAGTTTTTAAGACCACCTTGGCTCCTGAGCCATCATAACTAGAAGCTCCATCAGTGTATAAAATCCAATAGTCTTCTTATTTTACTTTATTTTTCACGAGGGGGGGGGGGGAGGGGGGAGATTGGGTATTTGTTCTCTGGTGTTGGGGGTCTTTATAACACATATGTTTTCCTTTTCTTCTTCTAGTAAATTCATTAAGTCCTCCAGTGGTTGACCTTTGATTCTAACTCTTGGTTTGTAAGAGTGAGTATTCTCCCACTTCTATTGCCCTTTTCGCCATGCGTCCTGACGTTTATAGCAGCATAAGGATCTACACTCTCTAGTAATTTGTTAACATTGACATTCGGTGGGCCAGAAAATATCTCCTTAACCTTCTTGTCTTATAAAACAGGGAGACAGTCATTTTTTTTTATTAGAGAGTAATTTTGTTCTGCCCCTTGGAGCACTCGGCTGACAAAGTAGACATGACCTTGTTTCTTTTTCCTTTCGAGGATGAGGACTGCACTTATCGCTTCCCTGTTAGTGGATATGTTATAGTCAGTGGCTCGTTCAGCTTTGGATTTGTTAGCATTGGAAGGTTCTTGAGACACTCTTTTATCTTTAAAATTGTTTCTCCTACTTCCTTCGTCTATGAAACATCATCCTTCACCACATGATTTTTCAACGCTTGAAAAAATGGAAGGGATTGCTCTGCTCATTTGGCCAAAAAACTTCCCAATACAACCAATTTTCCATTCAGGCTCTAGACATCCTTCACCGAGTGTGGAGCCTTTATGTTTAACAATGCCTTTACTTTATCCAGATTGGCTTCTATTCCTTCCTTGGACACGATGTGCCTTAAGAACTTCCCTTTTGTGCACTGAAAACACACTTTTTGGGTTAAGCTTCATGTTTGTTTCTCTAAATCAAAACAAACTCTCTTCTATATCCTTCAGGAACTCTTGATCTTCCTTAATCTTGATAACCATATCGTCACATACATCTCCATATTTCTCCCTATATGCTGCTCAAAAACTTTTTCTACTAGCATTTGATAAGCTTCTCCTATATTCGTTAGCCCAAAAGGCATTTTTTATAACAAAAGGTCCCTTTCTCTGTGTGGCAGGCCGTTTTGTCTTCTTCATCTTTGGCCATTTGAACCTGATGATATCCTTTGTAAGCATCTAGATTTGATTTCCATTTGTAGGCTCCCAATGATTTCCATTTATAACAAAAGGCCCCATTCTCTCTATTTCGAGTAAAGGTTTAATGTCTTTCGGACAAGCTTTGTTCATATTGGTGAAGTCCACACACATTCTCATGGTCCCATTGCTCTTCTTCACTAAGACAAGATTTGAAATCCATTTTGGGAACTGGGTTTCTCGTACTATCCCCACTTGGACCAAGTCATCTACTTCTTTATTGATTATCTCGCTTCGTTATTTAGCCATCATTTGCTTCTTTTGCTTTGCAGGTAATTATGGTTCTTAGGATACCCGTCATGTCTTTGGGTTTCCATGCAAACACATCGATGTATGTTTTTAGGAGAGTCGTTAATCCTTCCTTCAGGGGGTCTAGTATGTCCGAGCCAATCCTCACCGCCTGCTCTTCGTACTCCAAGTTAATCACTACTTTTTCTTCTTCTACCAAGGTACTCCTCTCCTTCAGGTGATTTGACAAGTTTGGCCCTTTCTATGTTGCATGAATTCGTTTAGAAGGTCATATAGGTATCCTACTCATGGTGATAATGTCGTGGTGCAATGGGAATTTCAGCAGGCCATGGATTGTCTAAGGAACAGCTTGAAGTTTCCATAATCCTATCCTTCCAAGGAGCATGTTATAAGGGGATGGTTGATGAAGTAATTCAGAAAAGTTTATTTAGTTTATGCTTTTTAGCACGTTTTATTTGAATTATTGAATAAGTAAAAGCCATGTAGGCTAGAGTACCGAGTCTTAAGCTTAGTGGAGTTTGTTGCTGGTTATTTGCACATTTTTAGCCTTTAAATAGTTTGGTTTCTGTACGTTGAGGTTACACCCTCATCTTTCAATTTAGAGTCCATAAAGCTTCAAGCTTTAAGTATCCCATGTGCTCTATTTTTCTTGGTTACTGTTGCATTGTCATTTTTTAGTTACAGGCTTGTGAAAAGCCAACATTTCGTATCAGAGCTCAACCTGGTGCATGCCAAAATATCAGCCATGTGAAAGAGAAATGGTAGGAAGCAGCATTAATGATAAAGAAGGACAAGTCACATTCCATTATCCTATGTTATCTAGAAGCAACTATGCTGCATGGGCTACTAAGATGAAAGTGTTCATGCAAGCTCAAGGTGTGTGGGATGCTGTAGAGCCCAGAACAACAAACACGGTAGTAGAAGTAAAAAAGGACAAGATGGCCATGTCAGCCATCTACCAGGGTATTCCAGAGGACTTGCTGTTGGCCTTGGCAGAGAAGCAAACGGCCAAAGAAGCATGGGAGGCCTTTAAGACCATGTTCATGGGAGCAGATAGAGTCAAGACTGCAAGAATTCACACGTTGAAGACTGAATTTGAGGCATTGAGTATGAAGGAATCGGAAGGTGTTGATGAGTTTGCTGTGAAAGTGATCAACACAGTGAGCACTTTGTGCACTCTAGGGGATACCATAGAAGAGTCCTATATGGTGAAGAAACTGCTAAGGGTTGTGTCATCTAAGTTCCTTCATATTGCCTCTACATTGGAGCAATTTGGAGACTTAGAAACAATGTCAGTTGAGGAAGTGATTGGAAGACTCAAAGCCCATGAAGAGTGGATGAAAAGTCACGGATAGAGTGATGAAAAGAAACTTCTCTTGACTCATAAAGAATGGTCAGAGAGGAACAAGAAGAAAATAGATGGAGAATCCAAGCAAAAGTCAAATAGGGGAAATTTTGGAAACTCACGTGGTCGAGGCAGGGGTAGAGGAAGGTCAGGTGGTCGTTAAGGTCGTGGTAGAGGGGGTTCGTATCATCAAAAGGAAGGGAATCACCAAGCATCTGGTAGCCAAGACAAGAATGGAATCCAATGTTACAACTGCCAGGTGTTCGGACACTATGCTGCTGAGTGCAAGAATCCCAGAAAAGAAAGAAATCAAGAAAACAATTTGATACAAGACCATGAACCCGCTTTACTTCTATCAACCTTTGAACATGGTGAAGTATTTCTCAATGAAGAAAATGTGACCCCACAGTTAAGATCACAAGGTAACACTTGCAGTCAGTCAAGTATGTGGTATCTTGACACAGGGGCTAGTAATCACATGACTGGAGACAAGGGCAAGTTTAGAAGTATAAATGAGTCAATTCAAGGATATGTGAAGTTTGGGAATGATGCAAAAGTTCAAATTGAAGGAAAGGGCTCAATGGTCTTTCAGTGCAAGGATGGAAGCCAACGAAAACTAAATGAGGTATACTATATCCCAGACTTATGTAGTAATATAATAAGTCTGGGACAACTAGCAGAGGGAGGAGATGAAATAAGAATTAAAGATCCATTTTTGTGGTTCCATGAAGTCACTGGGAAATTACTGATGAAGGTTAGAAGGTCCTCAAATAGACTCTACAAAATAGAGTTAGAAGAAGTCAAAGGAATATGCTTGATAGCAAAATCTAATGACCCATCGTGGTTATGGCACATGAGAATGGGTCATGTTAACTTCAACTCAATGAAGTATATGCAGGAGAAGAAACTAATAAAAGGAATGCCTAAGATGTCCATTCCATCACAACCATGCGAAGGGTGCTTAGTGGGAAAGCAAGTAAGAAAACCATTTCCTTCACACTCTAATTATACAACAAAGAAAAGGCTAGAGCTAGTCCATTGTGATCTATGTGGCCCAATCTCACCTCCCACACCCGTTGGAAACAGATACTTCATGCTCATTGTGGATGACTACATCAGAGTAATGTGGGCCTACTTAATGAAGACAAAGGATGAAGCTCTTCAAACATTCAAGATCTTTAGAGGAAAGGTGGAAACGGAGATTGGATAGATGATAAAAGTGCTTAGAACTAATCACGGTGGCGAATTTCTATCGAATGATTTCACAAAGTATTGTAACAAGGCTGGGTTAGAGAGGCACTACACCTCTCCATACCCCCCACAGCAAAATGGAGTAGTGGAGAGACGTAATCGAACGGTACTGGAGATGGTTCGTTGCAACCTGAAGACCATGACGATGCCTCATGCTCTGTGGGGAGAAGCTGTAATGTACTCTGTGTATGTTCTAAACAGAGTTCAAACAAAAGGCTTGAAGAACTCGACACCATATGAGAAGTGGACTGGAAGAAGACCACATATCCAACATCTAAGAGTATTTGGATGTGTGGCTCACATGAAGATTGCAAAAAGTCACCTAAAAAATTGGAGGATAGGAGTATTCGTCTTGTTCATTTGGGAGTTGAGAAAGGAACGAAAGCATATAGATTAATGGATCCAAATACGGGAAAGATGTACGTTAGTCGGGATGTTATATTTAACGAGAATCAGGCATGGACGTAGGAAAATAGCGGGAAGATAAAGGAGACACCAGGGATAACCTTCACTGTCGAAGGATTTGATTTCGATGATGAATTCGATAATGATATTGGTGATTGGGTACCGGATACTCCTGGTCAAGGGAACATAGCGTCAATGGCGTCAGACTTAAATGAAGACTGGGCCAATTTTGACCAGTCAAACGATTTAGATGACCCGGGTTGAAGTCAATCGGGTACACCGGTAAACTCCCTAAATACACCCAATTCCAACACACCGCTAGACTCCCCAGTTCACACATCAACTCCGAGTATCACATCCGACTCCACCGGCGAAGGAGCTCCAAAGCGATATCGACTCCTTACCGATCTGTATGAGGCCACAGATGAAATCCACTTACCCCTAGAAGAACTTCTATTGGCTCGTAATGGTGAAGAACCAACCTCATATGTCAAAGCGATCAAAGAAAAAGATTGGGCACGAGCAATGGAAGAGGAATTAACATCGATTGAGATAAACAAAACATGGGAGTTAGTCAATCTACCTAGAAATCACAAGGCCATTGGTCTAAAATGGGTATTCAAACTGAAGAAAGATCCAAGAGGGAACATAGTCAAGCACAAAGCTCGAATCGTGGCGAAGGGATATGTTCAGAAGCATGGGATTGATTATGAAGAAGTCTTTACCCCAGTAGCAAGAATCGAAACAGTGAGGCTAATTCTATCCCTAGCAGGAACAAATGGGTGGAAAGTACACCACCTGGATGTCAAATCAGCGTTTTTGAACGGTAAATTGGAAGAAGAAGTCTACGTATCTCAACCACCAGGATACGAGAAGAAAGAGGAACCAAACAAGGTCTTAAGATTATCCAAAGCCCTATACGGCCTAAAACCAGCCCCCAGAGCATGGAATGCATGTTTGGATGCATATTTGAAGAAATTGGAATTCAAGAGATGCCCCCAAGAATACTCTGTCTACACCAAGTCGAAGGCAGGAAACAGTTTAATCGTGGGAGTCTATGTTGACGATTTGATAGTAACTGGGAGCTCGCCTGGTGAAGTGAAGAAGTTCAAGACAGAGATGAACTCAAAATTTGAGATGAGCGATCTGAGATTATTGACCTATTATCTGGGAATCGAGGTAAATCAGCTCAATTCTTGCATTACTTTAAAACAAGAGGCTTATGCTAGAAATCTTCTAGCAAAGACTCGTATGCTAGACAGTAATCCCACCAAGACTCCCATGGAACACAAACTGAGGTTAACTAAAGAAGGAGATGGAAACTTAGTTAACCCTACAGAATATAGAAGCATTGTTGGTGGACTTAGATATTTAACCCATATCGCCCAGATTTGTCATTTGAAGTAGGGGTAGTTAGTCGCTTCATGGAGAAACCTACCATGGCTCATCTCCAGGTAGTGAAGGGCATACTTAGGTATGTCAAGGGCACCTTAGACCACGGTCTAACATATAGCAAAGGTGAAAACAAGGTCACAGTTACAGGGTACTCAGACAGTGATCATGGGAAAGATGTAAATGACAGAAGAAGCACAGGTGGGATGGTGTTTTATGTAAATGGAAACTTGGTCTCTTGGTCATCCCAGAAACAAAGGTGTGTCGCCCTGTCATCCTGTGAGGCTGAATTCATGGCAGCCACCATGACAGCATGCCAAGGCATATGGCTGAAGAGATTGCTGTCAGAAATAACAGGCCAAGATGTCCCACCTATGACAATGTATGTGGACAACAAATCTGCCCTGGAACTAATGAAAAATCATGTGTTCCATGGGCGTAGTAAACATATTGATATAAGATTCCATTTCATTAGGGAATGTGTGGAAAATGGAGAAATTGTGGTGACCCATATCGATGGAAAAATACAGAAGGCAGATATGCTCACAAAGGCGTTAACTAAGTTCAAGCATGAAGAAATGTGCAGACTAGTTGGGATCAAGAAGGTTGAAGTTCTCTGAATTAAAGGGGAAAATGTTGAGGTAATTCATAAAAGTTTATTTAGTTGATGTTTTTTAGCACGTTGTATTTGAATTATTGAATAGGTAAAAGCCATGTAGGCTAGAGTACCGAGTCTTAAGCTTAGTGGAGTTTGTTGTTGGTTATTTGCACATTTTTAGCCTTTAAATAGTTTGGTTTCTGTACGTTGAGGTTACACCCTCATCTTTCAATTTAGAGTGCATAAAGCTTCAAGCTTTAAGTATCCCATGTGCTCTGTTTTTCTTGGTTATTGTTGCATTGTCATTTTTTAGTTACAGGCTTGTGAAAAGCCAACAATGGTGCCTTGATTATGAAGAAATCTGCCAGGATAGTTTTCGTCAAACCACTCTCATAGTCTGTTAACATGAATGGGAAAGATATATTTCCATCCGATCGTACCGATTGGCCTGCATACCCGACTACCGAAAATTTCTAGGCTTGATGAAGCCCTTCACTTATCCTCCCAAACATGCTAAACAATGTTCGTATAAAATATTTACCTAGCTCAAATTGTCAACATATACCCTATCAACTAGAGTTTTCCCTATCGACTTTTTGATGATAAGCAGCTCTATTCCTTCGTGATCAGGTGGTACCCTACTGTTATGAGCTAATTCCAGACTCATCCACCTTCTTTTCTATACAAACATCATTCTATCATTTGATCGAATGCACCAGTACTTCACCATCGTATGCCACATTTTCCTTCTTATTTGCCAATACCTCTTTTGGCATGCCGACTTCATTCTTTTCTCTTTCTCTTTTTAAACTTTTGCAGTATGTTGTGGCGTGTCCCAATTTATTGTGGAAATCGCAGTATTGGTTCGAGTCTCATGGATATCTCTTAGTTCATCTTCCATCTGATTCTTTTTTTCATGTTGGGATTGAACATTGTACGTGTCTTGTCGATAAGGTGCATAATTATTATACGTCCCACAGTCTCTTCGGTTGTTTCTTCGTTGCCTTCCACAATGGTTGACCAAAATTAGATGTTGGCTCTATGGAACACATTTTCGTTCAGGCACAAACAACCCTCTCTTTTCTATCTGCATCTTCTCCATTCTCTTATCTTACTGCCTTAGGAACCTGTTAACCTTCCTTATCATCTCTTCAATGTTGGTCCATTCACTTCTTACCAACTTTCTGAGTAGCTCACCTTCCAGTAGATCGTATGTGAACGCAGTGATAATCATGGATTCATATCTAGTTAGCATTCTACACCTGATTTCACTGAATCTCCTGATGTCAGATTTGTTGGATTCCCCCTCTCTTTGTCGGCAAGCGAATATAACATGACCTTGCTACTGAAATCTCTGTTGGTGTATTAAAGCTATTGTAGAACTTTGTGCACAGTTCTTTGAAACTTTCGATGCTTCTGAGAGGAAGGCTAGCTAGCCGATACCGAGCCGACTCATTGAGAGTTCCTACGTAGTATAATCTCCAGAGCTTGGAATCCATGGGAATCATCTTGATTGCCCACTGAAAGTTCGACACATGGTTGTTTGGATCCCATGTGACATCGTAGGCTTGACTCTAGGTCCCTTTAATCTGACGAGGATCAGAGTCTTGTTTATATCTTCTGTGAAAAGCAACTTGAAATTCAGCCCCCGAAGGCCTTATGGTACTCTTTTTCCTTCTCCACTTCGCGTGAATCTCGCATCTTCTTCTCATTATGTTCCTTCCTTCTTCATTATCTTTACTTTCTGAATCATGTTACCAATATGTATGGATAGACACATGGTCCCAATCTTTCTCATTCTTTTTCTTTTGCTTCTCCTTCTCTTCACACTATTTCTTCATGGCTCTTTATCTTTAAAAAGCTTTGAGCTCTTTCATCTCCTGGTCCTTAAACCCTTCCTCTTTATCTTTTGGAATTTCTACTGTATTCCGATCCTTAACTATGGTAGCGACTTGAGGTATCCCTATCTGTGCTTCCATGTCTTGCATTATTAGAATCGAACTTGTTTCGACCGCAAGGTTTTCGGTGGTATTACCGACGGTGACCGTTTATTGTGTTGTCTCACGGATGAAGCCACTTGATGCACCTCGAATCTTCGAGCCCTGAATCCTAAATGGATGCCATGATAAGGCCGAACCGAACGTAAAGAGCACATTTAAACATTAAGCGTTGACTGGGAATTCTTCCCGGGAGAACGCTCTGATGCTTAAGTTAGAAGTGAGATAGAGAATGATTCGAAATGAGCAGTGAATCAGATCGAATTTGCATATCTTTCTCATTAGTTTTGGTCTACTTTTATGTCGTTATGCATGGGGAAGTGGGGATATGGGTGAGTCGAGCATGTGTCGCTCTAGTCGTCATATATGCATGCAGGGACGAGGGTACAAAAGTAGTACTTAAGAAATGTCATTAGTCTTGTTGCCTAGAACGTATGTGTTGTCATGATCTGTTAGTCTATTACAGGCTGGTTAGTGTCATTACCAATGTTTATTTGATTTGATTTCATTGGACACGTTGCATAATTCATCTGATCATTCGAGTGGCTAAGATGAATCCTCTTCGGTTCAGCGCAAGGCTGCTCTTGGTACTGACCTTAGTGCTTCTTCCTTGAGCTAATGGTTCGGGTTCGACATACCCGAACTGATCTTGCCGAGGATGATACACCTCATTAGTCTTAGGCACATGTGTTGTCAAGACCGTGATCATATATATAAATGAACATTTTCCGCTTTGCAAAATCATGATCGTAATATCGAATCGCTATCATAAAGTTATACCCAAAATAGTTAAAACATATTAATCTATGAGTTCACAATAAATATTTTAAAGCATGAAAAATACATCTCCAATAAATCGTTTAACAATAAACAATTTAAAAGAAGTTTTGTAGTGTTCGTATTCGATTTACTTAGTTAGTTAATAGCCAAAGCCAGAGTATGATTAATTTTAAAATCACAATAATAACAATAACAATCTTACAATCGATCTTATGATATCACCTCTGATCCCACCCGAAAAACGATCATAGTATGATCATAATCTATATACCTAGATGATACTGTAGAATTGTATGATTCTACAATAAGGATCGTCATTTTAATATTTTTGATTAGACATATGTTGTATAGAAGAACTTTTGGTGATCTTTCAACCTAATAATTTTTATGGGGTTTGTTAAAAAGACATTTTATTTGACTAACACCTTATTTAATGTATTATAATATTAAATTAATATAAAAGTTATCAATTTATGATTAATAATAAAAACATAATTATTTTTTATAATGAAAATGTAGCATTTTACCAAGTTAATCTAATAATCATGATTTTGAAACACTATTTATGTTGTCTTAAATTTGAATTTTACATTAAATATTATAATAAACTAGACATTATTGTGTTAGGGTGCAAAGTCACTCTTGGATGTAGTGTTTTAGGCTTACTCTCTTGTATGTGTAAATGGGTTGAGTCTTTCCTATATATAGGAAGTGAATGACTCCCATTATAAAAAGAATCATTTGGAGTGTTAGACTAGAGAGAGAATTTGTATACAAACCCATTTGTATAATCTTTCTAGATCTAATAAGAGCTTAAAAAGATTTATTTACTCCTTGTGTTCTTGAATTTGTATGATGAATTACTAGATCTTTCTAATTTCGCACATGCCATCATAATCAAACCACTTCAATTGGTATCAGAGCGGGTGTTCTTGATTTTCATCAAGAATTGATCCTTGATGGCTATTTTGATTTGGTGATTCTTATTGTTCATTGATCTTCGTGTTTAGAGAGTGTTTCTGTGTTCTAGAAGTCGAATTTTTCTTTGATTTGATCCATAATTCGACTTTCTCTCTCTAGAATACTTGTTTGTACCACTTTATCTCTCTAGAAAACCCATTCCAAATCACTTTCTCTCTCTAGAAATCTTCAAGTTTTTGTGATCATGGTGGGTTTGCCATATTATTCTTGGATTGTGATTGTTAAAGATGTGAAATACAAAGTCAATGAAGATCAATTTTATGGGTTAGTGTTAAGCAAATTGATTTCATGGGGTAATATGGTTTCTTATGGAGGTTTGAAGGATGATCATGGAAGCTTGGTATTTCAACCAATTTGTAAGATTTCATGGTTGAATAAAATTGCCTTGTCCATATTAGTTTGTAGTAGAAATCAAAAGGAAGGAGAAGAAAGAGATTTGTTCAATAAGAAATATGTTTCTCTTATTGAAGACCCAAATGATCTTCGTGCTCTTAAATTTCTTGAAGTTCTTGATAATGGAGTTCAATGTGATGTTCTTGATGTTCAAGAAAAAGGAGTTCAAGTTGATTCTCATGATGAAAAAGTTTTTTGCTCGATTGGAGTTCAAACCGATGATATTTTGTGTTCTTGTGATTCGTTTGAAGGAATGATTCCTTATCGAAAGCCGGTGATCCAAGAAAATCACAAATATCAAACTCCAAAAGATTTGATTCAAACTCAAAATGTTCATGTTGTTGAAAGTGGGTTTGTTCATGAAGTCAAGTCTTCAAGATGCAAAAAGATGAGAAAGAAAAAGAAGAAGAAGATGAATCGGAAGAATAAGCGGGTTTACTCACAAAAATCGTCATATGTTGTGAAACCAAAATTCGTGAAACAAATTTGGGTTCCAAAGCAACAATCTCCAAGTGTTGAATTGAATTTGAAGTCAAAACCCAAATGTGTTGGTGGTTCTTTTGAAGATGTTCTTGGATCGTTGAAGAACACGAAGAACGAGTTGTACATCTCGCATGGTGGGTGGTACAATGTTCGATTTGGAGATTTTCTCATTCCGACAAAAGAACCAAGGTCTTTCAAATTTGATTCGTTCTTTGAAAATGGATCTCGATTCGTGAAAAAGGTAACTCAAATTTTCAATTGGATTCCAAAACATCCATGATTTTGATTCATACTTTACGTTTTTCATTTTTGATCGATTTGCTTCATTGGATCAAAATCGTTTCAAACCTCATTGTTGATCTAATTATTCTTGTTAAGATCAAAAATCCAAAAAATCAAAATCATATTTCAAAATGAAAAAAAAAAAAAATTGAAGTCATTGTTCATGTCCGATTTAAGCCCAATATTCAATTCAGTACTTATTACTATTCGTGATATGTTTGAGCCCAAATGCTAAATCACTTATTGTTCATCGATCATTTCTAAAGCCCAACTTGTTTGTTAACATTTTGTCTTCAGTTGTCCGATTGGATACTTTCTTCTACATCCCAAGCTTTAACGAGTTGTACTTTTAGATCATTCAAACAAATCATCTGTTGCCTTTTTGTTCTTGAGTTCCGCTTTCATCTCTTTGTTCCTAATAATCGATTGATGATTGTTGTTTGTGAGATTCGATTTCAAATGATTTGTATATGATGAAATCGATTTGCTTTAGGTCATAGAGTAGAAATCGATATTTGGATCTTGATTATGATGAATTGAATCAAGAACACATGAGTATGTCGATGATTGATTTTGGATTTTGAATGTTATCGACGGGTTATACTTGAATGTCGATTGATTTTGTCATCCGATTTGAAAGTCAAAGTATCATGAACGAAAGTCAAATTTTAAATGAAACGATGATGATTAATTCCATGAAACTTGATTTGAGATCGATTGGTTTTTATCGATGAACTGGATTGATTGAATGAAATCGAAGCAGTAAATAGTTGTGGATAATTTCAACAATCGATGGCAAGTGACGAAGGAATGATTGAATTTGATTTTGAATATTTTTGTTCTTGGGTCGATTGACGAACATATGTTTTGAAATAGAATGACTTCGACAGTCGAAGGCTTTGGATGCCTAATTGATACTTGATGTCTTTTACAAAGGTGATTTGGAAAAAGCGAAGGGTCCATGTGCTTGGAATTGAAATCGATTTGGGTTAAGGTTTGATTGAAGATAATCGATTTCTGGTTTCTGTAATGAAATCGAAGGTTCTTGAGGATAGATTCGATTTTGATAGCAGATGGGAATTTTTTTTGTTGGAGGAGTCGATGTTCGAAGGCGAAATAAGGATCGATGGTTACTTGGATTTTGAGGTCCCTGTATTGAAAGCAATGTATGTGTAGCTGAATTCGATTGTGTTTGGGATTTGAACGAACGAAGCCTTCGTTATTTGATTGATGATTTTGAGAAGAACTGTAAGAAACGAACGAAAAACGAAGACAGCAAGAAAGAAAAATTTTGATTTTGGAGATCTTGAGGTCAAGAACAAAGGGTCACTGTTTGTTTGTTCTTGGGTTTGATTTTGAAAAAAAAAAAAAAAAAAAAAAAAAAAAAAAAAAAAAAAACACGAAGGGTCGATATCTCAAAGTCGATGGCCTCAATTAACGAAGGGTTGAAGAAGATTCGGGAATAGATTTTCAGTGACGTTTAATTGGGAAAAACGAAGGGGGTGTTTAGATTTTGAAGAATCGAAGGGTATATGGATGAATGTACGAAGGGTATATCCTGAATATTCGAAGGGGGTATATTGGAAATTCGTACGAAGACTTTTACTGTTCATTAATGGGCCTTCGTATGCATGAATTGCACAAATGGGAATTTTTCAAATCTGGCCCCTGAATCTTCGAATGTTTGATCACTTCGTATGAATTGAAAAAGAAAAGGAAAGTTTCAAAAACAGCCCCTGAACCTTCGAATTTTTGACACTTTGAAAATTAAAGCAAGTTTCGTATGTTTGACACTTTTCACCCAATTTCGAAAATTGTTTGATGCTTCGTATGTTTGAAACTAGTCTTCGTATGTTTGAGAAAAAGGGCAGAATTTACGAAGATGGTCCCTGAAACTTCGAATTTTTGGCAGTTTTCACCCAAATTCGAAAAAGGACTATTTTTTGCTGAAAATTGAAGAAAGTGCATTTCAGGCCCCTGTAGTTTGTGCAAATTGACGCTTTCTACCCAGCTTTGGAAAAGAGAGAGAGTTTTGCATATTTGGCTGTTTTGGACGCAACGGGTCCCTGCAAGTTTCAGAAAGTGACAATTTCTACCCGATTTTTGAAAAATCTTGCAACTTTCACAAAAAAAAAAGTCAAAATTTTTTCATAAATTGAAATTTTTTTTTGGCTTTTTCGTGATTGTTTTTCCGTGCAAGATTTTTGGTGATTCATTTTTGGTACACATCAAGGGGGAGTTTTGTGAAGACTATTCATCGGGCGCTTCTCATCCTTAGTGGGTTTTATAATCATTTTTTGATTATAAAAAGGGAGAGAATGATGGGTATTCGAAGCTTCTCGGGTTTGTCGAATATTCATTTGCGGATTTGAAGACCGGTGTTACTTCGAGGGGGAGTTTGGTCTTGATCGCGCTAGCTCGTTGGAGATTAAAGCTGAACATCCAATCCTAACTTTGAGGGGGAGAATGTTAGGGTGCAAAATCACTCTTTGATGTAGTGTTTTAGGCTTACTCTCTTGTATATGTAAATGAGTTGAGTCTTTCCTATATATAGGAAGTGAGTGACTCCCATTATAAAAAGAATTATTTGGAGTGTTAGACTAGAGAGAGAATTTGTATACAAACCCATTTGTATAATCTTTCTAGATCTAATAAGAGCTTAAAAAGATTTATTTACTCCTTGTGTTCTTGAATTTGTATGATGAATTACTAAATCTTTCTAATTTCGCACATGCCATCATAATCAAACCACTTCATATTGTCGATTTAAAAACGAAAAAATATAAATATGAGATATTTAAAAATAAAATTTGTTTTGATATCATGTAGGAGCATATATACCGTGTAGGGACTAGGGACTATGGACTAGGAAACAAAAGAGTATCTAGTTCGGTTGTTGACTTAAAATTATAGCAAACAATCAAACATGACCAAAACGTCGGATACCTTAGCCGGAGAGTATCTCCTCCGGTGGATCACAATACATCAACAGCAAATTCAAGCTTCAAAGATACACATAAAGAAGCTAACACTACAACATGAGATACACATAAAGTTCCATGCTTTATATATACACATATACGCCTACCGATCATCTTTCATCCACGTTTCCGGTTGCATGAACGGAAATAACGAACTCCAAATCTATAACCTCTCGTGACGGAGATCCCTCCGGCGTAAAAAACAACGGTGAATCA
This sequence comes from Lactuca sativa, assembly GCF_002870075.4. Taxonomy (NCBI): domain Eukaryota; kingdom Viridiplantae; phylum Streptophyta; class Magnoliopsida; order Asterales; family Asteraceae; genus Lactuca; species Lactuca sativa. Next base: position 132,437,144 of record NC_056624.2, read on the forward strand.
CACGGCGTAGAGAACTCCGTCTTCATACTTCCATCATCCCCGTCAACCGTCACAGCGACCTCCTCCTCCTCCTCCTCCACCGCCACTGGTTCCCGAGCTAACTGAACACCCGACTGCAAGCCCGAACTCTTTGTCGTCGATCTGTTTGCAAAGTCAACGTCAGACGTTGATTCCACATCTTCTTTGTCTTCCTCTTTGATAGTGCAAAGAAACCTCGAGGGTCCATTTGCTTCAAACAACTTAAAAACGTCAATCACCTCGTCGTTCGGCGATGATGCATCTGTGTTCTTGTTGGGTCGTCCAGATGAATCTTCTGGTATATGTGGTTTCAAGCAGAAGAAGTAAAGCAGCAGCTCCTTAGTTGCAGCATCGGCGGTGGGGAAGTTATCAGGGTTTTGGTCGCCGATGTGGGTAGGAGGAGGAGGGGAGGAGTGGCGGCGGAAGGAACGGTGGCGCCATAGAACGTACAGGAGTTCGCAGATGAGAGCTACGATGGAGACGAAGAAGATCACTGTTAGAGCAGTAGCGAGCTTGCTAAAAACCATTTTTTCTTTGTGCAAGGGTTTGGATTTTGAGATTGTTAATTTAAGAGTTGGTGTAGGCAGTTGAAGGTAGGAAGACTATTTGGGAGACCGGCACGGGGATTGAATGTTTATCGGAAAAGGTGACGGGAGTGGACGTGGTGGACAATGGTGGCGAAGATTGACGGCGACCTGCCACCCACCAGATAATAATGTTTTAATGGGTTCTTACTTATTAACGTTTCAAATCATGTGTTTTATACAAATTGGTATTAATGTTACACTTTCTGTTTTATGTTTTTTAAAGATTAGGAATTTTAAGATACTAACAATTTTATGTTACTTAACTCCAACTCTATTAATAATCAAAAAACAATTATAGAATTTCATTAATTAAATAATAACTAGTGTCACCTTATTCAATTCTACGATTACTCTTTAGTATGCAAACTTAATTAATAGAAATTAAATATCATCTTATATTTTCTTCCTACTATCCTCACAAATGGTAACAAACGGATTAAATATGTGGTTAAATGTGACATATATTAATATTTCATATGGTAGAAAAATAACTAGCAATAAAATATAAGAAAATATTTAATTTCTCTTTAATTAATTAATGTTGAATGAATATTTAATAATAGAAGTGATCTTGTAGTTAGATAAGATGAGGAGATTAATGAAAAAAGCAAGCAAGTGAATGCATGCATTAGATGACGATTAAATATATACGAAGGAAAGTGTGATGAAAGTTCTTGATCAATTGGTGCGTTTTAATTTTAAATATTTTTTTTTGAAGGTCTTAATTAATTAGCAAATCATATTTAAATAATCCACACAACCTCTTATAGTTTTAATTCATATTTAATCATCAATAGAAACTTACTATATTTTTCAAAATTGATAATATATGCTAAAATTAATAAGTATTTGTTATGTTTATTTTTCAAAGTTGTTAATATATGCTAAAATTACTAAGTATTTGATATGCTAGTTAAATAGATATAATACTCTTAATATGGCATTTAAGGTTTTCCTTTTTTGTTTTTTTTGTTTTCATTGTTTTTTTTTGGTACAACTACAGATGATGCAATCTTGTTCATGGGTTTATGCAACCCACCTGACATTGGGGATGAGATTTAAAACCGAAAAATCAAACTGAAACAAGAATCAGACTGCAACCGGAACTGTTAGAATCAGAATATATAGAATCGGTTCTGGTTTTGGGTTTAAAGACTGACTTTATCCAGGTTCCAGGTAATCCGGGTTTGGGTTCATCGGATCTGAGTAAACCGGATTTAAGAACCGGAACCGATATTAGGAATTGGAACCAATTTTAGGGGCCAAAACCGGTATCTGTGAAAAGTTTAAAACATGCATATCTCATTCGTTCCAAGTCGGATTGACATGCTGTTTTTTTCAACATGTAGTTTAGAGTTTGTACATAATCTTAGACTATAAATTTGTCATTTTTAGTTTTATATTCATTGACATATAGTCCCCAAAATCAAGATATCAAAGCTGGAAGTTTTTAGTTTTTCATATTTTTTGTATTCTTTGAAAATTTTAAAACATGCATATCTAATTTGTTTGAAGTCGGATTGACATGCGGTTTTTCCAACTTGTAATTTATAGCTTGTACAAGAGTTTAGACTATAATTTTTTCATTTTTAGTTTGATATTCAATGAATTACAGTCTCCCAAAGTCGAGATATCAAAGCTGAAAATTTTCAACTTTTCAACATTTTGTTTTTGTACTTTGTATTCTGTGAAAATGTTAAAACATGCATATCTAATTCGCTTAAAGTCGGATTGACATATATATATATATATATATATATATATATATATATATATATATATATATATATATATATATATATATATATATATATATATATATTTTCAGAATGTAGTTTAGAGTCTGTACATGAATTTAGCCTATACTTTTGTCAATTTTTGGTTCATATTCAATGAGTTACATTCCCCCAAAGTCAGGATGTTAAAGCCCAAAGTTTTTAGTTTTTCCGCTTTTTTATATTCTATGAAAATTTTAAAATATGCATATCTAATTCGTTTGAAATCGGACTTACATGCGGTTTTTTCCAAATTGTAGTTTAGAGTTTATAGATGAGTTTAGACTATAACTTTGTCATTTTTGGTTTAGTATTTAATGTATTATAGTCCCCCGAAGTCGGGATATCAAAGCTGAAAATTTTCAACTTTCACCTATTTGTTTTTGTACTTTGTATTATGTGAAAATGTTAAAACACACACATCCCATTCATTTAAAGTTGTAATGACATACATTTTTTTAAAGTGTAGTTTTGAATTTATAAATGATTTTAGACTATAAATTTGTCAATTTTGGGTTCATATTCAACAACTAACATTCCCCTGAAGTCAAGATATCAGTATCAATACACTAAGTAGCAAGTAATTACCAAAAAATTCTGATTTTTCTGGATTTTCCGGTTCTAAACCCACTTTACCCGGTTCCGTACCCGAAACTGAACCAAAACCGCTTCTTATATACTAGTGTGGTTTTTTGGTCCTAAAAAATCCCATTAACCGATTTCGGGTTTCTTAGGTTTGGGTCTATTAGGGTCAGGTTTGGACCCACTTTCATCCCTACGTGCCACCTAAAAACATAGGAAATGTCATATTTACTTTGAGAGGTGATGTTGGATCCCTCCGAGGAGATTTGCTTACTATTACGAAAACTGACCAGGATCTGGAGAATTACGGTATCAATTTTGATAACTTGGTGGAGAGATGCCTAAGGGTTGGAGATAATACATTCTTTTGGAAAGACAAATGGTGTGATGTCTTAGTGCTAAAAGATGATTTTCTAGATCTATATCATTTAGAAGCTCATAAAGATTGTAAATCAAGGAGAGAATACAAGGAAAGAGTTTAGATGTCTTGCATTCGAATTGATCGAGACAACTGAGGCAGAGAGGACTCTTTGTTGTTGGTTGTAAACAACAAAATTTTGATTGTTGCTCTATTATAATTTGAAGACACATGGTTTTAGAAGGGAAATTGCTCTAAGAATTTATTTGTTCAGTCCTTGAGATGGTTAATTGCGGATGTCAAGGCGAATGATGTTTATTGTATGTTCAATTGGGTGGGCTGGGTACCGATTAAAGTCAATTGCTTTGCTTAAAGACTGTTCTTGGATATGATTCATGTTTCCTTAAATCTTGCTATTAGGGGTATATATGATATGTGAACTTTGTCCCTTGTGTAGTGACGTTGCTGGAAGCGTTGATCATCTCTGTAACATCCCGACTTCCAGGTATGAGATTTATTTCTTTAAGCATGTTTTTCCTTTGGAACACGGCATGTTGTTAGTCTCAACATGGTGTGTTGAAGGACTTTAGGCCGCGTATTTCATGGAACAACACGGCGTGTTAGTGAGGGGGAACTCGGTGTGTTGGTAGCTGGATGTGAAACCCTAAATTTTAGGGTTTTGCACCCTATATAATCCCCTTAAGTCTCTAGGGCTGATCTCTTAACAGCCTCCAAACCCTCATATCGGCCCTTGTGAACCCTAATCATCTCTCCCTCTCATTTGTGAGATAGTGTAGTATTTTGTAGCAAAAGAAGGAGAAAGTGTTGGATTAGGCGTCTAAGCCCATAACTATTATTGGTATGCACTTGACCCGAGAGTAGCATGGTCCATTTCGGTTGCATGGCATCGGAAAAATTTGGAAATACTTTTGTGAGAAGAAGATATTTATGATTTATTAATATATTATAAGTTCTAATATATTAATATGAAATCATATTATTTAATTAGTATTGATGAAGAATTTGTTTGGAATTAATTTTGTGATCAAAAGAGACTAATTAAATAAATGGGGATTGATTTAGTAAATCATTCATTCTTATAAAATGGGCTTATAATCCATAGTTCTTCATGTTGGGCTAAACCCATGTGGTGACCCATGGATACTCCTTGGAAGTTAAAACCCATGGATCATGAGGAATGTGGAAATTTATGAGTTACATGGTGTAACCCTAATATGCACACTATATAAGAAGCCTGATAGTTCATGAAATTGTACCTTAAGTGATAAGAAGTGAGGCTAGCCGATTTGTGAAGCAAACATATTTCTCTCAAGTTATTCCATTTGCCGGTGGTGTTGTGTGATTCCATTTGAGGTGCAACACTTGGGGCACTAAGTTCTTAAAGGTCCAAGGCTTCCAACTACAACAAAAGGTATGTCATATAACTTGTTTTATTACCCAAGTATCAAAGTTTTGTATGCTAGTTAGGGTAATACCTTGGAAAGTTCAAGTTTGCATGTATAATAGAGAAAACATAGATCCAAGGTATTTAGAGTTGCATGTACACCTTAGGAGTGTTAGAATGCTCAAAACCCAACAGTGGTATGAGAGCCTAGGCTTGTTTTCAATTATACTTGATGCTACTTGCTTGAATCATTACCCTAAACTGTGTTTGAACTTATAAACCCGCTTTTGATGTGGTAATGATCATGTTTATCTAATTTATAAGATAATTGTCAAAGTTTCATGTTTTGTATTAGTTTATATGGTTAGACTAATTACATGCATGAAATTTGTTTGATTTAAATTGTCTTGTTCTTATGAGTTTAACTTAGATCATAGACAAATTGTTTGATTTTCTTATTAGATTATTTGATCTAAATGATATTGATGAATTCCATAACTTGTCCTCAATTTATGGAAAATGGAAAGTTTTGTTTTATAGAAATCATTAAAGTAATAGGTTATGAACTTGAAGAGTCTTTTTCCCATAAATGGTTTTAAGAACTCCATTACTTGTCATCAAGTTATGGAATGTTAAGAGTCTTTTCATAAAATATTTATTAAACTCATAAGTTATGGATTCCAAAGGTTTTGAAAGTTACAAAACTTGGCCCCAAGTTTTGGAATTTGTAAATATAAAATTCTAACTTTTGAAACATTAGTTCCAAACCCTAGAATTTTAAAAGTATAAAATTCAACGCTTATACTATTATAATATTATAGGTTATATATATATATATATATATATATATATATATATATATATATATATATATATATATGTGTGTGTGTGTGTGTGTGTGTGTGTGTATGTATGTATAAGAATAAAGTCGGTCTTACCATTAGTAGGCCTCATTCACGAAGCCGGTCTATGAGGGGGTATAAGGTTACTGCCTATAAAATGACAGTTTAATGGGTGTCCACTCTCACCCACCGCTTTCTTGACTGATGGAGGGTCATTAGTCGAACGGGTAGCATAGGACTCTAATTCTCCGTTCATTAAAAGTATAATGATAAATATAAAGTAACTAAACACTTATAAATTCCCAATCTTAGTTACTTTAGGAAAATGTGAATATGGTGCTAACCCATGAAATTGTACTTTGCACCTTGTTAAGCCGTTAGTAGAGTGTGTGTGGTTAACCGACACACTAATATGGACTAACAGTTCATGGAACAGGGTAGCTTGATTCTAATTATAGATCAAGGGAGCGTGTGTGGTTAACCGACACATTGATTAGGTGGTTGTAACATTGAGTGTACCAGGCTAATTTGCATGGTTATTCACACATTGTTTGTGATCCTCGACATCCGAGTCACAAACTTGAAGGGCACAATCGAGATTTAAACATTCCATTAAAAGTTTTCAATGAATCTCAAAGGATCTAGGAGTTTCAATTCACTTAAAACCTAAAATTCTTTTTCGTTTTTCGTGGTGGAAATTGATAAATTGTCATTTACCTACCTTCAAATATTTTGCAGTTTGGATTATGACATCCGTCTTTTAAATTGTAAAATATTGTGTTGGGTCCTAGCCTTAATATTTCATTTGGGTGTTATATTAAGGACCAAATCAACTAACTTGAATTTCTACCATTGTAGATGTATATTTCAGACAATTGTGGTCTTTCCAAATTCTTTGGAACAAGCTTTCATCTTAAAGATGATGTCCCGCGGTTGGATCATGGAATTCGTACTTCACTTCCTCCACCTCCTCCAATAATTCTCCTTAACCCACAAGTTTAAAGACTTGGAAAATTCAAGGTCACTCAAGCCCTACTTGCAATGAAACATCAAGATGGAAGGTATGTGTGTACTCACGTCTTGGAGATGAAGTCACATATTGACAGGCTGAGAGTATTGGGTGTCGTAGTCTCGAGGAAGTTGGCAGTTGACTGGGTTCTTCAATCACTTTCTGAGTCATATAGTGTGTTCATTAAGGACTACTATGTGATAGACCACGACATGACCCTTACTGATCTTACCTATTTGCTTGTTGCTGCTGAATCAACAATGATTTCGTGCACTTGAAAAGCAAATTTGATTAGAATATCTCCTCCCCAAACTTCCATGGACATTGACAATGGAAACATTGGAATTCCATAAAAGATTTCTCTTTCCAAGGGAAAGAGAAAAGCTAAGTCTAAGATTGTCGCGTGTACCATTCCCAAAGAGTCTATATGTTTCTATTGCAAGGAAAAGGGTAATTAGTTGCGAAGCTGTCCTGACTACCTGAAAGATCTGAGAAAAGGTAGAATCAAAAAGTTTGACTCTGCTCCAGGTAAGTCTACTATCTAACTCTATTAAGTTTCTAATTGTTGATTCTTAATACGTGATGTTGCATGATTGCATTTTGATGTTTTGTAGGATCATGCAAAGGGAAGGAAGCTTAAAGGAACAATATTTTGAATCCGATCGCGAAGATGGATTTCAATCGCATGGTTTGAAGATCGGATATTTGAGATGCTGCTTAGAAGTTATGATAGATTGCTAGGAAATATGCAATAACATAGTTTTCTTTTGTAATTGCATCGTGAGGAAAAAAAAATTTGCGCATTTTATAAATAAATATTTTTTTAATTTTATTATATCTCCTTGCAATGGCATTTATGAAAAAATTGATGTTTGTATGTTTCTAGAAATATTGGAAATATGAATTTGATTCTTTCGTTTGTGGTAGTGTCTAAATTTACCAAATAAGGGAAGATTCTCATCACCCAAGTTTCAATTGGACAGAAACTTGGAATCATGCAAGTTGTATTGTATGATGAATGAGAGTTTTCATATTTGGTAAATTAAGACTATTTCCTTGATCACATGTATATGTGAGTCAAGTGGGACTAGGGGATCGTGTACACTAGGTGTGCACTGGTCAAGATCCACCACAAAGATTGATAAGAGTATTCGTCATGATTTATTAAAGTTTAGTAAACATGGTTATGCTTACAAGTTTAAGTATAATTCTAAAACATTGGAAAAGTTTCAATGTATGGCAGAATGAATGAGAGGAATCAAATTGGATAGAAAGATAAAACTTTCTCCAATCTGAAAAGATGGGAGAGTACTTTAGTATCATGTTTCATGATCATCTTAATGGTTATGGAAAACCATATCACAATTGATCCTCTAAAGACATCTTAATTCATTTCTAAGACTAAGAAGAGGAATCATGAATTAGAGAAATGGTTAAATCAAGATGATGAGTCATACTTCATTCCCAAAACAAGTCTTAGAGTCATACTCCAATATTGTAACCTTGAGTGACATAATCATAAGAGGGCTTATAACACTCATAGTTCTATGAGCTCTCAATTATTTTCATAACTACTTGGAAGCAATGGTAGGTCCTTGTGCTACCAAGTGGCAAGAAATTAAGATTGAACAAGTTCAGTCCATATGAGTTTGAATTTGTCACTAACCTTGTCTTGTGATTATGGTTATGAAAAATTCATATGGATAGGAACACATACACCATAAAATCTAAGTGTCATAAGGTTTCTCTCCGCTTCATGAAAATGATAGTGAGGAAACGCTTTCACTATGTAGATTTTAAGGATATAGCAATTGTGATATTTGCATTCTCAAATTCAATTATGATTACGGCATCCCTCTTCATAATTCGAATTATGAGAAATGGAAAAGGTCTAAAAACTTGAGACTTATTGTTGTAAGTTCTAAAATTGTTAAGACACACATGTGAGCTATCTAAGGAAAGGTGTATGATATATGAGAAGCCTAGATAAAGTTTTATCGAAGCATCTCATATCAGAAATCTGAACTTTGGTAAGAAAGTCAATAAGTATTGATTTCTAGAAGTCCAACTGATTTTTGAATACATGTCAAAGCTTGTGGGAGCATAAATGTTATGCTAGTAAGATAATAATTATAATGCTAGTGAGAGCATAATCATTATGGAAAGTGTTGCAAGTTGGCAATGTTAATTATAAAAAACAAAAAATTCAATTTGCAAAGATGCAGGGTTTGAAAAGTTGTTTCTCTATAATTAAGGGAGAGGAATTCATACTTCATTTCAAATCTAAAAGCTTAGATTGAGATTTTAATCTATTTTAGTCAAATATGTATGAATTTTATGTTGGAATGATTCAACATAAGGAAATTCTATGTGTGGAAAGTTTACTTGCATTCTAAAAAATTAGTTATGATTAGGGTATCCCTCTTCATAATCTAAATTTTGAGAACATGGCAAATAGAAATATTATAGCAAAAGAATGATTAAGTATCATGTCTTTATGTTAGAAATTATGAATCGTATCCCATATGCTTCGGGTATAAGATCGATTACATATGCTATAATATTCTAGTGCTCTAATTTTTCAAATGCCTAGGCAATTCAGAGGAAAAGTATAGAACTGGATATGACTAAAGTGGTTAAACAACTAGTAAGGACAATATAAGGTTCGCTAAAGATTGGTTGCTTAAGGACAGTTGGTAGTACAAAAATGGATGGACCATATTGACATATTTTGAAGAGAGGCAACTCTTGTTCAGAAGTGATAGTCAAAAGGGAATATGGAATTTTTCCATATTAGGAGTTGAAGAATAGATGAAAAAGTTAGAGACTTTCATGCAAGAAGAATGTTCAAAGGAATTTACTTTGGATTTGAGACTTCATTTCCATGGAATTGTCCTGTAACAATCTCCATAGGAATATTTTGTAATATCATTGGTCAAGTCTCTGTGTCTTTTGACACCTAGACAATACAAAAGAATCATTGCATGATAGTTTAGAATCTAACACTTTCTAGTAGTGACAAGAATTTGGAATTCTTACACTTGCAATAAGGATTTTGAATTTTGAAATGAGCATCATTGAAATATTTTTCAATTGATCTATTTCACAAATTAAGGACCATAGCAAACATAGTGTGCATGCTTGGTGCATGGCATAACTATCATTTAGAAAATATAGTGTCAATTCTTGGAGCATGGGACAAATATTGTTTTAATTCAAGTATTAAGTTGATTATTTGAAACATTATACAGTAAATAATGAGTAATCAATATGACTCAAAAGTTTTTGGGCCATATAGGATTAGTATCATTTTTGTGATTCACTTTGCGTGTTTTGACTTCCCGAATAACTAGGTTATTTAAACCATCCACAGTCGATCATACTTTGGAAGTAGGTACTGATGCAAGATTGTCATGAATGGGTCTGTAGTTTGTCTAGGACAAAGAGGCTGTAGTGTTCATGAGTGCTCCTGGAATAAGATTTGATTATAGGATTCAACCCACGCTCATTTAAATCACTTCATGGATTTTATCACGAGTGATCATGAGATAATAATGTCTTATATTCTTCAAACAGAGTCATGTGAGTTATAGTTACGAGTTAATTGCACATTGACATATGTAAACGCACCATTAACTTGGATGTTATAAAACATATCGTTTTGTGTAATTTGATGAGTAAGTACAAGCGAGCATTTGGGTCAAATTTTATCTGTTCCTTTTACCCCATGTGGATAAAAGCGATATCTATGGCCCCCTCGATGATTTAGTGATAACATCAGGGTTGGACTGATTTGATTCGTTCAATTAGTCAATCGTCATAAATTTGAAATCGGGAAACAACAGATAGAAGAGAGAATGATTATAATCCATGTATCAGTCCATATGATATCTAGAATGGAGGAATATATGATCCCTTATCTAATGGATACATCATTGACTAGGTCAGAGTTCGACAGCGACTTTTAAGAGCTACGATTGCTAGTCGGGTTGGAGTCATGCTTGCAATAATAGTTATTAGACTTATCCAAGTAGGAGACTGTTGGATTACATGTCTAAGCCCATAACTATTATTGGTATGTACTTGACCCGAGAGTAGCATGGTTTATTTGGGTTACACGACATCAGAAAAATTTGGATAGACTTTTGTGAGAAGAAGATATTTATGATTTATTAATATATTATAAGTTCCAATATATTAATATGCAATCATATTATTTAATTAGTATTGATGAAGAATTTGTTTGGAATTAATTTTGTGATCAAAAGAGACTAATTAAATAAATGGGGATTTATTTAGTAAATCATTCATTCTTATAAAGTGGGCTTATAATCCATAGTTCTTCATGTTGGGCTAAACCCATGTGGTGACCCATGGATACTCCTTGGAAGTTAAAACCCATGGATCATGAGGAATGTGGAAATTTATGAGTTACATGGTGTAACCCTAATATGCACACTATATAAGAAGCCTCATAGTTCATGAAATTGTACCTTAAGTGATAAGAAGTGAGGCTAGCCGATTTGTGAAGCAAACATATTTCTCTCAAGTTATTCCATTTGCCGGTGGTGTTGTGTGATTCCATTTGAGGTACAACACTTGGGGCACTAAGTTCTTAAAGGTCCAAGGCTTCCAACTACAACAAAAGGTATGTCATATAACTTGTTTTATTACCCAAGTATCAAAGTTTTGTATGCTAGTTAGGGTAATACCTTGGAAAGTTCAAGTTTGCATGTATAATAGAGAAAACATAGATCCAAGGTATTTAAATTTACATGTACTGGTGAGTTTTGAGCATTCTAACACTTCCTAAGTGTACGTGCAACCCTAATAACCTTGGATCTATGTTTGTCTAAAATTCATGCAAAGTTGATTTCCAAGGTTCTTGATCCTATCTAGCATACATGGGGAACATTTTAACTTAAATGTAACATACAATAACATACCTTGTTGTTGTTTTTGATTCCTTGAATCCTTGTGAGCCTAGCATCCCAAGTGTGATGCCTCAAATGCTTCACACAACACCAAATGCTATGGAGTAAACTTGGAGAGAATCTTAACACTAAAAAGATAGGCTCTGAGCCCTCAAGAATCCATGTGTGCCGATTTTGGGAGAACATGAGCTTTATATAGTGTGTTGCATTAGGCTTACACCATGTAAACTCTAATGTAACATGACTCTTCATTTCCATGATCCATGGGTTAACTCCATGGAGCATCCTATGGGTGAAACCCAACTTGATAATCCATGGAGCCTCTTAGCCCTCTATATAAGTTATGGATGATTTACATAATCAACCCATACATTTAATTAGTTATCTTTTGATCACTTAATTAATTCTAAATTTATTCTTGATCAAACTAATTAAATAATATTATTAATATATTAGAACTTATAATATATTAATAAACCATAAGTGTTATTTCTCTCATTTAGTTTATCCAAATGAATGGTGCCATGCAACCCAAATGGACCATGTCGGGTCGGGTCAAGTACATACCAGAAATAGTTATGGAATTAGACACCTTATCCAACAGTCTCCGACCTGGATAAGTCTAATAAATATAACTGCAAGTATGACTTCAGGAACTAATCGGCAATCGTGGCTCTTTTAAGGTCTCTCGGAACTAAGAAGATGATGATACGCCATTTGAGATAAGTGATCATATAATCCGTTGCTCTAGATATTAGCCGGACAAATACATAGAACAATGTCTTTCTTATTGTCTAACAGTTTGTTTCCCGATTTCCGATTTGTTTGACAAAGAACTTAATTGAACACATCAACTTAGTCCTGACCGGGCCCGATACATAGGTCAAAACAAAATCATCGAGGGGCCCAGATATCAGCTTCTAATCCAAGAAGGAATAGATAAACTTTTACTCATATGTTTGCTCTACTACTTGTTGAATTATACACAAAAGCACGTTTTATAACATCGAGTTACCAATGTGTTTTCGTACAATCAACGCATAACCAACTCATAGGCAATAAATCATATCTCTAGGTTTGAAGACTTATATGATATTACCGTCTCACATTCACTCAAGATAAATTCCATGAAGTGATACCAGTGAGCGTGGGTTGATTCCAATACTCAGAACTTATGAGTACTCATGAAGTGTTGTCCCAAAACTTGACACCTACAACCAACTTCATGACAATCTTAATTCATATCTACTTCCAACATATGACCGACTGTGGAAAATTTGAATAATATGTAAAACACAACATAATATTCTGGAAGTCAAAACATGCAAAAGAAATTATAGTAAATGATTGACAAAAGATAGCAACACTTTAATCATAACTAAACACAATTTTTATTTATCATCAAATGTCAATTACACTTTACAAATTTCCAAATTTTCTAACTACTAAAACTTATATCATCCTTTAGCCCTATGCTCCGAGCATGCTGAAGATGCTTAACCCGACTCAGTCCCTTTGTGAGGGGATCTGTTGGGTTCTCATCTGATGATACCCTCTTTGCCATGAGGATTCCTTCTTCTATCCGATGTCTATGAAAGTGATATTTTCAGTCGATGTGTGTGGATCTCCCATGATCCATTGGTTCCTTGGCTAAGGCAACAACACTTTCACTATCACAGAAAAATTTCCATAGGCTCTTTTATAGCTGGTACAACTCCAAGGTCTCCAATGAAGTTCTTTAGCCATATAGCCTCCTTTGCTGCCTCGCTCGCTGCTATATACTCTGATTCACAAGTAGAATCAGCTACTGTCTCTTGCTTGGAACTCTTCCAAGTGACATCACCTCCGATTAGGGTAAAGATCCAGCCCGACTGAGAGCGGAAATTATCCCTATCAGTCTCGAAGCCAGCATCACTATACCCTACAACTCTCAAGTCGTCACTCCCACCGAGGGTAAGGAACCAGTCCTTAGTCCTCCGTAGGTACTTGAGGATATTCTTTACTACAGTACAGTGTGCCTTGCCAGGGTTCTCCTGATACATTCTAACCATACTCAAAGCAAAGGCTACATCAGGTCTAGTATAAGTCATAGCATACATGATCGATCCTACAACTGAAGCATAAGGTATTCAACTCATTTCTGCTATCTCAGCCTCAGTACTCGGGCTTTGAGTCTTACTCAGTCTGGCGTTACTGAATAGGTAACTCTCCTTTCTTGGAGTCCTGCATGCTGAATCTCTTCAACACCTTATCCAAGTAGGTACTTTGACTAAGTCCAATTAGTCTTTTACTCCGGTCTCTCAAGACCCTTATCCCTAGAATATAGGCAGCTTCTCCTAGGTCCTTCATAGAGAAACACTTCCCAAACCAGGACTTAACTTCCTACAGAGTTGGGATGCCATTTCCTATGAGTAGTATGTCATCCACATACAGTATCAAAAAGCTAACTATACTCCCACTAGCCTTGACATATACACAAGATTCATCTTCACTCCTAGAAAAGCCAATCTCTTTAACTTTCTCATCAAAGCAAAGATTTCATCTGCGAGGTGCTTGATTTAATCCATAAATGGATTTCTCAAGCTTACACACTCTAGTAGGGTACTCTGTACTGACAAAACCCTCTGGCTGACTCATGTAAACATCTTTAGCCAACTTTCCATTAAGGAAAGCGGTTTTGACATCCATTTGCCATATTTCATAATCATGAAATGCAACGATGGATAATAGAATCGTAATAGACTTTCTTGGCCACTGGAGAATAGGTCTCATCATAATCAACTCCTGGAGTTTGAGAGAAACCCTTTGCAACCAGTCGTGCCTTATAGGTGTGTACATTACCATCCATGTCGGTTTTCTTCTTGAAGATCCATTTGCACCCTACAGTCTTACGACCTGGTACATTCTCAACCAAGTTCCAAACTTGATTGTCATACATGGACTGTATCTCGCTGTCCATTGCCTCTTTCCACTTGGCTGACTCAAGGCCTGCCATGGCTTCTGCGTAACTATTAGGTTTATCCAAACCTATCAGTGTCTTATCAAGGATACGTGTATCACCTTCCATAGTAATATGGAATCCATAGTAATGCTCATTTGCATTCCTAACTTTCGTGGAACGCCTCAGAGGTACAAACTTGTCAACTGGCTCAACAGGAGTTTCCTCCTCAAGTTGAGTGCTAGGGTTTGAAGTTCCATCACCACTTGACTCTTGAATTTCTTCAAGTTCAACTTGCCTCCCACTGTTTCCTTGGCTTATGAACTCTCTCTCTCTCTCTCTCTCTCTCTCTGTCTCTCTATCTCTCTCTCTCTCCCCCCTCTCTCTCTCCTTCTCTCTCTCTCTCTCTCTCTCTCTCTCAAGACAGCCCTTCTAGCTACAAAGACCACATTTTCACTTGGTCTATAGAAGAGGTAAGCAAAGCATTTATTTGGGTAGCCGATGAAAATACACCTCTCCCTTCGAGGTTCGAGCTTATCATGAGTTTCATGTCTCACGAAAGCCTCGCAACCCCAAATCTTGATGTGGTCTAGTTTGGGTACTTTACCAGTCCACATCTCATGAGGAGTTTTCACAACTTTCTTTGTAGGGAAAAGATTAAGGACATGGGCAGAAGTCTCTAAGGCATACCCCCAAAATGAGATTGGTAGCGAAGCTTGACTCATCATGGAACGAACCATATCCAACAAGGTTCAATTACACCTCTCAGCCACACGGTGTCCTGGGAGGTTTCAATTGTGAGACAATCCCACATTCCCTAAGATAGTCGAGGAACACTGAACTAAGATACTTACCACCTCGACCGGATCGAACCATCTTAATGTTCCTGCTCAATTGATTCTCGACTTCCTGTTTAAACTCTTTAAACCTTTCAAAAGTCTCTGACTTATGCTTGGTTAAGTAGACATATCCATATCTACTGTAATCATTAGTAAAAGTCAAATAATAATGATTAGCATCCCTTGTGGCATGTTTGAACGGTCCACACACATCCGTGTGTACAAGATCCAACAAACCTTCACCCCTCTCACAAGAACTTGTGAAGGGTGAATTTGTCATTTTTCCAAGTAAGCATGATTCGCAACTATCATCTGACTTTAGGTTAAATGACTCCAAGACTCCATCCCTTTGGAGTTGGCCTATGAGTTTCTTGCTTATATGTCCAAGATGACAATGCCATAATGATGCTTTATCCAAGTTATTATCATTAACATAATCAATACAGAATACATTATTTCCTAAGTTATCTACAACAGATATAGTTTCATACACACCATCACAAGGTAATGATTTAAAATAAAGAACATTATTAAAGAAAGAATTAGACGAACCAACTTCATTATCAAATGAAAAGGTAAAACCATGTTTATACAATGCATGAAAGGAAATAATATTTCTTGCCATTTCTGGCGAATAAAAAAATTTATTCAAATCTAAACTAAACCCACTACTTAGCGATAAAGTATAAACTCCAATCTTGGTGACAGGCGAAACTTTCCTATTCCCCATGATCAAATTTATTATTCCTTGCTCCACATTCTCACTTCTTCTTAGTCCCTGCAAATTAGAACAGATATGAATACCGCAACCAATATCAAGGACCCAAGAGTTAGAATAGGGTGAGTTATTAGATAAGATAGTGCAAATACATGCATGGTTGGGTTGAACTTTCCCATCCTTCACATCTTGCTGGTACTTTGGGCAGTTCCGCTTCCAATGTGCCTTTTCATGGCAATAGAAGCATTCAGCCTCTTTTGGGTCAGTAGAAGGAGTGATGAAACCTATCTTAGTTCCACTCAATGGTCTTACCCTTGGTACCCTTCGAGGGACTTTTCCTCTTCTTACCCTTCCCTTTCCCGATTGCCAAGGCAGGGGCGAATTTGGTAGGAGTAGAAGTAACAACCGACATACCCTTAAGACCACTTTCCGCTGTCTTTAGAAGTCCTTGAAGCTTTTTGAGTGTGACCTCTTCCTTATTCATATAATATGTCATGCAGATTTGATCATAGCACGAGGGTAAGGATTGCAAAATGATATCTATTGCAAGCTCCTCGAGGAAGTTCACATTAAGCGTCAGCAAACCGACCGCAAATCTTTGCATTTTCTGCATGTGGCCCGTGATGGGTTCACCATCATTCATTCGGGTTGTTATCATGGAGGAGATGATTTCATACCTCTCTTTTTGTGCACTTTGATGGTATCTTTCCATCAAATCTTGGTGCATTTCAAAAGGGTAGAAGTCCTCATAGGACTTTTGGAGCTCTGCTTTCATGGTGGCCATCATGATGCATGCCACTTTGGTGGCATCCCTTTCATGAATCCGAAAGTTAGCGATCTCCTGGGGAGTTGCAATGGACTCATCATTCTCTTTAAGCTCCTTATCGAGGACATATTGCTTGTCCTCGTAGCAGGTAATCATTCTGATGTTTCTAATCCACTCATTGAAGTTGGATCCATCAAAAGTGACTTTACCACACAAGTTCATAAGGGTAAAGGAGCCATTAGGATTAGAGCCAGAAGCAACATTATTTGAAGACATCTGAGGAAGAAGAAAGAAAATATTAGTTTAGATATAGATATAGTCCTTAATAAAACACCCAAATGTAATATTAAGGCTAGGACCCAATCACAATATATTATACTTAGAAGAGGTATGTCGTAATCTAAGTAATAACATATTTGAAAGGTAGGTGAATGACGATTCACCAATTTCCTCCAAAAACAAAATATTAAAATATTAAGTTTTTAATTTGGTTCTTAGAAATTCCTAGATTCTTTTGAGATTCAATGAACTTTTCAAAGGCATGTTTTAATCTCCAGTGTGCCCTCCAATTTTTGTGACTGGGATACCGAGGATCACAAAACGAGGTGTGAAGTAACCATGCAAATCACTTGGAACCCTTAATGTTTATCACTCAATCACACACGCTCCACCGATACTATGATAAACCTTAAGTCACCCTTTACCTACCTTGTTAAGTCCAAGTTAGTGTGTCGGTTAACCACACACGCTCCACTAACGACTTAAATAAAGTGTAAAGTGTAATTTCATGGATTAGCACCTTATTCACATTTTCCTAAAGTAACTAAGATTGGGAATTTAATAAAACATTTAGCTACTTTATAATATTCATTATACTTTTAATGAATGTTTATATGTCCTTGTCCTACCCGTTTGGCTAAGGACCCTCCACCGATCAAGGAAGCGGTGGGTGAGAGTGGACACCCATTAAGTTGCCATTTTATAGGCAACAACCTTATACCCCCCCTTATAGACCGGCTTCGTGAATGAGGCGTACTAGCGGCATGACGACTTGATCTTATATATATATATATATATATATATATATATATATGTGTGTGTGTGTGTGTGTGTGTGTGTGTGTGTATTATTATTATTATTATTATTATTATGAACTTATAATATTATAAAGTAAAAGGGTTGAATTTTAACTTTTAAAATTCTAAGGGTTGGAACTAAAGTTTAATCATTACTTTACTTCTTAAAACTTGAGGGCAAGTTTTGTAAACTTTCAAAACTTTTCATTTCTCATAACTTATGAATTGATTTGAGTATTAAAAATGAAGGCTCTTCATTTTTATAACTCTTGTGTTCTTTTAATGGTTTTTATTAAAGTGTGACCTTTGGTTTTCCATAACCTGAGGACAAGTTATGGACTCCATTAAAACACATTATGATCATGAATTAAACTACCAACTAGGTTACAAACAATTCATATGTTAATCTAATCTTCATAAGTTCAAGAACATGCATATGAAAATTTCAAGAATCATAAATCACTCTTAAAAGTTGTAATTTTTGATAATTGCCATTGTAAATGGATTAGCATAAACATTACACCATCTAAAACAGGTTTTCAAGTACCAAAACAGTTTAGGGTAATGTTTCTAGTCCATTTCCAGCAACAAAAGTCGAAAATCTGTTGTCAGGGCCTCCTACTCGTCGAGTGCATGAACCTACTCGACGAGTAGGATGAATTTACACTTGGACCCGTCGAGCCCCCCCATGGACTCAGCGAGTCCAGTGGCAAGATGGCAAGCTGTTTCGATTTTTAACACAATTTTGCACAAATAACAAACAAACAAGCCTAGGCTCTGATACCAATGATGGGTTTTAAGCATTCTAACACTTCCTAAGTGTACATGCAACCCTAATAACCTTGGATCTATGTTTGTCTAAAATTGATGCAAAGTTGATTTCCAAAGTTCTTGATCCTATCTAGTATACATGGGGAACATTTTAACTTAAATCTAAGATATAATAACATACCTTGTTGTTGTTTTTGATTCCTTGAATCCTTGTGAGCCTAGCACCCCAAGTGTGATGCCTCAAATGTTTCATACAACACCAAATGCTATGGAGTAAACATGGAGAAAATCTTAAGACCCAAAAAATAGGCTCTTAGCCCTCAAGAATGCATGTGTGCTGATTTTGGGAGAATATGAGCTTTATATAGTGTGTTGCATTAGGGTTACACCATGTAAACCCTAATGTAACATGACTCTTCATTTCCATGATCCATGGGTTAACTCAATGGAGAATCCATGGAGCATCCTATGGGTGAAACCCAACTTGATAATCCATGGAGCCTCTTAGCCCACTATATAAGTTATGGATGATTTACATAATCAACCCATATATTTAATTAGTTATCTTTTGATCACTTAATTAATTCTAAATTAATTCTTGATCAAACTAATTAAATAATATTATGAATATATTAGAATTTATAATATATTAATAAACCATAAGTGTTATTTCTCTCATTTAGTTTATCCAAATGCATGGTGCCATGCAACCCAAATGGACCATCCCGGGTCGGGTCAAGTACATACCAGAAATAGTTACGGACTTAGACACCTTATCCAACATGTACACCTTAGGAGTGTTAGAATGCTCAAAACCCAACAGAAAGTTGCAAGAAGCAATCAAGGATCTAGCAAGCAAAGCTCCCATATTCAATTTGGCACTCTTCTGGACCTTTGTGAGTATCCA
Organism: Lactuca sativa; assembly: GCF_002870075.4. Lineage (NCBI taxonomy): Eukaryota > Viridiplantae > Streptophyta > Magnoliopsida > Asterales > Asteraceae > Lactuca > Lactuca sativa. The sequence continues at coordinate 132,456,669 of NC_056624.2, forward strand.
AGATCCGATTTTATTCCTCTATGTAGCTAGATCTTGAGTTTTGTTCCTTTTTCTCCTTATTCTTGGATTTTTCAATGGATGGATCTCATAAATTTTGCAACTTTATGAATCTCCAGGTTAATGTGACCTTGTAGTGGTTTGGATCTGCCCTTTAGTCAAGTTTTGATGCCATGCATGAAGTTTAGGTCATATTTCCCCTTTTTGAGCCATTTTCGGTTCAAGACATGCATTGGACATGCATATCTATAAAGCACCAACCTTTGGGTCGATTATGAGGCTAGAATCTCTTCTAGGAAGGTTGGATTCTAGATCTTAAGGATTTTGTTCTTATTGGCTAAGCCCTTGAATCTTCAATCCTTGTGAGTAGCCCCAAAGGATAAAGTTTGAAACTTTATCCCTTTTTATAGCATTTGATGTTAGATCTATGTCTTGGAGTCCCTAAAACCATAGGAACAGCTGAATGTATTAAGCTCAGGCAAACTCGACGAGTTTGCAAGCCAACAAGAGGTGTTGGTTGGGATTTTCCCGACATTATGATTACTGTAGGAACTCGACGAGTTTATTGGTGCACTCAACGAGTTGGGTCAACATGGGGTGTTGACCTTGACCATTGACTTTGAATTTGACAATGGTTGACCAAGTTTGACTTTTGAGGGAATTTTTGGTATTCTAGGATTTTGATGGATTTCGTCACATGGTGGTAGTAGGCATTTGAGTCGGGAGCAGAGATTCGGAGTAAGATCTTATCAGTTCTGTACTACTTGAGAGATGAGTGTTCCTCACTGTTCTTTTTGGGTCGAAGGCACCAAGGTGGCCTTTTTGGATTGTTGCATGATTGAGTATTGTTGTGATAAGTTAGATCGGTATCTTGGTATTTAGGATGTTGCTATGTTTAGTGATATGTAAGATTTTTCTATCTGTTTGTTGACTGGATCATTGTATGATTATATGTATTATGTGCACATGGTTGGTTGGTGGCTGAGGGTTCACTCCTTCATGCGTAAGCTAACAAGCCGGGGCATTCCAACCAGATGGTTGAGGGCCTTGGGTATTCCATCCCAGGGATGATTGGACCCATAGTATGTTGGAATTCCAACCCGGTGGTTGAGGGGCCTGGGGTATTCCAGCCAGATGGTTGATTGGACACATAGTATGTTAGCATTCAAACCCGATGGTTGAGGGGCCTAGGGTATTCCTGTTGGATTAGTGTCTAAGTCCATAACCATTTTGGTATGTACTTGACCCGATGGTGCATGGTCCTTTTGGGTTGCCTTCACCAAAGCAAGTTGATAGGATGAATTATGGAGAGAAAGGATTAAATATGATTTATTAATATATTATGATAATAATATACTAAAGGAGAAATCATATTTTTTAATTAATATTAGTCAAGAATTAATAAGAATTAAGTTTGTGGCTAAAAGAGATTAATTAAACTTAAGGGACTGGAATTGTAATTATAAGATAATTACAATTGGGCTATGGATTACCTTATTATTTAAGGTTGGACGAATTCTATGGGGAAACCCATTAGAAATCGACCAAGGGCCTTTAAGAAAGGGTCCATGGGTTGCTTAGTGCCTAAGCATCCAAATTAGGGTTTCCTAGTTTAAAACCCTAATAGCCTACATGTATAAATAGTGCCCTTAAGCCTCAAAAACGTGGTGAACCAATCCTTTAGGGTTTCCACACGGTTTTGAGCAGCTCCTTCTCTTCTTCTCTTCATCCTCTTGCTCTTGGTGTTTGTGAGCCATTAGAGGAGTGACATTTGTGACTCTAAGCTTTCTAAAGTCAATACAAGAAGGAATTGAGATTGTTATTACTATATAACAATTAAGGTATGATCTAAACCCTAATTCATATGTTATATTGATTAGATCTAGGGTTTTAAGTCTTGGATTAAAATCATGTACAATAGAGAAACCTAGATCCAAGCTTTAGGGTTTGCATGAGCACATATGATGTCTTTTGGCTAAAACCCATCAGTGGTATCAGAGCCTAGATTGGTTTCTATTGTATTGATGCTTTATGTGTTGCAAAAATCAAATTTTGGCCTCCCTGCCTGATGAACTCGGCGAGTACCACAGTGTACTCGACGAGTAGGCCTCAACTCGGCGAGTACAGTGTGGTACTCGGCAAGTTCGAGCGTCAGAAAGAGGCATGTTCGGGATTTCTTGCAGTTTTTGTCTTAGATACTTACCTTGACTGTTATGGATCAATAAAATTCGAATTTTAATCATATTTTGGATATATCCTTGATTAAACAAAAGATATTTACCAATTAATTAGATAACTACTTCCTTATATGATAAAGTTTGATTATTTGTATTAATTGGGTAACTTATTTTGCAAAAAATTGGAATTAGGTCAAATAGAGATAAATGATGAAATTAATTGTTTAATTTATATTATTTGTTATTTGATCCTTGTGTTATGAAAAGTTTCAATTTTTCCCCTTTAGGTTTTATAGTTTAAATTTGAACTTAATAGTTTTGTCTTGAAATTTAAATAGTTGAAACCCTAATGTTTTGAATAGTTTCAAAACTTGCCCTCAAGTTTTGGAATTTAAATTTTGATTAAAAGGTTTGATTTTGAAATATTTAAATTCTAAACCCTAATGTTTTGAAATGTTTCAAATACTTGCCCTCAAGTTTTGGAATTTAAGAGTTGATTAAAAGGTTTAATTTAGGAATGTTAAATTCTAAAACCCTAGTATAGTTTTGAAAAATTCAAATCACACCCTTATGGTTTTATTAATTAATTAAGGTGTATAATTAAAAGAGATTTAATAAATCCATATACTTTTGGTGTACAATTTAATTAAATTAAAAGTATAATTATTCAATTAGAACACCTAGTATTTTAAAAGTGTAAAATACACCCTATACTATATATAACATTAAAAGTCTAATATATATATGTATGAGTAAAAGTCAGTCTTACCGTTAGTAGGCCTCATTCACGAAGCTGGTCTATAAGGGGTGTTTAAGGAAATTGCCTATAAAATGGCGATTGAATGGGTATCCACTCTTACCCGCCGCACTCTTGACTAGTGGAGGGTCGTTAGCCGAACGGGTAGGATAGGACAGAAACCTTCCATTATAAGTATAATGAAATATAAAAGTAACTAAATGTTTTCATAAAATTCCCAATCTTAGTTACTTTTGGCAAAAGTGAATTGATGCAATTCCATGAAATTACACTTTGTACCCTTGCGAAGACGTTAGTGGAGCGTGTGTGGTTAACCGACACACTAAATGGTTCTAAGCAAAGGTAGCAAAGGGTGACTCAATGTTTGTCATAGTTCGGTGGAGCGTGTGTGGTTTACCGGCACATCGAATAGGTGACTGTAACATGTGAGGGTACCATGTAGATTTGCATGGTTATTCACACCCGCTTTGTGATCCTCGGCATCCCAGTCACAAACTAGAGGGGCATATCGAGATTTAAACATGCCATTGAAATTTTCAATGAATCTCAAAGGTTCTAAAAGTTTTCATAGATTTAAAACTTAAATTTTCTTTTTCGTTTTTGATGGTGGAAAATTAGTGAATCGTCATTCACTTACATTCAAATATTCTGCAATTAAGGTTACGACATCCCTCTCCTGAGTTGTAAAATATTGTGTTGGGTCCTAGCCTTAGTATATCATTTGGGTGATTAACTAAGGACTCAATAAATCAACTAACTTGAATTTTCTTTCTCCCGTTTTGTAGATGTCAAAGTTCGACAACTATGGTCTTCCCAAATCCCATGGAACAAGCATTCCACATGAAGATGATATTCCACGATTCGATCGAGGAACAAGAAATCATGCTTCACTTCCTCCTCCTCCTCCCGTTGTTCTCCCTAACCCACAAGATCGAAGAATTGAAAGGTTCATTACCACTAAAGCCCTATTGGAAATGAAACATGAAGATGGTAAACCCGTGTGTGCCCATGTTCTAGGCATGAAATCACACATCGATAGGTTGATAATGTTGGGTGCGTCATTCCCCGATGAGTTGGCTATAGGTTGGGTTCTACAGTCACTCCCTGAATCATATAATGAGTTCAAAAGAAAGTATTATATGATGGATCATGACGCAAACCTCATTGACCTAACTTACATGCTCATTGCTGCTGGATCAGAAATGATTTGGCAAAGCAATGGAGCATATTTGTTGGGAAAGTCAACCAATCATGTTTCTGAGAACGTTCTAGGAGAACCAACCTACGTTTGCTGCCAAGAGAAAGGGCGTTGGATACGAGTCTGCCCTAAGAGCCTGAAGAGTCCAGAAGATGGGAGAGTCAAAGAGTATGGCTATGCTTCAGGTAAAATCCACTATCTAACTCCATTAAGTTCCTATTCATTGATACATAATGTGATAAGATTGCATTTGAATGTTTGGCAGGATCAGTGAAAAGAGAGGAAGCTTGATGAGAAAGCAAGATGAGTCTAATCACGAAGAAATGGATCTCGATCGCATGGATTCGAAGATTATATTTTGAGCTTAGAAAGTTATGATAGAGTTGTTAAGAATATTCAATTACATAGTCTTTCAGTTGATTTTGCATTGTAAGGACAAAATGTTTTCCGTTGCTTTATGAATAAAATAAAATTTTGATTTGACTCATTTATTTATTTATTTATTTATTTCCTTGCAATGAAATCGTAATGAAAAATTGATGTTTGCATATTTTTATAACGAATGGATGTGATTCTTAATTATGTTAATTGTGGAAATGTCTAGAATTTACCAAATAAGGAAAGTTTCTCATCGCCTAAGTTTCAAGTGGACAGAAACTTGGAATCATGCAACAAGTATTGTATGATGAATGAAAAATTTTCACATTTGGGAAAATTAGACTAATTCGTTGACAAGGTGTCAAGTGAAAGGACTAGGAGATCAAGTACACAGGGTTGTGTGTTGATCAAGTCCACCACAAGAGTAACAAAGATATTCGTCATGATTTACTAAGGTTAAGTAAATATGATTACACTTATGAGATTAAGTGAAATTCTTAGTTGATTGGAAAAAAAGGTTTAAATCAATAGCAGAACGAATAAGAAGAATCAAGTAGGCAGAAAGATAAAAGTTTCTCCATTCTATGAAGAAGGGAGAGTACCTTTTATTATGTTTTATGATAGGTCTTAATGATTAAGAACCATATCTCAATTGATCCCCTAAGTGAGTCTTAGTGCAATTGTATGTCTAGGAAGAGGAATCGAGAATTGAAGAAATGGTTAAATCAAGAAGCCAATCATACTTCATTCCAAAACAAGTCTTAGAGTTAAGATTGTGACATTGAGTGACAAATATTAGGAAAGTTTATAACATTCATCAAATATGGAAAGTTGTGACCAACTAGGACCAAATTTGATGAAGTGTTTTGTCTTGATAAAAGCTACACTTACTCTTGAATATTCGTTTGTCAAGAAATGTTTTATTGACAAGAGAATCTTATATGTCAAGGAGTCAGTGGGAGTCTTAAGGATCTTGAAAAGTTTCAAGAACTAATCAAGAATAAACCTTATCGATCATCACTAGCACACGACTTGAGGTTTACAACCTATCATGTTGACATTATCTTGTTTCTATGCAATTCCAATTGAGTTAATTATGCATGTGAGCCCTATGAGTTCTCATTTGAACGCATAAGAGGCAAGCACCTTAATCAATGAAAAGTACATTGATAGGAAAGGGTGAGCTGCTTAACTACTTGGAAGACATGGTGGGCAGCCGTGTTACCATAAGGCAAGAAATCAAGATTAAGAAAGTTCGGTCCATAAGAGTTTGAATTTGTCGTAAAACTTTGTTTTGACAAATTCACATGGATAGGAACACATACACCATTAAAATCTAAGTGTCATAAGATTTTCTCCTTCATGAAAACAACTGTGAGAAAATGCTTTCACTAAGAGAGATTTTAAGAAGATAGCAATTGTAAAATTGCATTCTCAAATTTGATTATGGTTACGACATCCCTTTCCATGATTCGAATTGTGAGATTTGGCAATTTGTGTGAATTGTTTAAGACACACATATGAGCTATCTTGGATAAAGGTGTATGAGATTAAGAAGCCTTGATAAAAGATTGTCAAAGCATTAGGTACATGAACTTAAGAGATTCAATAGGTATTGTCTTTCTGTAAGTTAATCTATTTTCTAAATACATGTCAAAGCTAGTGGGAGCATAAGTGTTATGTTTATAATAATCATCATGATAGTGGGAGCATAAATGTTATGATTGTATGATCATTAAGGCAAGTATTACAAGTTAGCAATATTAATTATAGAAAACAAGAGTTATACTTTGCAAAGTAGTAAGGGTGTAAAGTTGTTTTGCTATAATTAAGGGAGAGAATATTGTGCTTCGTTTCAAAATCTAAAGCTTAGATTAAGAAATTTTAATAAATTTAGTCAAAGGATACATAGTGCGTTCTTAAATTTTGATTATGATTACAACATTCCTTTTCATATTTCGAATTATGAGGACGTAGCACGTAAAATATTATGGCAGATGATTGATAAAGTATCAATTCTTTATGTAAGACATTATGCATCGTGTCCCATATGCCTCGGGTATAGGATCGATTGCAAATGCTATAATATTTGACCATTCTAAAATTTTCCAAATGTCTAGCACATTTAGAGGGAAAAAGGACAAGAATCGGTTTTGACTAAGATAATTAAACAACTATCAAAGAACAATCCAAAGTTCGCCGAGGATTGGTCGCTTGTGAGTAGTTGGAAGTATGATATTGAATGGAGCATATCGACATTATTATGAATGGATAAGATTCTATTAAGAATGAGTTGTGATATGGTAAGTATGGAAAGGTGTCCATATTGGGAGTTAGATATTGAGAATCTATGTCTAGATTAGAAACTTTTTTGCAAAAGGATGTTCAAAGGAACGTACTTTGAGTTAGAGACATCACGTCTATGGAATTGTCTTCCGATAGAGAGTTTTGTAATTTCATTGGCAATAGTCATTGTGACTTTAGTGCAGTGATATTACAAAAGGATCATTGCATAAAATGTTAGAATCTAACATATTCTATAAGTGGTAAGAATTTGATATTCTTACACTTGTGATAGGAATTGGGAATTGTGAAATGAGTATGATTGGTAATGTGTTCATTTGATCTATTTCACAAAGTTAGAACCATAAGAAAACATTGTGTGCATGCTAAGAGCATGGGACAAGTGGTGTAATAATTCAAGTAAAGATGTTGATCATTTGAAACGACAAATAATGAGTAATCAATATGGTGATAAATAAAAGGTGTTTTATTTATACTCAAAGGTTTGAGGCCATATGTGATTAGTATTATTCTTGTGTTTCACTTTGCATGTTTTGACTTCCTGAATAATTTAATTGGTTAAGAACAGTCAAATTATTCAAACGGACCACAGTCATTCATATGTTGGAAGTAGGTATGAATGAAGACTGTCGTGAATTGGTGTGTGGATTGTCTAAAGTGTATTAGACATAAGCAATTGTTTGCTGCAACGTTGATGAGTGCTTATGAATATGATTTGAGCATTGGATTAAAACCACGCTCACTTGGATCACTTCATGGATTTTATCACGAGTGATTGGTGAGACGATATGTCACACCCCCAAACCAGAACGGCGGAAACGTTCGGGGGCGGAGGACGTCCTATTCAGTATCATAACAGTTCATAGAAAGGAAAGTACACACCACCATACATATATAAAGGTTTTAAAAATGTTTACATAATTGTATTCATTACATGTTCAAAAGATAAATACATAAACATCTTTCAAAAGAAGTAATTAACGCCAGCGCGTTAATCCCCAAAAGTTGATTTCCAAACCTGCTTAGCGGTTCCCTGAGAATACAAGTTATTTCAAAGAGAAAGTGTCAACAATTAAGTTGGTGAGTTCATAAGTGGTTTAGAAAATTTGTATGCCATTCCAAATTGAGTGTATGTTTTCCAAGAAAATCCCTTATTTTCTTATAAAAGTGTGAAATGCATGAGAATATTTGTATTGAATAATGTAGATAGTTGAATCAAGAAAATCCCTTATTTTCCTATTAGTTGTTTGTTTTGTATACAGGAAAATCCCATATTTTCCTAAAGTAATAGTTAGCCTAATGTCCCAGACTAAAAACCGAAAGCAAATGAAATGCTTTAGAAGGTTGAAGCATAGATTTATATAATAAAACCTATTAGAAAATTGCAGTTTGTTAGATGAAGAATAGTTTTAATAGCTACTCATTCATCAATCAGAAGTACTATAATAATTGTATATCCGATGAGTTTTATAACCATACTAAACATAATATTCTTGGAGCGACGTTCTTCAGGCGTCGTAGCGTTATGATAAACTGTCACGCCAAAGGACGGACTGTAGCTAACAGTCAGGGCGCGGGATCATGACTTCCCGTATAGATCTATACACATTTGACACGTTCTCCGAACGGGAGACTCTAGTTATAGAAAGGACTTGTAGCGGTACCTTTTAGCAAAAAGGTATTATTTGAAGATATACACGTCTCACGGATTCTCAACTAAGTCTGTATTAAAGTAGTAGTTTTGTATGCAAAGTTTATCCTTTTTCACAATGTTTGACAAAGCATAAATCATAAGTTCTTTGAATGCATAAAATGATTTATTAAAGAATGTTACCCTTGATATGATGTATTTGTATGTAAACGTATAAATAAAACATTATTTCTATTTATAAAACATATTGTATCCCAAGAGGGTAAAGCTGTGTTGTGAGGTGTTTTGCATGATGATGACTTCATAAGATAGTTAAAACAACAGTATGAAAAGTATAGCAAAAGATCGATGTTTCACACGATTTTAGTCGTGTGTTTACTTGTATTCCCCCCCCCCCCTTAAAAGTGTTTAAAAAGCATTTAAAAATCATTTAAAGTGTGGTTGTAGGGGTATGAACTCACCTGAAGGTTTGAAGAAAGCGAGATGGAAACCGGGCAGAATTTCGTCTCGGGAAACAAATTTCCTCAGGATTCTCGGGAATCTCGGGAATTTCGGGAGTAAAAACGACCTTCGGGACTTGAGCAAAATGACCGGGGCTTCGGGTTAGAACGGGCATGGAAAACGAGGCAAGAACGCACAAGAGAGGAGAGAAATGGAGCCCTTTCTTCGAAACCCTCGCATCCCTTTTATAGGGGCTGGAACCGCCTCGGTACGCGGGGCGTACGAGGGTATGCAGGGCGTACGCGTACGTCATGCATGACCGAGTCCTCGATTGCCTCGGATTTCGGATGGGACAAGGGGTAGCTTCACATAGGTCGGGACGTGGACGATCTGAGGCCTACGCCTTGAATACGCGGGGCGTACAAGGGTACGCAGGGCGTACTTCGGCCCTATCTGCTGACTCCCTTCGGATAATACCAAACAATTATAATTAAATTTATATTTAATTTAATTAATAAACTTCTAAAATTCATATCTTCTTCATACGAATTCCATTTTTGATGGTCTTTATATCCACACGTAGGCGAGACTACGCTCTACAACTTTCGTTTAGACTCCGTCGGCAAATTTCGAAATTATTTTTATTATTTATTTTTAAAATGTCGTGATTAAGGAATTTCTTTAGAAATTCATAACTTCTTTATCTGATGTCGGTTTTTGCCAGACTTTTTACCGCTGAATTACCATTGTCGAGACCTTCGATTCTCGTTTAGGTCATTCCGGCCAAAAGTCGCTCGATCTCCGATTCGAGTTTTTAGCTGCCTACTGCTAAGCCGAAATTGGAAAAATCATAACTTCAATATACGAAGTCGGATTTAGGTGTTCTTTTTACGTACGATCACGGTTTAAAGACATCTATCACAGTAGGTAATTAAATAGAAACTTTTTGGACATTTTATTTTCGAAGTTAATTTCATTATCACAAAAGTGGTTACAATAATTGACTTTTTAGGTCATTACATAGAGTTGAAATATCGGGTTGTCACATCATCCCCCCGTTAGAGGGAATTTCGTCCCGAAATTAAATACAAAAGAAAAGTTTTAGGGGCTGAGGAAAAGATGCGGATACTTCTGTTGCATCTGATCTTCTCGTTCCCATGTGAATTCAGGTCCTCGGTTAGCGTTCCAGCGAACCTTTACTATTGGTATTCGACTCTGCTTAGTTCGTTTAATTTCCCTATCCATGATCTCGACGGGTTCTTCCACAAAGTTAAGATTTTCATTAAGTTCGATTTCATCGAGTGGAATTACTAGTGTTTCGTCGGACAAACACTTTTTCAGGTTCAATACGTGGAATACTGGGTGTACTTTGTTAAGCTTGATTGGAAGTTGGAGTTTGTAAGCCACTGGACCAATTCTTGAAATGATTTCGAAGGGTCCAATGTACCGAGGATTTAGTTTCCCACGCTTTCCAAAGAGTATCATGCCCTTCCAGGGTGAGACCTTTAGCAGTACACGGCCTCCAATCTGAAATTCCAAGGGTTTTCGTCTTTTGTCGGCATAACTCTTTTGCCTATCCCTTGAGGATTTCAGTCGTTCTCATATTTGAACGATCTTTTCCGTCGTTTCTCTGATGATCTCCGGGCCAGTGAGGGTGCTATCAGGGACTAGACCTTTTGCCAACTGCGTGTCGCCTACTTCCATCCAGCACAGACGTGACCTGCACTTACGGCCGTAAAGGGCTTCAAATGGAGCAGTCTTGATACTAGTATGATAACTATTGTTATAAGAGAACTCGACTAAAGGTAAGTGAACATCCCACGCTTTACCAAAGTCGATTACACATGCTCGCAACATGTCTTCCAAGGTTTGGATCATTCTCTCACTCTGTCCATCAGTTTGTGGGTGGTATGCTGTACTCATATCCAACCTTGTTCCCATGGATTTTTGCAATGATTGCCAGAATCTGGAAGTGAATCTACTGTCTCTGTCTGAGATGATAGACATCGACACTCCATGAAGTCGTACGATCTCCCGGATGTAGGTTCTCGATAGTTTTTCCATCTTATCAGTTTCCTTGATCGGTAAGAAATGAACGGACTTGGTCAGTCTGTCGACGATCACCCAAATAGTATCTTGGCCACCCTGAGTTTTGGGCAGTTTCGTTATGAAGTCCATGGAAATCTGTTCCCATTTCCACTCAGGTATTTTAGGTTGATGGAGTAGACCTGAGTGTTTTTGGTGTTCTATTTTTATCTTGGCGCAAGTCAAACACTTGCTCACATAGGTAGCAATCACTGCTTTCATGTTTGGCCACTAGTAGAGTTGCTTGAGATCTAGATACATCTTATCTGACCCTGGGTGCACGGAGTATGGAGTCTTGTGTGCTTCGCTCATAACTACCTCTCTGAACCCACCAAACTTGGGTGTCCAGATTCGGTTCATGAGGTAGCGTACTCCGTCACTCTTGATTTCTAGGTTCTTGTCCATCCCCCTAAGGGTCTCACCTGTCACGTTTTCAGGTTGCAAAGCCTCTATTTGAGCCTCCTTGACTTGTGCTGACAGGTGAGAATGGATCGACATGGTTAATGACTTCACTCTTCGACCAGAGTACTCCTTACGACTAAGGGGATCGACCACGACGTTTGCCTTTCCGGGATGATAGCGAATCTCACATTCGTAGTCGTTGAGCAATTCAACCCAACGTCGCTGTCTCATGTTTAACTCCTTCTGGTCGAAGATGTGTTGAAGGCTCTTGTGGTCTGTAAAGATGGTGCACTTGGTCCCGTATAGGTAGTGCCTCCAAATTTTCAGAGCGAAGACCACTCTCCAAGTTCTAGGTCATGAGTGGTGTAGTTGACTTCATGCATTTTCAGTTGTCGCGAGGCATATGCAATAACCTTTCCTCTCTGCATTAGTACACAACCCAGCCCTTGCTTCGAAGCATCGCAATACACCACAAAATCTTCGGTCCTCTCTGGAAGAGAAAGAATGGGCGCACTGCAAAGGGCATGTTTCAAAGTTTGAAATGCAGCATCTTGTTTTTCTCCCCAGTTGTAGGTCACCCCTTTATGAGTTAAGGAGGTAAGAGGCTTTGCGATGCTGGAGAAGTTCTGAATGAACCTTCGATAATAACTAGAAAGACCTAGAAATTGGCGAATCTATGTTGGTGTAGTTGGTGTAGACCAATTTTTGATAGCCTTGATTTTTGATGGGTCCACGTGGATTCCTTCCTTGCTGACCACGTGACCGAGGAAGTCCACCCTTCTAATCCAAAACTCGCATTTCGAGAACTTTGCATAGAGTCTCTCAGTTCGTAACGTCTCTAAGACTTGTCTCAGATGTTGACTATGCTCTTATTTATTCTTTGAATAAATAAGTATGTCGTCTATGAATACTATCATAAATTTATCCAAGAATGGACGACATACCCGATTCATTAGGTCCATGAATACGGCCGGGGCATTGGTTAGTCCGAACGGCATCACTATGAACTCGTAATGTCCGTATCTTGTTCGGAAGGCCATCTTGGGAACATCACTCTCTAGGACTCGCAGCTGGTGATATCCTGACCTCAGATCAATCTTGGAGAAGTAGTTGGCTCCTTGGAGTTGGTCGAATAAGTCGTCGATTCGGGGTAAGGGATAACGGTTCTTGATGGTGAGTTTGTTGAGTCCTCGGTAGTCGATGCACATCCGGAATGATCCATCCTTCTTTTTCACGAATAATACGGGTGCTCCCCAAGGCGAGAAGCTCGGCCTGATGAATCCTTTTCCGAGTAGCTCATTCAGTTGGCTGGATAGCTCTTGCATCTCCGCCGGGGCTAACCGATAGGGCGCTTTGGCTATTGGGGTAGCTCCGGGAACCAGATCGATTCTGAACTCGACTTGTCTTGCGGGTGGTATTCCTGGAAGGTCCTCGGGAAAAACGTCGGGAAAATCGCATACTCAGGCACATTGTTGACGTCCTGGACTTCGCGTTTCACATCCACGACATGTGCCAGAAACGCGTGATACTCCTTGCGTAGGCACTTCTGAGCTTGGATGTTTGAGATGATACGAAGAGTGGTACTAGGTTTGTCGCCCAAGACAAAGAAAGTTTCGCCGGTTGGCAGATTAAGGCGAACGGCCTTATCGTAACATAAAATGTCAGCATGATGAGAACTCAGCCAATCCATGCCAATGATGACATCGAAACTCTTAATCGAGACTGGCATGAGGTTGATTGGAAATGGATTATCGTTTAGAGTTAGGGTACAGTTTAAGTATATCTCCTTAGTGCCTTCGGTTTTACCGTTGGCCATTTCTACTATAAATGGTTCACTTAATGATTATGGTAATGGCTTTAGCAGGCCCTTAAAATCGTGACTCACAAAACTTCTCTCCGCTTCACTATCAAACAAAATGCATGCATACAAGTTATCGAGAAGAAAAGTACCCGTAACAACAGTGGGGTCCGCAACGGCTTCATCTTGTCCCATTGCAAATACTCGGCCCCTTCCGCCGGTATTCCTGTTGTTTGCCTTCGGGCAGTCCCTGCGGTAGTGCCCCGTGTCTCCGCACTCAAAGCAGGCGCGACTTACTCCGGTATTAGCAGCGGGGGCGGATTGTTGTGTCGGCTCTTTGCAGTAGCGTGCTGTATGCCCCTTTTTATTGCACCTAGTGTATTGGAGGTCACGGCAGAGACCGTGGTGGTGGAAGTTGCATTGGTTGCATTTCGGAAGTTTCCCATTGTATGAGCTTGTGGGGGCAGTGTTGGTAGGTACAGTAATAGCGTGGATCGCTACTACTTGTTGTTTCTTGGGGTTCTCCTGTAAGGTTTGTCCCCTTCTCTTGTTCTAAGGCCTATTTTGGCCCTGTGCCTCCTTAGATGGATTGGTGGTAGCTGCAATGGTACCCTGTTTTACCCCGTGGTCGATGAGTCGCTGAGCCAGGCGTTTAGTGCTGTTGTAGGTAATAGGGTTGGAAGCTAGGACATGCCCTTGAATCTGGGGTGACAACCCCCGAATGTACCTTTCAACTTTCTTTGATTCTGGGTTGACCATGGTAGGGCACAATGCAGCGAGGTCGTTGAACCTAGCTGTGTAGGCGACTAGATCAGACCCAGTCATCTTCAGATTCCAGAGCTCTTGCTCAAGCTTTTGCACTTCGCCCCTTGGGCAGTATTCTTCCAGTAGTAGAACCTTCAGATCCTCCCAACTCATGGCGTTGGCGACAATGAGAGTCACAGAATTCACATGGCTTTTCCACCACGTGAGGGCTCGATCTATGAAGGTGCAAGCAGCGAACTTAACCTTGCTTGTTTCTTGGCATGAGCAGATCTCGAAGACTGTTTCGGTCTTTTCGAACCATTGCATTAGTGTAATGACTCCCCCAATGCCATTAAACGTTTTTGGCTTTGAGTTGGAGAACTCCTTGTAAGTACATTCTCTTACTTGACCATGACCAGTGCCACGATTTGAATGATTCGTGCTGCTTCCTGTACCTCCATTTCCATTGGAGTTTATTTGCGAGAGAGCTGTTGTTACTGCTGCTGTGATAGCAGCCTGGACCATGGCCGGATCATACGTTGGTGGTTGAGGTGGTGGTGGCGCCGTGCCCGGTCTGGGCCTTAGGTTTGGATGAGGAGGCATCGCGCTGCCAAAAGAAAATGAGAGATTATAAGTTTTGGTGGTTGAGAGTTGAATGATATTGAGTTAACTTTCTTTAATAGTTCAAGAATTTGGTTTGACCAACACAGGGTCTGGAGCTTGATTTACAAATGGTGTTTGAATAGATATACTTATGAATTGAATAAACTGCACATAATTAACATACGATAGGGATATGCCCTATATATATATTAAACATAGAGTTGTGTTACATCCGAGATTAGACAAAAAATTTTGACCTTTCTAAAGGTCTCCGATTACAGAAAGTTTAAAGAAAATAACACTATTATCCGAAGTCCTAATTTATAACAAAATTTGAAATTTTCGCAAGAACTACGTGCGACGTAGGTTGCGCTTGGAGCTTGACTCCGCATCTGATTGCTTCTATTCCATTAGACGCCTATCAAAAGCGGCTTGTTGTTCCCTTAATTCGGCTAGGGCTGCAATCATTTGTGCTTGGAATGCCTCGGTTTGGAGTTGGGCATTGTCCTGAATTCTATCCAGCCTACGGATGTCAGAAGTGTGAACCTGTACTTCTACGTTGACATCCCGAATCCAGCTAGCTTGAACTCCGGATTGGTAGGACTGATTGGCTAGCTTGCCCACCATTACTGGTAGTGCCCGATCAGCTGAACCTCCGCCGCGGACATCGTAGAAGTCTCGGCACATGCCGTAGGGAGGGCGTAGGTTTTGTTGTTGGCTCCAATGGTGGAGGTGACTCCCCCATACAGGAGTGGGTCCTTGGAGGTTCCTCACATAGCCGGGAGGTTGTGGGGCCGGTGGATTGATAACCTCTGGCTCTGAATCTGTACCAGAGTCATCTCCTTCATCCAACACTATAGGTTCTTCGTCTTCTTCGGGATCTTCTTCGATCCATCCTCCATTACCTTGTTTGGGGTAGTAGGGGTCATTGGGGTGATGGAATCCAGCCATTGAGTCTGTACGAGAATAGGGTTAAGAATTTACTATAAGCTAGAGCCCATGAAATTTACCCTTAATTTTAATGGTTGTTGATACTCAAATACTCCCTTAGTATTATTTAACGATATGCTTTTGATAAGTTTTAAATTTGTTGTCCACTGCAGACACTCCTTGGCACACGTTAGTCGGCTCTCGGACAAATATAGTTGATCAGGCTATATTCTTCTCAGTTCCGATTACATGTCCGAAGGCGTACCTGCATTGCACAACTTATTTATAATACTTCTAAAATGATCCGATATGAAACTGTTATTAGTATGAAATGAGTGCATGCTAAAAAAAACTAAATAAATTTAATTTCAAGAGTATGACTCTTCTCAGAGTGTTTTTGCCCAGTTGAGTTTATAGTTGTATACCAAAAGAATGGTTTTGATATACTTAATTCACTATAAACGATGCTCTGATACCAATCTGTCACACCCCCAAACCAGAACGGCAGAAACGTTCGGGGGCGGAGGACGTCATATTCAGTATCATAACAGTTCATAAAAAGGAAACTACACACCACCATACATATATAAAGGTTTTAAAAATGTTTACATAATTGTATTCATTACATGTTCAAAAGATAAATACATAAACATCTTTCAAAAGAAGTAATTAACGCCAGCGCGTTAATCCCCAAAAGTTGATTTCCAAACCTGGTTAGCGGTTCCCTGAGAATACAAGTTATTTCAAAGAGAAAGTGTCAACAATTAAGTTGGTGAGTTCATAAGTGGTTCAGAAAATTTGTATGCCATTCCAAATTGAGTGTATGTTTTCCATGAAAATCCCTTATTTTCTTATAAAAGTGTGTAATGCATGAGAATATTTGTATTGAATAATGTAGATAGTTGAATCAAGAAAATCCCTTATTTTCCTATTAGTTGTTTGCTTTGTATATAGGAAAATCCCATATTTTCCTAAAGTAATAGTTAGCCTAATGTCCCAGACTAAAAACCGAAAGCAAATGACATGCTTTAGAAGGTTGAAGCATAGATTTATATAATAAAACCTATTAGAAGATTGCAGTTTGTTAGATGAAGAATAGTTTTAATAGCTACTCATTCATCAATCAGAAGTACTATAATAACTGTATATCCGATGAGTTTTATTACCATACTAAACATAATATGCCTGTAGCGACGTTCTTCAGGCGTCGTAGCGTTATGACAAACTGTCATCCCAAAGGACGGACTGTAGCTAACAGTCAGGGCGTGGGATCATGACTTCCCGTATTGATCTATACACATTTGACACGTTCTCCGAACGGGAGACTCTGGTTAGAGACAGGACTTGTAGCGGTACCTTTTAGCAAAAAGGTATTATTTGAAGATATACACGTCTCACAGATTCTCAACTAAGTCTGTATGTAGTAGTTTTGTATGCAAAGTTTATCCTTTTTCACAATGTTTGACAAAGTATAAATCATAAGTTCTTTGAATGCATAAAATGATTTATTAAAGAATGTTACCCTTGATATGATGTATTTGTATGTAAACGTATAAATAAAACATTATTTCTATTTATATCACATATTATATCCCAAGAGGGTAAAGCTGTGTTGTGAGATGTTTTGCATGATGATGACTTCATAAGATAGTTAAAACAACAGTATGAAAAGTATAGCAAAAGATTGATGTTACACACAATTTTAGTCGTGTGTTTACTTGTATTCCCCCCCTTAAAAGTGTTTAAAAAGCATTTAAAGTGTGGTTGTAGGGGTATGAACTCACCTGAAGGTTTGATGAAAGCGAGATGGAAACCGAGCAGAATTTCGTCTCGGGAAACGGATTTCCTTGGGATTCTCGGGAATCTCGGGAGTAAAAACGACCTTCGGGACTTGAGCAAAATGAGCGTGGCTTCGGGTTAGAACGGGCACGGAAAACAAGGCAAGAACGCATAAGAGAGGAGAGAAATGGAGCCCTTTCTTCGGAACCCTCGCATCCCTTTTATAGGGGCTGGAACCGCCTCGGTACGCGGGGTGTACGCGTACATCATGCATGACCGAGTCCTCGACTGCCTCGGATTTCGGATGGGACAAGGGGTAGCTTCGCATAGGTCGGGACGTGGACGATCCGAGGCCTAGGCCTTGAGTACGCGGGGCATACGAGGGTACGCAGGGCGTACTTCGGCCCTATCTGCTGACTCCCTTCGGATAATACCAAACAATTATAATTAAATTTATATTTAATTTAATTAATAAACTTCTAAAATTCATATCTTCTTCATACGAATTCCATTTTTGATGGTCTTTATATCCACGCATAGGTGAGACTACGCTCTACAAATTTCGTTTAGACTCCGTCGGCAAATTTCGAAATTATTTTTATTATTTATTTTTGAAATGTCGTGATTAAGGAATTTCTTTAGAAATTCATAACTTCTTTATCTGATGTCGGTTTTTGCCAGACTTTTTACCGCTGAATTACCATTGTCGGGACCTTCGATTCTCATTTAGGTCATTCCGGCCAAAAGTTGTTCGATCTCCGATTCGAGTTTTTAGCTGTCTGCTGCTAAGCCGAACTTGGAAAAATGATAACTTCAATATACGAAGTCGGATTTGGGCGTTCTTTTTACGTACGATCACAGTTTAAAGACATCTATCATAGGAGGTAATTAAATAGAAACTTTTTGGACATTTTATTTTCGAAGTTAATTTCATTATCACAAAAGTGGTTACAATAATTGACTTTTTAGGTCATTACATAGAGTTGAAATATCGGGTTGTCACATGATAACATCTTATATTCTTGAAACCGAGTTGTGTGAGTTGTATCTTGCGAATCGGTTGCACATTGATAATATGTAAACGCACCAGTAACTTGGTGTTATAAAACATATTGTTGTGTGTGATTTGGTGACTGAGTGCAAGCGAGCATTGAGTCAAAGTTTATCCGTTCCTTTTACCCAAAGTAGGATGAAAGCGATATATGTGGGCCCCTCGATGATTTAGTGATGGCACCTAAGCGTTTGGCCAAGCCGAGACTAAATTGATGTGTTCAATTGTAGTCTGTTGTCAGTCGTCATAAATCTGAAACAACACATAGACAGAGAGAATGATTTAGATCCATGTCTCAGTCTATAAGATAATATCTAGAATGGAGGAATATATGATCCCTTATCTAAAGGAGACACGTATCTGATAAGATCAGAGTTGACAGCGGCTTTAGAAAGCTATGATCGCAGATCAGGATCTAAAGTCATACGCATAATAGTTATTAGACTTATCCAAGTGGGAGACTATTGGATTAGTGTCTAAGTCCATAACCATTTTGGTATGTACTTGACCCGATGGTGCATGGTCCTTTTGGGTTGCCTTCACCAAAGCAAGTTGATAGGATGAATTATGGAGAGAAAGGATTAAATATGATTTATTAATATATTATGAGAATAATATATTAAAGGAGAAATCATATTGTTTAATTAATATTAGTCAAGAATTAATAAGAATTAAGTTTGTGGCTAAAAGAGATTAATTAAACTTAAGGGACTGGAATTGTAATTATAAGATAATTACAATTGGGCTATGGATTACCTTATTATTTAAGATTGGACGAATTCTATGGTGAAACCCATTAGAAATCGACCAAGGGCCTTTAAGAAAGGGTCCATGGGTTGCTTAGGGCCTAAGCATCCAAATTAGGGTTTCCTAGTTTAAAACCCTAATAGCCTACATGTATAAATAGTGCCCTTAAGCCTCAAAAACGTGGTGAACCAATCCTTTAGGGTTTCCACACGGTTTTGAGCAGCTCCTTCTCTTATTCTCTTCATCCTCTTGCTCTTGGTGTTTGTGAGCCATTAGAGGAGTGACATTTGTGACTCTAAGCTTTCTAAAGTCAATACAAGAAGGAATTGAGATTGTTATTACTATATAACAATCAAGGTATGATCTAAACCCTAATTCATATGTTATATTGATTAGATCTAGGGTTTTAAGTCTTGGATTAAAAGCATGTACAATAGAGAAACCTAAATCCAAGATTTAGGGTTTGCATGAGCACATAGGATGTCTTTTGGCTAAAACCTATCAATTCCAACTCGATGGTGGATTGGGCTCATAACATGTTGTTATTATATTTTTGTTGTTTGCGATGTATTGGTATTTTGGGGGACTCACTAAGCTTTCAGCTTACAGTTTTGGATTATGTTTCAAGTACTTCAGAGGATCGCAGGAAGGCGAAGGTGTGATCGTCCACCTCCTCATGTTTTTATTTCTTAATTTTGGTATTTCTCTGATGATTGAAACTATTTTGAAAAAAATCTGTAAACAATGATGGTTTTTGAGTAAATTTTAAAACTTTAAATTTTTGAGTATTTTGCGAATGTTACAAGTTGGTATCAGAGCCAATGTTTGAGTGAATTGGAGGAACACTCATGTGAATTCAGTCTCAAACTAAGGAAAAATATTTTAAAATAATTTTTTAAACGGCTTTTAAAATAATCAAGGAGGATGCGGTGTGTACGATCAGTCGGAGCCAATAAGTAGATCCCAAAATACCTTACTGTTATTTGATACTATGTTATGTTAGAACAACATGCTAGTGATTGGCTAGGGATGTTCATAATGTTTGCTTGATAGAACTGCCTAATTATATAATGACTGATAGCCTACGATTCTTCTCTAACGGAATTGACATCATTACTGTAGTTGCTTAGTGTATGCCTCATGGTCGTACATAACTACGATCTTATAGCCTGAGAATGTTTGGTTTGGCCTTGTTTACTGTTCTTGTTTGATAAAGGGCTTAGGGTAGGATCAGATATTCGAAAGTCTATAGGGTCCAGTGTTATGTATGGCTAGCATACACGAGTGCTGCAGGGTTGGTGGAAGTTTCATGGATGAGTGGTGTGGGGTCAGTCAGCCAATTTTGATATATATATATATATATATATATATATATATATATATATATATATATATATAGTTATCCTCTAGGGTATGATGATTGAGAGATGGATATGCTAAAAGTATTATTAGGGCTATTGTGATGATCATCAGGGACAACTATGGGTAGGTGTGGAATATAGTATGAGCCCATACTACTGAAAGCATAGGACCCATACACGTACCAGAGAAGTCACAACCCCTAGGGCTTGTTGGGAGTTGGTTCCCCTGTTATGTTATACATATTATCTGATATCTCCCTGGTGTATTAAGACCACGATGATAAGTTCCTTGATGACATATATGTATCCATTGTCGAGAATGCTGCCGCTGCAGCCTCCGCAGCTGCTGGTGTTGGGTTGCGTCAGGTTTTTCATTATCGGGACTTTGATAATATGAAGCCACCGACTTTCAATGGGGTGCAAGACCCGACCATTTCCGTGACGTAGATATCTGTTGTGGAGGATACCATTTCCGGTCTATTTGATCCTTATCCCCATGGATCTCGTGAAGGTGAAGGCGTGATTGTGCCCCTCCTCATGTTTTTATTTCATGATTTTGGGATTTTTCTGATGATTAAACCTATTTTGAAAAAAGTTTGTAAAAAAAGATAGTTTTTGAGTAAATTTTAAAACTTTAAATTTTTTTGAATTTTGAGAATGTTACAATCTCTTTTTTTTATTGTTCCTTTGTGTAGATTATTTTTAGATGGCTTCAAAATGGACAGGTTTGTTTTGTTTCCTACCCAAAAGGAGATAAAAGCGTATGGTTGATTTGGATAACTTAAATCTTGAGCAATAAGGATATGAAATTATGATGGTATTCGATCTACACTTTATTTTTATCGATTTGAAAGACACATAATGATTTGGTGTTCAAGCATGTTCATGGGTTTCCGATGAAGATGACGAATGATATACAAAACATCCTTTTCAAATGGTTAAAACATATATCAAATTGTAATCATTTAGATTGGTATGATTGGTATTGCTCTCCTACATATCTGAGTTGTTATATGTAATTTTCTAAAATCTTGCTAGCTTTGAATTTATAAAATTTCTTCGTTAAAAAAAACTGACAACAAAGTCATTAATGAGAATAAGAATGAATGATACTAATAATGTATGAGAAATAATTAGTCTACATTTGTCATTTTTAGCCTTTTCATTTGATAAAAAGCCATGTCAAATGTGACACCAACCCTATATCAAGGATAGTGTTAATGTCAAAAGGTTGTTTGGCCTATTTATGATGGAAGCATTTAATTGGTCTTTCATGTAAGATGAACTTTGGCAGGTGATCCCAAAAATACACTCTAACAATCAAGTTAGTAATGAGCATAAGACTATATAAAGTCGAGGTTGTCATGGAGGACGTCAAGCTCGTTAGACACACTAAACAACACCCCTGGCATGCGCCAAAAAGCCTTACCAAGCTATATGCAACATCTCACCAATGAGATAGAGAGAGGGAAAGATTCTTGGGTCTGATACTTTTGACCAAACAAAATTCAAATTCCAAAAATTTATTACTATTGGGGTTTATAGGTAATAAATCTTTACATGAGGAAAAAAATAACTTAACTCTGAAGTTCACATGCAACCTATTTGGATCTATGTTTTCTCTATTGATAACAATAATCTATGAACATCAAGAACCTTAAAGGAACCTACTATTATTGAAAATAGCAAGGGGTTAGCATTTACATACATTTTTATTATTATAGCAAATAATCATAACAATTCCTTCCGTCAAGGACCTTGGAAAGGAAGCACCAAAAATCTAATGTCTCTAATGGTTTTTATCCAAACCCTAGTAAGAAGAAGAATTGAGAAGAGAAGAGGAGAGGGGATAACAAACTTGACTATTGACTTGAAGAAAAGAGAAGTGTTGGAAAATAGGCAACCAAGGTGTCCTATTTATACTTGCTTAAGGAAACTCCATTGGAAACCAAAGAGTCCTTGAATGATTAATTCTAATTAATCCTAGAATTAAATCCAAATTAATTCTAATTAATCAATTAATCAATACTATTTCCAATTAATATATTAATCGTATAATATATTAATAAATCTCATATTTCAATTTCCAATTAGTTTATTTTTCATATATTAAGGTAACAAATTATTCTCTCTCTCTCTCTCTCTCTCTGTAAATGTAATTCTACTCAGTTACTAGTTTCGAGGGAAACCCAAAAACGACTCTAGTTTCAATTTAAGTATATATCAATTTAGTTATGATCTTAGAAACCTTAATCCAATAATTACCAACCACAAAGAGGGTAGTTCTCAATGTAGACAAAAAAGATATATCAAAAGACAACATGAAGACAACCTTCAATGTCGTATGTGTGATTATTTTGATGAGCATACATTCTTTGACAAATTTTTTTGGAGGTAGTTTAAAATGCACAAACCTTTGTTTAGGTGTAATGTCAAATAATATACGTGAGTGTCTGAATATATGCGACAAACTTTGGATGCAAGAGGTATTCTTAGCTTTCATCCAATTAAAAGAATGTATGTTAGCATATGACACCCACCTCTATGAACTAGACGAGAGTTTTAGGTTGTCTGCACATACCACATGAGAGAGCCTTCGAGGATTTTGTATAATTATCCTACATCTATACAAAGCACACTATTTTCATCGTCCTACTTGTAGTGGGATACAACAATTTTATGCTCATCATGCAAACCTACATGGTTTCCCTGGGATGTTAGGAATTTTAGACTATATGCATTGGAGATGAAGTATTTGTCCAAATGCATATCATGGGCAGTACACAAAAGGTAATTATCATTATGCGACGATCATACTTGAAGCTTTAGCCACACAAGATTTATGGTTTTGGCATGCCTACTTGGTAGTCTAGGTTCGATTAATGACATTAATATTTTCAATAATTCATCATTAACAATTTTCTTGATGGTACTCTACGTGATTCTTGATTTGTACTTTGAGGAAGGGAGATCAAATTTGGTTACTATCTTGATGATGGGATCTATCTTGAGAATTTTGTTTGTGCTAAAAATTTGTCATAACCGGATAACCCTCAAAAAAACATATATAAGAGAGCTTAAGAAAAAGAGAGGAAGGATATCGAATGATCATTTGGTGCATTATGATTCAAGATCAGAATTTGAAGCGTTTGTGTGATCTGATATTAAGATCTTCAGTTCAATAGTTGTAGGGAAGACTCTCAACCTGATCAGTTTTTGTACTGATCTGATTTGAAGATTGTGATTTCATATTTATTCTTAGAGTTCATTCCTCCGAATGTTATTTGATGTTAGGGATTCCAATTCTAGATTCAGTTATTACAACAACTTCTTATTTTTAGAGACTTCTCAGCACCAGACATGCAATCGGATGTTCCACCTTTTATCATTGCCTCTTACCCTCATCATTTTTGAGTATTTAGGAGGATATTGTTGGAGAGGGAAATTCTCTACAATGTTAAATAAAAGTAATTTTAAAATATTCCCTTGTATTAAAAATCATATTCTCTACACTAGGATATAAAGTGTAGGTGTGTGGTCATTTGTAAGAGTGCACCATGAAGATAATAGTTTAAAGTAAATGTGGTTGGGATATTCTTCGTAGCCATGAGAGTTGTTTATGTAACATTTTATATCTATATATCTATACATTATTCAGTTTAATCACTTAATTATCATGTTCATACGATTATCTTCTTGATTATTTATATTTTGCACCAAACCAATCATAAAATGGTATAACACCACCACTCCCTTTAGTTTATGAATGAGCGATAATAATACTTTATGATAGATAACTAGTCTATTGTTATCCTTTTTAGCCTTTTCATTCGATAAAGTCTTTCAATGTGACACCAACCCTATATTAGGGTTGGTGTGTTGATGCCAGTAGGTCATTGGGACTATTTTTCATGGAAGCATTATATTGGTCTTTTCATAATTAGGCAATTGTGCTCTTTTGTCCCAACTGGACAGTTTCATTGGGGATGATCTTGGTATAGTACACCTTTATAAGGAATACATAACAGTGTAGTTCCATAACAACAATAAAGTTGTAGCTCTTCCAATATGTCATTTAGTCGAGCAACATTGTTGAGGTGCCACTCCGTCGAGCAACATAACGAGGGTGCAACATTGTTAAGGAATTGCTCGAATATGTGTGGTATAATTTGCTCATTACATGGAATCTACTTTGCTATGGTGCATGATGTCCATATAGCCATGTGCATGATAATATTCATATGAGTTATGATGTTATAGGTTTATTAATATCACGTTTGTCTTTTCTAAATATCCATCTCACTGAATCATCAGGTGTTAGCCATTGTTTCAGGGGTGTACCTATTTTTTTAAACTATTATGATTACTATTAATTTCCCGCGTTATTTTTTCTTTAAAAATTAAAGAGATTAAACTTTGTTTACCATTTGATTTCCCATCCTTTCTCGTTTTTATTCTTCCTTTTTCTCTCTTTATCTTCCATGTCCTTCCTTCTTGAATTCTACCGACCCTGTCTAATTTGAGACCATTCAAGATAGATATGGTTTTTCTTCTAGATGATGGGATTATCATTCCAACACTTGACTCCATGCTAATCTTTTTTCTTCTTATGAAAGTGTACATTCTTGTCAAACTTCTTCTTAGTAGTGCTTCACCATCACCAATTTCATGTCACATTTAGTCCTAAACACTAAGTGAAATACTATAGCTTTTCAATTGATTTTCTAGCATCTCGGGAATGCTTCCACCTGATTATATTTAGACATTTTTTTCAAGACACTTATATTAACCAAAACTATACAATTTCTTATCGTCTAGTTCAGTATCAAACGAGTTGTATTAAAAGAAGGAAAACACTCTTTATGTAGATTAATATCCACTGTATTTCTACAATGAATTATTAGAGCAAAAACATAGCCGATACTACACTTACTCTTTTTTTTCTCATAATAAAGAGATGTCTAGACATTTAAAAGGTTGTGTTTCATGGGGGTTTCTAAAATAAATCTTGTTGGTGCCGGAATGAGTCCCTTGTGTCGTACTCGTGGAATAGTTTTTCATCATTATCATACTCTCTGCTTCCCCCTTTATCGTATATTAACATTATTTATTTTGGTCTTTTAGTTCATTCAATGTATGTTGATTTTCTTAATGTGTTGAGCATGAAGTTTAAGAAAAATTAGTATCACGAGGTTTCTCCGCACGACTGAGTGCATTGTCCTTTAGTATTTAGGCCATTTTCCAGTCGAATAACTTGTAAATTATGGTCCTACAACATGTCATTATTTAACTTCCTTACGGATGTCAATGAGAAATTTCCATAAACTTCTAACCCCTAAAGCAACTATTAACATAGGAACGCATGGAACTAAAAATCATTTTGTAAGTTTTTAATGGTGATGAAAATATGCTTGGTTGTAGCACCCTGATTCCAATTGGATCAAAGATATGTTTTTGATCTCAAATAAAAGCTCATAATAGGATATCATTCATAAAAATCATTCATTCTAGTGTTACATAAACCAATGTCATTGAGAGTAAATAGTGGAAGACTTTATATTTTAAATTAATTTTAAAATTGTAATACAGATGTTGTTGCAGTCAAGATGGGTTCTTCTCTGATAATCCTGAAAAATATAAATAAACAGCGACTAAGCAGCAAAACTTGTTGGGTTTCGCATTATTTTGTTGTGTCAAGATTTGTATGCAAACTGGTTTCGTAGGTCTTAGTCTGTAACTATATTAAAGTCTTCATGTCATAGGCGAGTCTATATATATATATATATATATATATATATATATATATATATATATATATATATATATATATATATAGGGATGTCTGTTATAAGAGAGAGTAATGTTTTATGAGAATAGTTCTCTTATTGTACCGAATTGTTCTCTAGTTCTCTCTAATGATATGATCTTATTTACCTCTTTTTGTTCATAATCATTCATTCTTTTCATAATGCATTCGTTAACAAATGAGAATCTTTTGCATTTCTTAAATTATTACAAGTGGTATCAGGGAGGGTAATTTGTGAGCTATTTTTCGAGTCAAAAAGTTGTTCGAAGTTCTTCATGTTTTTCATATTCTACTTTGAATTTTTGACCATTTCTGCATTTTTGCAAGTTTTCTTGTAAAATTGATCATAATTTCTTTGTTTAAATCTTCTTTTTGAATTTGAAATCTGTATTAAACTCACTGATTTGTTTCTACTTTTGTTCTTGTTCTTTTTTTTTTCCTAAAATGGCAAAAAAGGATTCTCATTCTATTTCCTTCAATCTTCATGGAAGTATTGGTTTTACAAATCGGATTCCAACCCTTTTTTTGGAGGATTATAAAGTTTGGTCATTACACTTCAAAAATTATGTTATTGGCATTGAAACTCTTTGTTCAAGCATTTGGCATGTGGTCACTAAAGAAACATATAAATACTTGAAGACTAAGGAGGTTGTGGAGTGACAAGAACATTTGGATGGAATCTTTGCTAACAATAAATACACTGAATCAGATGAAAAGCACAAGTTGTTGAACAATATGAAAGCAACCAAAATCCTAAGGTTTACACTTCCTCTAGACACCTTTCGACTGGTAAGTTCTCCTCCAACAACTAAGCAAATATAGGATAAGTTAAAAAGAGTTGTATTTTTGTGATGCTGGCTTGACTCATTCTATACAAACTACTCTTTTATCTGAATTTGGTTCTTTTGAGCAAAAATCTGAGGAGAATATTATCAAACTGTTAATCGTTTTAACCATTTTTTAAATAGAATGCTTAAGCATGATTTAAGCATGAAAACGATTTAGCCAAAACTAACTTTTCTAAATGGTTTGATATCCAAATGGAAATTTATTGCATCAACCATTAAGGCTCACGAATAGTTTAAGGAATATTCTTTTGCTAAGATGGTTGGAATTCTAAAATCACATGAGAAAGAGGTTCTCAAAGATGCAAAAATTGTTTCAAATGAAGGTCCCTAGCGTTTGTTGTGAAAGCAGAAGCCGCAAAGAATAAGACATCTATGGTGATTGAAGATGACTCGGATTCTAACAGTAACAATGAGGAGTTCACAAGTGAAATCAAAGCTCTTATGGTCAGCAACCCTAAGAAGATTTTCAAGAAATTTTTCTCAAAGTTCAAGGGTAACAAGTTCAATAGAGGCTTTAATAGAAGTGGAAGTTTAAGGGGTCAGAAATCCAGTTCAGAAAAGATAAAGGATGTTAGATATAAGTTATATCAGAAAGAGGCGAAAAAGGTCGAGAAAAGGATTCTTGGTGATTTCGGATATGACTGTAACTATGGTCACTGGAAAAACCACTTTCAAAGGAGTGCATGCTAAAAAACAACATTAGAAGAATGATAAAGTTGAATATGAAGCTTATTATACTCAAAGGATATAAGAGCTTCTCAAATCTAAGCCTACTAGAAAAGCTTTGATGGCCGGAGAAGATAAAAGTAATGACGGTATGGTGGAAGTTTGGTCAACAGACTTGGAAGACGAATAGGTCGGGAAACCAAGTTATGAAAAATTCTTTGTTATAAAAGAAGCAAAGTTAGAGAAAGAAAATAATCTTGCGAAAGAAGGAAAGTGTTTGATGGTCAAGAGTATGTGTTCAAAGATCCATGTATATTTTAATGATGAAGGAGCCAGGTCGGATGCTTGTTTTTCAGCAAAGAATGTCTGGGAGCATGTTGGTGACAATGAAAAAGTAATCGACAAGGTACATTCTATTCATAAATCTCTTGTTATTCTTGTTTCTCGTTATAATTTTGAATTAAATGATTTACATGATACGATTTCTAATTTTAGTGAATTCTTAAAGGGGACTCATGTTAAAAATTCTAATCTTGATGATAGTCTTAGCAGGATTACTTTTAAGAACGAGGAAAGGAGATTGAAAATTGAAGCTTTGAAAATAGCATTTGTTAGGTTGCATGATGATGTTATGATTTTTAAGAGAGATAATAGAACTATGTTGAAATAAAGAAATATTTTTCGTTCCATAGCAAGACATCTATATAATAATATCTCTCAAATTTACTAAAACTACGATATAGGTAACAAGTTGCATAAAATGATTTTACCTTCCCTTGAGCTTAAAGATGATGAAATTGATGTTGATTGTTATAAATGTGAATATATGGTTTCATCAGACAAATCTTTGCATGAAACATATAGAGTTCGATATGAAAACATTGAGGAATTCATAAAATCCAAAGAAAAAAATTAATGATTAAAGATATTTTGACTCAAGATGACAAAAGAAAAAAAAATCAAACTAAATTCAATAGAGATGTATAACTCATTTTGTTAGAAACTGAAATCGGAAGAAACTCTGCCCATTGGGAATGATTCCAATTTTGATGAAAGCGACACGAGTGAAATATTTATTGAAGATGAAGTTGATTATTCTTCTTTTGCGAAAGATATTTTTGAACCAAAGAGGGTTTTGATTTCTGAAGACTCAATTGAATTCGAAACAAATGTTAAAATTCAAGGATTAAAAATTTTCAATGAACTAGCTGTTGTTTTTCCGAAAGTCCAGTCAACACCAAATTAAGTTTTTGTTAAGAAAGGAGTGGACAAAAGTAATACATATGAATTAACATCAATGCTTAAGATTGATAACTCTAACTCTTGTGAGGATTATTTCTGGTCTAAACCAATTGGAAATCTTGAGGAAATGAAAGGTCTTTAAGAAAATATTTCTTGAAAACCAAAGGAAATACATTTCGGAACCACTAAATGTTGTGAAAAGTTCACAAATGTTTGACAATTTACATGGAACTGAAACCGAGAAAAGCAGTTCGAAAGAAATAGTTTGATAAAGCTGAAATTGTGAAAATTGATTCAAAAAAGGTTGTTGTGCAAAACGACAAAGGAAAATCAAAGTTTGAAAATCCACATATTTAAAAGAATAATTATAGAAAGAAAAGATAAAGACAATGAATGCAAGATACAAAAAGAATTTGAAAGAAATAAAAAGTTTTTGGAAACAAAAAGAAAATTAATCATGTTTTCTTAAAAATCAAAAGAATGTTGCATCTCATTCTTCGTCTCATAAAGTTGATCAAAAGATTGTCATTTATCATGATCTCATAATCAAAAATAAAATTTATCACAAGCGAAAAATGCAAAGTCTTAGTTGTTTCAAAATTCGTTTTACTCAAAGCTATCAAATATAAACAAACTAATTCAAAACAAAAACTAGTTTTTGTTTAAAAGAAATTGATCTTGGATCAGGATGATATTTTGAAAACTATGAGGCAAAATTGAAGATGGAAGAATAAGAATTTTCGAAAAAGGTTAATCCAAAAATAAAAGCTGTTATTCAAATGAAAGTACCATTTTTTAAAATTAATCTTTGTAACAACAAAACTCTAGTTTTTAATAAAACAATTGATGAGAACAAATTTGGTTATGAAATTATTTTTGATTGAGAAGGCTAACATCTTTCCTATTTTTGTTTCAAAATCGAGATTCTCACAAGGGCCCAAGCTAGTTTGGGTTCCTAAACTTGTGTAATTTTTCAAGTGATGCGTGGAGAGCAGTACAATTCAGAATGATATATAGATAGTGGTTGCTCACGTCACATGATGGGAAAAAGTTGTAATTAAGGGAGCTTCAGAGTTTGAAGGATACTGGTTGAGTGAAATATGCAACCAGTGGATACTGAATAATAAGCAATGGAGAATTTACAATTCGCAAGGTAACCTATGTAGAAGGTTTGAAACGTAATCTAATAAGCGTTTCCCAACTTGTTGTAGTTTTTGGTCTAAAAGTTTCTTTTGATGAAGATGGATCAGAAATCATCAACAACGATTCTCAAAAGTGATTCTAAAGTCAAATAGGAAAGGTAGAATGCACCCTCTTAACTTAAATCCAATTCAAGGAAAACCATCAATTTGTTTTCTTGCGAAATCCTGTTTGGATGGAAGATGGTTATGGCACAGGAGATTTTCGAATCTCAACGTCAAGGATATCAACAAGATCGTTCTTGGTGATCTTGTGCGAGGTATTCCACTTATTAATTATGATAAAGATCATATGTATGCATCCTGCAAAATGGGAAAACAAGGCAGAAAGAGTGATTCTTCAATCATAAAAACTAAGATTGTTGAGTCACTTGAATTGATTCATATTGATTTATGTGGTCAATAATCAATCGAAAGTATTGGTGGTAACAAATATATTTTGGTTATTATTGATGATTTTTCACGATTTATTTGGGTATTTTTCCTTAAACAATAATCTCATACTACACAAAATTTGATTGATTTTGTGAAATAGCTAGAGTTAAAGTTGCGAAATCCAATTCGAAAGATCAGAAGTGGCAGCAATACTGAATTCAAATATCAAGTATTTGACGAATTCGTGACGATCAAAGGAAAATTTCACAACTTTTCATCTCCTTATATTCCATGGAAAAATGGTGTAGTCAAAAAGTGAAACCATTCACCTTGTGAAGCTGTAAGAATGATCTTATCCTTTGCCAATCTTCGCTTATTTTTCTTGGCTGAAGCACTTGGAGCTTCATGTTTTACACAAAGTCGTTCTTATATCAATAAAATATTTTCTATTACTCCTTATTAAATCTCGAGCAATTTTAAGCCTCATGTTAAAATTTTCCATGTCTTCGGTTCTAGGTGCTTTATTTTCAACTCAAAGGAACATCGTAACAAGTTTGATGTTAAAGTTGATCAAGGTATTTTCTAGGATATTCTTTAACGTCTAAAGCATTTGGGGTTCTCAACAAGAAATCAAAGAAAATTAAAGAAAGCTATTATATCACCTTTAATGAAAAGTTTGTTAAGACTTCTTAATAAAAACCTATTGTTCAGTGTGGTGAAATGCTTCCATAATCTTGTTCGTAATCTAGTCCTCTCATACTAGCAAATTAGGGCTAAGATGTGATCCTTGTACAATATGAATTCTTTTGTGTAACCTTTCATCATTTTATTTAGTGAAAATAAAACTTCAATGTTGTTAAGTTAATACATTCATACATTGTCATTCAAGTCGAAACAACCTCATATAAGCCCGAACATAATCCAATAAGCCAATTCCACTCAACTTTGGGACTTAGCTCAAGCTTTCTTCGCCCAAATCCCGTATTGGACCAAGATTACTTCGTTGGGATCTAATGGGATGAAAACTTCTAATAGACTCTCTTTTGGGATGAAAGTCACCCTTTGGTCCCTAATGGGCTAAAAACCTCTATTGGGCCATCTATAGGGCCGAAAACCACTATTAGGCCCCCTATTGGGTCAAAAGTTCTTTGTGGATTTCCATGGGGACGAAAACCCATACATGGGCCCTATTTGGGCCGAAAGCCACTGAAATGAACCGCAAGCCCTTCATTAAACACTATTGGGCCGGAAAACCTTATTGGGCTGAGTTAAAAACCGAACACACTACTTTTAGGCTATCATCTTGGGCCAAGAACCTCTACTCGGTTATGGCATTAAATAAAAATAGGAGAAGAAAAGAGTGAAAAAAGGTTGACACCTCAATATTGTATCACAAATAACAATATATTTACCTCCCATGCATCTAAGTTTAGAGTATTTGCCTAAAATGTTTCTAAGCACCACTCTCCTCTCTCCTCTCTCTTAATCGACCGATATCTCTCACCCACCCTCATTTAAAATTCATTTTCAACTCATTATTCCTCTCCAACACCAAAAACTTTCTCTCATCTTCTTTCTTCTCAAGAATTTCGTGTGTATATAAGTGTTAGCTTAAATGTGTCTTCTTCAAAGGTTCCAAAACTTTGTAAGTTCTAGGTTAATCTCCATTGTTTTATTTCAAGCTTATGGTAAGATCATCCTCCTAACAACCTCATTTTCATGTATGTGGTCCTTAGAGCACCACCTCTTCAAGAATCCCCTCAAGAGGGCAAGCTAGGCTTGAAAATCCTTCTCCATCTTCCTCTACATTTGAAAAAAGCCCCAAGGTGAACTTCATACCCATTTATTTCCAAGTTTTCATTCTTTTTTTTTGGGAGGGGGGGGGGGGTACAAGTCAAAACTTGTTAGAAATCCTTGTATTGTTGCATGCACCTGTATGTATACATGGTTATATGTGTTGAAATGGGGTTATTTCATGCTAATACCCTCTAAACTCGAGATTTTAATAACGTCTCAAGTGGTTGGAACAAGATTATCTTTGTATAGTTTCATACATTGTGATATTATGTTGAAAATAAAACAAGTTCCTAAGCGAAAATGGTTTCATTGTAAAGTGTGTTAAAATCACAAATAATGTAAAGGAAAATGATAAAGTATTTTTGGTTGTAGAAGTTTGAAATTGTTAATATGGGAATTTACACTCAAAATGGTAAATTTTTGGATATAAAAAATTTACCACTAACACTTGTAAAATGGTTCATTTGTGAGAATTGTAGTAAAAATGGATATCCTTTGTACAAACTCACTTTTACCAAAAAAAATTTATATAAATACTTAAAATATAATAAAATTGAAGTTTTATGCGTATTGTCGAAAAATTGAGATAGGTAAAAATTATTATTATTATGGTTTAAAACCTAAAGTAATGTTATTTTAACAAAAAATGTTATCATTATATTAATTAAATATTGAATATTTATAAAAAGAGTTTATAAACAAACCTACTAAAATGGTGAACTAAACAGACAATTATGACACAAAATAATGCGTGTCATAAGAAGTCTGTCATGAAGGATTTTAAACAAGTTTAGTAAGTTGTGTAAATTTACGACAAGAGAAATTGCGTGTCATAAATCTGCAGTCGGAAAACATACACTAGAAACGTTGTTTATAATATTCAATAAGGAGATTTGAAATTTACGTAAATCCTGTTAAGGCTCTTGTGAGACTCTCCTTCACCGTACCTATATAGCGTACTCCGAAAGTCTTGTAGTTATAACAAGAGCCTCCTAGAGGGAGAGAGGATAATTGTGTATAGATCCATACGGGGTTGACACCCCACACCTGAGCTGTTCATTACAACTAGAAATGCCAGTCTAGGGTGACAAATATTGCATTTTGAACTGATGCCTAAATAACGTCAAGACAGACGCTTTAGTCACATTTAGCATGGTTATAATAACTCACATAGAGAATAACAATATTATATTTGAATTTACACGGAATATAAAGTCTACTAGTTTCAAATAACACAAAACTATGTGCTGTCTATTTTATAAACAAATTTCACCACTCGGGTCTTAGGGTTTAAGACCACAACTTTATGTATAACAAAAAATATAGGATTTTTTAGGAACACTCTCTTATAATTTCAAACAAGGAAAAACAAAAGAACATGCATGCAATTATACATGATTTGGAACGAGACTCACAAACTAATTTTATAGAAAATATTTGATTTTCTGGTGTTTTACAACTTATTATAAACAAAGATGATATAAAGTTTTCTTACAAATATTCTTATAAAATCACCGACATTCTATGTTAACGCTTTTCGAAACGACTTTTATTTTCAGGCACTCAGTAATCATGTACTCAAGCCTTGGATACGGATATTTTGCTATCTTTTTTAGACATCATACTTACTGTTATTTTTGTGTAATTGAAGAATAAATACAATTTGTAAACAATGAATGTTGGTATATTGTAATGTATGATGTTTGGTTATTATGTATCATTTATATCCAGTTGTTATGATTTTACAAGATGAAGTCACCCGCCCCCGAACGTTTCCACCGTCCCAATTCGGGGGTGTGATAGATTGGTATCAGAGCGTTGTTTATAGTGAACTAGTATATATAAACCATACAAGATATACAACTATAGATTTAATGGGACTAAAAATATTCTAACTGAAAATATACATACTTGGCGAACAGTGTCATAATGTGAAACAGATAAAAAGTCTTTAGGGGAGTTGTGTATCAATATTAAACCCAGGCAGTTATGTAATCATATCTACAATAAATATAGTCTGATCAACTATATTTATTCGAAATACGACCAACGTGTGTTTAGGAGTGATCGAGGTGGACAACGAATCTAAAAACTTACAAAACTTATACCCAAAGTTTTAGAGAACCAAACATAAACAAATAAATACTATAGGTGTATTTTAGCACTATGTGTGTTCTTCATGCATTTTCTTGTATCTTCTATATACTTACATTCTAGTACAGACGACATGGTAGGCTTTCACCAGCCCGATGATCTTTTTTTCCCAAACCAGGGGAACGGGGGACGGTTGGAGGAGGAACCATAGGAGATCGAATTTGAGGAAGAGGAACTTGATGATGATACTGACGAGGAGCCTATGGAGGACCCCGAGGAGCCTGCAGTAGAGTTGGAAGAAGATGACATTGACGACGAGGTCGAGGAGGATGACTTGGACGTGGAGTCCGAAGTCATCAATACACCCTACATGGCACGGGTGCCGGCGCAACGGATTTGCTACAATGGCCCAACTC
This sequence comes from Lactuca sativa, assembly GCF_002870075.4. Lineage (NCBI taxonomy): Eukaryota > Viridiplantae > Streptophyta > Magnoliopsida > Asterales > Asteraceae > Lactuca > Lactuca sativa. Next base: position 132,491,515 of record NC_056624.2, read on the forward strand.
CCCCCTAGGCACTTGGTATAGAGAGGTGGAGCCAACATCGGGGCCAGCGCCCGCCCGTCGGCATGGAGCTGGGATTCTACAACCTCCATCTTGGAGGTCCGACAGATCGAGCTCTTCCAGTCATGGTCCGAAGGACTAGGGACATTGGTGACCAGGCATAGGTGACGACCAACTAGATGATCCAGATGAGAGCCGCAGTGGAGCGTGTAGAGAGACGCATTCAGGACCTCGTGAAGGAGTTTCAGAAGCAGCAGGTTGCGCTAGAGGCGAGAGTACAAGTCGCTGAGCTTCGATTAGCTGAGCATCAGGATGCTTCCACCTCTTCTCAGACACCACCATGGACTACTCGACATGCGTAGGACCTAAATGCTGCCTCCTATAGATTTAGACCCTGGGTACGCGTTGATGCTACCCTTTTCTTTTTTTCTTTCTTTTGATGTATGTAGGATCGACCCTACGTTTAAGTGATTACACTACTCGCATGGTCGTTATGCTGTCAGACTGGTATTATCTATGTACTATAGACCTTTTAAGTGTTAATTTTCATGCATTGTAATAAAAAGTTATCATTAATGAAAGGATGATGTCTTTTATTTGTGATGTTGTCATCTGTTATGTTCTCTCTTTTCATCTTACTAGATATAGTACTGTTTCAATATTATAAGTACAACCGGACCACTATAACTGTTAGAAACAAAGGGATTTAATAAACTCATCGTCATTCCTATCTCATAGTAGGAAAATGCCTAGAATATATATTCACTAAAACACTACAACAACACCACCATCACTGCCGCCTCCATCGCAGATGAACTCTGCTACTTTCGAAGTGGCAGTCTCAGCTGCAGTTACTAGAGCATTAGCACACATCAACCAGGGAACATACGAAGGAAGTAACGGGAATGGGGCAGGAAGCTCCAACCACGGGGATAACCAAGTGTACCAAAGAATATGCACATACAAAGACTTTACTAACGAAAAATCGAAGTCATTCAATGGAAATGGAGGTGTAATAGGACTCACCCGGTGGTTCGAAAAAACCGAGTCTGTTTTTGAAATCCGTGGGTGTCCGGATGAAAGAAAAGTTAGATTTGCAGCTTGGACATTTGCAGACAGGTCTCTTTCATGGTGGAACGGCCATGTCAAGGCCCTAACCCTTCCCGTTGCAAATGCTATGTCATGGGAAGACCTCAAATTGATGATTCTGGACGAGTATTGCCCCCGAGGTGAAGTGCAAAAGATCAAACAAGATCTGTGGAATCTTACCGTGCAAAACTCCGACATTGAAGCGTACATTTCCAGGTTTAGTGAGCTGGCACGCTTGTGCCCAGGAATGATAACTTCTGAGAGCAAGAAGGTTGAACGCTTCATTTGGGGGTTAACTCCTCCAATCCTATGAAATGTGATTGATGCCAACCCTTCAACATTCGATAGTGCTAAGGACCTGGCACAAAAGTTGTACGACCATGGGGATAAAAGGGAACGAAGACTTCCGACGCTAAAATAAAGAAGGAGGATAGCAACAAGAATAACCGAGGAAAGAAAAGAAAAGGGTGACAGATACAAGAATCATCTAAGAAGCAACAAACCACAACAGTTCACGCTGCTACCACTCAAACCACATCAACACCAGCTGCACCAACATCAACCACACCGACACTCGCAAGGCCATATGCAGACACTCAACCAAAGTGTGATAAACGTAGTTTCCACCACAACGGCGCATGGCGAGATGTATAGTGCACCAATTACAATTGAAAAGGGCACACTGCCCAGTATTGCCGATCTCAACCTCATTAAAACAACCAACCCAACAATGTTTGGGCCAGTCGAGCATGTTACGGGTGCGGAGAGACTGGCTATTTCAAGCAAAACTGTCCCAAAGCCCACAATCATGGTGCAGGGGGATCCGGCAGGGTCCTAACAATGGGACAGGGGGAGATTGTGCAAGGTCCAATGGTAGTCATCGGTATGTTCCTCCTCAACAACATCTATGCATGCATATTATTTGATAGTGGGGCGGAACGAGGTTTTGTGAGTCATAAATTTAAACACTTGCTAAATCAAATCCCCTAAAAGTTAAACTAAAACTTCATGGTGGAGATGGCTAATGGGAAACTGAAACAACTAATGACGTATTTCTAGGGTGCACGCTAACACTAAATAATCACTCGTTTCAAATCAACTTGATGTTGGTTAACATTAGAAGCTTTGATGTGATCATCGGTATGGATTGGTTAAGCCCCCACCATGCCAATATTATGTGCCTCGAGAAGGTTGTTCGCGTTCACCTACCCAACGACGAAACCCTAATTATCTACGGCGATAAACCCGGTACAAATCTCCACCTTATCTCATGCATCAAGGCACAAAAGTGCTTGCATAAAAAGAATCATGCCTTTCTAGCCCACGTAGTAGACCAACAAAGAGAGGAAAAGAAAATCAAATACATTCCGGAGGTACGTGACTTTCCGGACGTATTCCCGGAAGACCTCCATGGGAAACCCCATGAACAACAGGTCAAATTCCGATTTGACCTAGTACCTGGAGCCATGCCAATTTCAAATTCGTCATATTGATTGGCTCCTGTTGAAATGCAAGAGCTGTCTAGCCAACTGAGCGAAATGCTAGACAAAGGGTTCATAAGGCCAAGCTTCTCACCCTGGGGAGCTCTGGTTTTGTTTGTCAAAAAGAAAGATGGTTCCTTCCACATGTGTATCGATTACCATGAACTCAACAAGCTCACTGTAAAAAATCAATACCCTCTTCCTAGGATCGACGATCTATTTGACCAATTACAAGGAGTCAGTTACTTCTCGAGAATAGATCTAAGATCATGATACCATCAACTTCAATTCCAAGAATAAGATATCTCCAAGACTGCCTTCCAAACTCATTATGGGCACTATGAATTCGTGGCTATGCCCTTCGGTCTGACGAATGCACTTGCAACATTTATGGACCTGATGAACCAACTCTGTCGACCGTTCCTTGACAACATTGTAATAGTCTTTATCAACGATATACTGGTTTAGTCTTGGAGCAATGAAGAACACAACCAAGATCTACTACAGGTTCTAGAGACCCTAAGGGTAGAAAAGTTGTAGGTGAAATTCTCCAAGTGCAAGTTTTGGATCTACAGGGTGGAGTTTTTGGGACACGTAGCCAGTGAAGAAGGGATACATGTTGACCCTTCCAAAATCAAAGCTATTGAGGGTTGGGCAACCTCGAGAACACCAACAGAGATCAGACAATTCTTGGGCCTTGTTGGTTATTATAGGAGGTACATTCAGAACTTCTCCAAGATTGCCAAGCCCTTCACCACTCTAACCCAGAAAGGCGTGCCTTTCACATGTGGTGCGAAACAAGAAGCTGCTTTTCAAACTCTGAAGCAAGCTCTCTGCAGCGCTCCAGTATTATCACTTCTAGAGGGAACAGAAGACTTCGTGGTGTATTGCAACGCATAAAATCAAGGGTTAGGTTGTGTACTTATGCAGCATAGGAAAGTGATAGCTTATGCATCCAGACAACTAAAGAACCATGAAGTAAACTATACCATTCATGATATTGAGTAGGGAGACATGGTCTTCGCTCTAAAGATTTAGAGGCACTACCTCTACGAGACGAAGTGCTCCATTTTCACATACCACAAAAGCCTCCGACATATCCTGAACAAGAAAGAACTAAACATGAGGTAGCGGCGATGGGTCAAGCGGCTGAACGTCTACGAATGCGAGATCGGGTACCATCTGGGCAATGTGGTGGTCGATGCCCTAAGCAGGAAGGAATACTCGGGTCACCGAGTGAAAACGCTAACAATGACCATTATTCCTACTTGTATTCACAAATTAGGGAGGCTCGGCTAGAAGCCTTGAAACTAGAAAACATCGCAAATTAAGGCTTACGTGGAATGGATAAGAATCTAACCATCAGAGAAGACGGGGCATACTACCTTATGGAACAGGTCTGGATAATGGAGTTCAATGGGTTCAGGGACGGGGTTATGAATGAAGCACTCAAAACAAGGTACTCCGTCCATCCCGACTCTGATAAAATTTACCTGGATCTTAAACAACATTATAGGTGGTCGAATATGAAAGTAGAGATTGCTACCTACCCGAGCAAGTGCATGACTTGCGTAAAGGTTAACGTAGAGTATCATAATATAACGCCCGTAGATCCGGGCTAATCAATTTGGAGATAATAAGGGTCAAAAACGACTTTTCGGCAAAATATTAATTATAATAAATAATCTTAACCAAGCTGTAGGATATGTTACAAGGTTTCCGTACATATAAAGAATGCCGAAATCCGAGTTATAACGAAGAAGTTATGGCCGGTCGAAGTTTACGGCAAAACCGGCACGACACGGAGCGACGTAAATAGTGAATTTATGATAGAAGACTTTTTGGCCTTAGTAATCTAAACAAAAGTTATAGAATATGTTAACCTGAGAGCATCCATAAAAAGAACGCCCAAATCTGATTTCGTGTGAGGAAGTTATGATTTTTCTAAGACTTGGATGAGCTGTGCACGACCCGAAACTCGAATTTTAGTTCGAGCGGTTTTTGGCCTACACGACCTAAATGAGAATTGAAGATCTCATTAATAGGAACTCAACAGTAAAAAGAAAGACGAAAACAGAGTCCGTATGTAGAAGTTATGAATTTTACGTGGACATTTAACAGTATAATCTCCTCGTACTGTTAAATTTAAGATGGGTCGAGAATTAGTTGATGGAGTCAAAATGAAAGTTGTAGATCTTATTTTTACCTATGCGTGGATATAATTAACGTCAAAAATGGAGGTTGTATGTGAAAGTTACGGATTTTAGAAGTCGGAAGTGTGCTGTGCGAAAATGGGTGATGTAGCACAATCTTGGCCATTGCTTTCTCCTTAAGTCTTGCCACTAGATGGTGACAGGTGGCACCAATTTCATCCATTTTCACCCTATAAATAGAACCTCTCCCACCCTCATTTTCTGCACACCTTTCCCATTCTTTCTTCTCTTTACTCTCTCTCTAGAACCTCTCTCTAGCCCCGAAACCCCCCGAAAAGCCTGGGGAACCTCCCTAGCACGAGGCGGAAGCCCCGGAGTGCTCGACGGCTCCGAGAAAAAGAGCTTTTCGGCTCAGGAACGCTGCTCCAAGCAAAGCCCGGTTTTCTATAAAACCCTCTGTAAGTGAGCTACGCCTATACTATTTTTAATATAGCTTTTATTTAATTATAGTAACGTTATTAGGAACTTATAATAACTACTTGGGCTATTATTATGGGTTATATAAGTATTGTTTAACGCTTACATAATAGTAATAATAGCTAGACTATTAATTAGTCTCGGCGAATAATAGACTAAACTCTAGTGGTAATAATACTAGGTTTCGTCGAAGGAAAATAGAATCATTAAAAGCGAAGTGCTGCCCGAGTTTGGAATCATCACTTTAACAAGTGAGTGCATAGTTACTTTCATCTTACACATAAATATGAAGTATTTTAATATAAATTACATGCTATATGTGCATATTGTCTGAATACTTGTTGTCTATGCTGGTGAAAGATTTTTATACATGTTTTAAATGATTTAAATTGTATACGTATTTTATATATACAAATATGTTGGGTATTACATCGGTAGATGAATGATGAGAGATAAAAGATGATGTGGGTAAGCATTGGCAGCTAAAGACTTAGTGCCTAATAAACATTGGCAACTATGGACTTAGTGCCTATTGGACAAATACCGGTAGCTATGGACTTAGTACCTGTTAGGAATTGGTAGCTATAGACTTAGTACCTATTAGATAAACACTGGTAGCTATGGATTTAGTACCCGATGAATAAACTATAGCAGCTATAGAATTAGTGATTTATGAATGAGCATTGGCAGCTATGGATTTAGTGCCAGTCCTGTAACCCTGGAAGCAAGGGACTTCGGAATAAACAAATGTAGGATAGATGACTCTTAGGATAGATCCTTAAGAGTAAAGAAGATAATGGGGATGGGTAATTGGATTGATTGCTTGATTGTTTAAACATAATATTTATATTATTGTGGGTTGAAAACCCTATGTACTCACTAGGTTTCCCAACCTGACCCACTCAGTTTATTTATATCACAGGTGTTGATATGAAGTTACATTACACTGAGAGATTAAAGATATGTAGATCACTAGTGTAAATAAATGTAAGTTTCGTTTATGCTTATGTTTATGTATTGACGATGACAACCCAAATGTTTTAAAATGAATAAAATATGTTTCTTCGAAAATGTTTTGATAACGTATTTATCGTGTTTTTTTTCTGGGAACAAATTCCGCAACATTTATATGAAAAGAAGTACTTTGATTTTTACAAAGCATAAACAAAATCAGTCTTTTCTGGCCGTGTAAAATGGGGATGTCACAGTTGGTATCAGAGCATTAGTTTAAGCGAACTAGGAATATGGATTTATTTCTAGACTTAAACTTAGAATGCTAAACAATGATTGTGAGGAGTGTGTCTAATAGAATTAGCTAATACACCTGAATAGACACAAGCACTAGCTTATTTTAGGAATGATGCCTAAATTGCTTTTACGTGCTAATGATTTGTTATGCTATAGTTTGATCGGATCTATGGTCTGTTGCCGATCGGATCTGGAAACCTTATGTTTTTAAGATTCTAAACGTATGAATATGATACTAGAACTAGCATATAAAAGTTTCGGAGTGATAAGGATGATTTAAACGTCAATCCTAAATAAAGATCTAGATTCACCTTATTCGGTGTATAGATCAAGATGGCAAGGACCTGTAGCGGAAACATGAATGCAAATGAGAATAGGAATCAACCCCCGGTGATTCAGGAAATACATGTTGTAGTAGAAGATGTACCCGAGCCAATCACCATGGTTGGAGTACAAGCCATGACTCGGACTATGTTAGCTGAACAAAGGGAATAAATGTGGTGGATGTACAATAGGGACGCACCTACTATGCCTACTGAGCAACCCGAGCTGATTCCCGAGCAATCGGAGGAAGGGAACTACAGCCGACAAGTGAGTCAAGTGGGGACTCAAGGTGAACGAAGGGATGGCCCGGAGAGGAGAAACAACAAAGATGGGCGAATGTATAAGAATTTATTGGGTGAGAAACCACCGAGTCTCTCAGGAAGCCCGAAGCTGGTTGAGATTATGGATTGGATCTCTGAGATGGAGATGGTGTTTGAGAGCTGCAGCTGTAGCGAGAAACAGAAGACTGTCTTCGCAGTAAGGTAGTTGAGAACTGGAGTCTTGAGCTAGTGGAAACTATTGGCTGATACGATGCCACAACGAGAAGCCCTAAGGATGTCATGGGAAGATTTCTTGGAACAGTTGAAAATGCAGTACTGCTTAGAGATAGATCTGATAGACCTAAACAACGAGTTTCAAAACCTGAAGAAAGGGAAGATGAGTGTTGATGAGTATGCCACTGCATTCACCGAGAGGATGAATCTATTTCCTTACTTGGCTCCTACTGAACTCTCCAAGATTGATAGGTTTGCTAACGGATCGCCCACTGACTTTGGCCTAATGGTCAAAATGGCAACTACCTTGAAAACAACTGTTAGGGCAGCTAAGAACGTAGAGACCCAGCTAAGAGAAAAGGGTATAGAAAAAGATAAGGCAGGAGAGAAGCGGAAGTTTGAAGGATCTTCAAAATCCAAAAAAGAAAGGAAATTCTCAAAGACTGAAGGAGGAGGAGGAGGTGAAACTAAGTGGTGAGAGAAGTGTAAAAAGAAACACTTCAGGTGATGCAACGAAGAAGTGACTTGTTACAAGTATGGAAGGACTGGTCACTATTCCAAGGATTGTACACATAATGATAAGGTATGCTACAGATGTGGAGGCAAGGGGCACCTGTCTAGAAATTTCCCAAAGAAAAATGAAGCAGCAAGGCCAAACACACCACCAAGGCCAAGGGCATTCCACATGATCCTCGACGAAGCGGAAAACAACGCGAGGATCCAAGGATGAGGAACCCATACCCAAAGATCAAGTTATGAGGTAGCCAAAGAGATAGAATCATATGATGTATCCTATTAGAGGCATAATCTAGGGTGAACTTGAACACCTATGTTATAGTTTCAAGAAATAATAAAGCCTTCGTTTTGTTATTTGATGTGTTAAACTGTTATGTGATTTTCTTGCATGGTGACTTGGAAAACTGTGAGACAATACTTGGGACGAGTATTAGTAGGTGTGAAAGGTAGTAGATGCATATACTACCGGAAGCACAGGACTCATGCTTGGATTAGGGAAAGTCACAAGGTTACCAAGAAGCTAGTAATTGATACCGTATTATTCAAGCATGTCGTTATCATCATTTCGATAATGACTAAGAAGATTGTTGTTATTCCGACCCTAGTGGTCATATCAAATTGAGTGCGACTATGATGAGTATGTTACGTGGTTCAGAGAACCAAGTTCGATGTAACATCCGTCTTAGGCCAGAAGATTGAAGATAGTCAAAGCGATTGTGATCATTGTTAAAGTAAGAAACTTGTAGTTAGAAGTACTACGACGTGAGTAAATCACATAAGAACATGAAGATCATGATTGGAAGTCTCACATGAGATAAAGAGCGGTTGCAAGATCGAGCACCGCCTGTAGTCAAGGAGTCTAAGAGTTAGATAATCGTTCGAAGAAACATTAAAGTTATGACTTAGGATGAAGAGATAATGTACGGAGTAACCATGAGAGCCCTGTTTCGTTGATGATTCCGGGACGTAATCATCCAAAGGGAGAGATAATCGTAACACCCATTGATCTGGGCTAATCAATTTGGAGATAATAGGGGTCAAAAACGACTTTTCGGCAAACGATTATTAATAATAAATAATCTTAACCAAGATGTAGGATATGTTACAAGGTTTTCGTACATATAAAGAACGCCGAAATCCGAGTTATAATGAAGAAGTTATTATGGCCCGTCGAAGTTTTACGGCAAAACCAGCACGACACGGAGCGACGTAAATAGTGAAGTTACGATAGAAGAATTTTTGGACTTAGTAATCTAAACAAAAGTCATGGAATATGTTAACCGAGAGCGTCCGTAAAAAGAACTCCCAAATCTGATTTCGTGTGAGGAAGTTATGATTTTTCTAAGATTTGGCTTAGCAGTGCACAGCCCGAAACTCAAATTTTAGTTCGAGCGGTATTTGGCCTATGTGACCAAAATGAGAATTGAAGATCTCATTAATAGGAACTAAACGGTAAAATGACGGACAAAAACAGAGTCCGTATGTAGAATTTATGAATTTTACGCGAACATTTAACAGTATAATCTCCTCGTACTGTTAAATTTAAGATGAATCGAGAATTAGCCGATGGAGTCAAAATGAAAGTTGTAGATCTTATTTTTACCTACGCGTGGATATAAATAACGTCAAAAACGGAGGTTGTATGTGAAAGTTACGGATTTTAGAAGTCGGAAGTGTGCTGTGCGAAAATGGGTGATGTAGCACAATCTTGGCCATTGCTTTCTCCCCAAGTCTTGCCACTAGATGGTGACAGGTGGCACCAATTTCATCCATTTTCACCCTATAAATAGAACCTCTCCCACCCTCATTTTCTGCACACCTTTCCCATTCTTTCTTCTCTTTACTCTCTCTCTAGAACCTCTCTCTAGCCCCGAAACCCCCCGAAAAGCCTGGGGAACCTCCCTAGCACGAGGCGGAAGCCCCGGAGTGCTCGACGGCTCCGAGAAGAAGAGCTTTTCGGCTCAGGAACGCTGCTCCAAGCAAAGCCCGGTTTTCTATAAAACCCTCTGTAAGTGAGCTACGCCTATACTCTTTTTAATATAGCTTTTATTTAATTATAGTAACGTTATTAGGAACTTATAATAAGTACTTGGGCTATTATTATGGGTTATATAAGTATTGTTTAACGCTTACATAATAGTAATAATAGCTAGACTATTAATTAGTCTCGGCGAATAATAGACTAAACTCTAGTGGTAATAATACTAGGTTTCGTCGAAGGAAAATAGAATCATTAAAAGCGAAGCGCTGCCCGTGTTTGGAATCATCACTTTAACAAGTGAGTGCATAGTTACTTTCATCTTACACATAGATATGAAGTATTTTAATATAAATTACATGCTATATGTGCATATTGTCTGAATACTTGTTGTCTATGCTGGTGAAAGATTTTTATACACGTTTTATATGATTTAAACTCTATACGTATTTTATATATACGAATATGTTGGGTATGACATGGGTAGATGAATGATGAGAGATTAAAGATGATGTGGGTAAACATTGGCACCTATAGACTTAGTGCCGAATAAACATTGGCAACTATGGACTTAATGTCTATTGGACAAATACCGGTAGCTATGGACTTAGTACCTGATAGGAATTGGTAGCTATGGACTTAGTACCTATTAGATAAACACTGGTTGCTATGGATTTAGTACCCGATGAATAAACTATAGCAAATACGGAATTAGTGCTTTACGAATGAGCATTGGTAGCTATGGATTTAGTGCCAGTCCTATAACCCTGGAAGCAAGGGACTTCAGAATAAACGAATGCGGGATAGATGACTCTTAGGATAGATCCTTAAGAGTAAAGAAGATAATGGGGATGGGTAATTGGGTTGATTGTTTGATTGTTTAAACATAATATTTATATTATTGTGGGTTGAAAACCCTATATATACTCACCAGGTTTCCCAACCTGACCCACTCAGTTTATTTATATCACAGGTGTTGATATGAAGTCACATTACACTGAGAGATTAAAGGGATGTAGATCACTAGTGTAAATAAATATAAGTTCCGTTTGTGCTTATGTTTCTGTATTGACGATGACATCCCAAACGTTTTACAAAGCATAAACAAAATCCGCAATATTTTTTTGAAAAGAAGCACTCTGATTTTTACAAAGCATAAACAAAATCGGTCTTTTCTGGACGTGAAAAATGGGGATGTCACACATAAGCCCTCGGGTTTATTAAAAAAGCCAGTGATACCCGAGTGGAAATGGGAACGAATAACAATGGATTTTATAACCAAATTGCCTAAGTCAGCAGACGGACTAGATGCCTTTTGGGTTATTGTCGATCGGTTGACTAAATCTACCTATTTCCTACCAATAAAGTAAATGTATAAAATGGAGAGACCGACTCGGATATACGTAAAGGTGTAACACTGAAAATTTTAAAATTTATTTTAAACAATTTATAAAAGCATTTCTCTCATAATTTTCATAAAACATCAAGTTTAAATCTTCAATTCACATCATACAAAATCCCAAGATCATATCACATAAAAATCCCTTGCGTGTGTACAGATCAAGCCGGCGCCTTCCCACGGTCATCACTAGTACCTGAAACAAACAACACTAACACTGTAAGCACAAAGCTTAGTGAGTTCCCCAAAATACCACACATAAACACATATTAGCCACTCGAGGCTATAACTCTATGGGTCCGTGCACCCAACTCTGTGAACCCTCAGGTTCTAACTCTAGGAACCTTCCGGTTCCAACTCTATAAGCATGCACAACATAAATCACATAGACATCATGCAGTACAACACATAGCATACACATAACATACACTTACTCTATCACATAACTCTGGTTACCTACTCGAGGTATAGTATAGTGAGAAGACTCACCTCGCGTGTCTCAGTATCTCACGATCTCTGGAAATCCCTCGTACTCGATCCTCCGAGCTCTACTCCTCCTATAACATCACAAGACTCTAATTAACACTTTTATCTCTAAGGTTGACTATCCCTAAGAAGTCAACACAGGTCAACGGTCAACGGTCAACGGTCAACTTTGACCGGACTCGGCGAGTGCCCGCGGCAACTCGGCGAGTCTAGACGTTCTCACCAACCCTCTAGGATTCCCTTTCTACACGTCGAGTACTCCCCCTGACTCGACGAGTTCCACCTGGAAGAATCGCGGGACCACCCCGACTCAACTCGCCGAGTCTCAAGAACGACTCGGCGAGTCCCAGCTCGACTCAGATCACATGACAATCCTCTCTAACTCGCCCTGACTCACTGGGTCAACTCCTGACTCGTCTGGACCACTCTCTGGCCGGTCCAAAGCAATCTTCAAGCTACTCGCCGAGTCTGCTCATCGGACTCGGCGAGTCCATTCCATGTAATCACTCAAACTTGCTTCTAAGGTCAGATCTACTCCAACAATTCATAGATCTGGCCCTCCTAGACTGATTCATCACGTAAAGTCCTAGCCTTGATGCATTAACAACCTCTATATGACTAATTATGAAGAATCTTCAACAAATCTCACTACACAAAGTCATGACCTCCATTGTTCTCTATAAAGCTTGAGGAATGAGACTTTCTAGACCTCTATGGATCCAGATCCGAAGTCTCATCACTAGCATGGGACTATTTGGCCATCAAATCAACTCAACAAGGCCACAAGAAACCCTAAAATTGGTTATACTTCACCAAACAGGAGATGAGTCGAAATTATACCTTTAGATTGAAGGGTCAAGCTTCCAATCCACCAAATAGCAGCCCCCTTTGCCTCCTCTTGGCTAGAGCCTCCTTCTTCTTTGCTAAACAACACACAAATGTCAAGAAATGCCTCCTTTCACTCTCAAATCGCTAAAGCACTTTTAGGGTTTCTCTCTATGGACTGATGGATGCAAATGACGGCCATAAGGCCATTTAAATAGGTCCCAAACCCGAGAAATTAGGGTTTCATTAAACAGCGTGGACTCGCCGAGTCCACATCCTGGACTCGCCGAGTCCGAACGAATCCCGCGTCCAGAATCGCGACCCTACTCGGCGAGTCTGAGCTCCAACTCGCCGAGTCCCTTCTCAAAACTCAAAATATTAAAACAATAAAATACCTGGAGATCCGGGCTGTTACAATTCTCCCCCACTAGGATTAGACTTCGCCCTCGAAGTCTCGCTCTAAAATAGCTCCGGATGCTGAGCCCGCATCTCGCGCTCCGGCTCCCAGGTCATCTCTGATCCCTTCCGGTGTTGCCACTGAACCAACACCAAAGGTACCTCCTTGTTCCTCAGAACCTTGATCTTCCGATCTCTGATGGCTACTGGTCTCTCGGCGTAATTCAGGCTCGCATCCACCTGAATATCCTCTAATGGAACTACTGTCGACTCATCGGCAATACATTTCCTCAATTGCGACACATGGAAAGTGTCGTGGATTTGCCCCAACTCTGCTGGCAATTCTAAACGATAGGCTACCCGGCCTACCCTCGCAATCACGCGAAATGGCCCAATATACCGGGGCCCCAACTTGCCCCTCTTCCTGAATCGAATCACCCCTTTCCAAGGAGAGACCTTCAGGAGAACGAAGTCACCGACCTGAAACTCAAGCTCGGACCGGCGTCTGTCTGCATAACTCTTCTGTCGACTCTGGGCGGTCAACAACCTCTGTCTGACCTGCTGAATCTGCTCTGTCGTCTGAAGCACGATCTCGGTACTGCCCATCACTCTCTGCCCGACCTCTCCCCAGCAAATGGGGGTCCGACACCTCCTACCATACAACAGCTCAAAGGGTGGCATACCAATGCTCGAATGATGGCTGTTGTTGTAGGAAAACTCTGCCAAAGGTAGATACGCATCCTAGCTACCCCCAAAATCCAACACACATGCTCGAAGCATGTCCTCAAGCGTCTGAATCGTCCGCTCACTCTGACCGTCTGTCTGGGGATGATATGCGGTACTAAAATGCAATCTAGTACCCAACTCCTCATGAAATTTCTTCCAGAATCTGGAAGTAAAGCGCACATCACGGTCTGAAACAATCGAGATCGGCACCCCATGCCGAGATACCACTTCTCTCACATATAACTCTGCCAACTTCTCTGCTGAAGAACTCTCACTGATGGCAAGGAAGTGAGCGCTCTTCGTCAACCTATCCACAATCACCCAAATTGCATCAACTCCCCTGGCAGTTCTCGGCAATCTGGTGATGAAATCCATAGTGATCTGTTCCCATTTCCATTCGGGAACCTCCAATGGCTGCAACTTGCCATGTGGTCTCTGGTGCTCGGCCTTAACCCTACGGCAGGTCAAGCACCTCTCAACGAACCACGCGACGTCCCTCTTCATACAGGGCCACCGATACTCTCTCCTCAAATCCAAATACATCTTCGTAGCCCCCGGATGGATCGAAAATTTCGACCGATGAGCCTCCTCCATCAAGGAAGTGCGCGTACCACCCACGAACGGTACCCAAATCCGACCCTGAAAAGTCATAAGCCCTCGCCCATCCGTAACGAATTCTGAAACCAAACCAACGATCCGTTCCCTCTTCTGCATCTCCGGCTGCACAGCCTCGGCCTGTGCCCCACGAATGGCATCCAATACCGGAGCTATCATGGTCAATCTCAAACATACATCTCGCAATGGAGTGCTCTCCGCCCTGCGGCTCAACGCATCGGCCACCACGTTGGCCTTGCCCGGGTGGTACAGGATCTCACAATCATAATCCTTGACCACATCTAACCACCTCCTCTGACGCATGTTTAGATTGGGCTGATCCATCAAGTACTTCAAGCTCTTATGGTCCGTATATATCGTACATCGAACCCCATATAAGTAGTGGCGCCAAATCTTGAGGGCGAACACTACTGCCCCCAACTCTAGATCATGCGTGGGATATCTTGTCTCATGAGGCTTCAGCTGCCTCGATGCATATGCTATCACATGACCCCTCTGCATCAACACCGCACCCAACCCCAAAATCGATGCATCGCAATATACTACAAAATCCTCCATCCCTTCCGGGAGAGCTAATACCGGGGCTTCGCACAATCTCTGGCGAAGTGTCTCAAAGGAGGTCTGCTGCTCGGGACCCCATGAGAATGCAACACCCTTCCGGGTCAACCTGGTGAGCGGCACTGCGATCTTGGAGAAATCCTTGATAAATCTCCGATAATACCCTGCTAATCCAAGGAAGCTCCTGATCTCAGAGGGTGACTTTGGCACCTCCCAACCCATCACCGCCTCAACCTTGGCCGGATCGACCAGAATCCCTTCCTGGTTAACGAGATGTCCTAGGAACTGGACCTCCCGTAACCAGAAATCACACTTGGAGAACTTTGCATAAAGCTTCTCCGATCTCAGTACCCCAAGGACCTCCCTCAAGTGTTCCTCATGCTGCTCCCTAGACCTCGAATACACCAGAATATCATCGATAAATACAATCACCGACCGATCCAACATCGGTCTACATACCCTGTTCATGAGATCCATGAACACCGCCGGGGCATTGGTGAGCCCAAAAGGCATCACCACAAACTCATAATGCCCATAACGCGTCCTGAAAGCTGTCTTCTGGACGTCCCCGTCTCGCACCCTCACCTGATGATATCCCGACCTCAAATCGATCTTGGAAAACCAAGATGCTCCCTGCAACTGATCAAATAAATCGTCGATCCTTGGCAACGGGTAACGGTTCTTGACCGTCAGCTTGTTCAACTCCCGGTAATCAATACACATCCGGTGTGAACCATCCTTCTTCTTGACAAACAGAATAGGTGCTCCCCACGGCGAGCTGCTCGGCCGAATAAATCCCTTCCCCAGCAACTCCTGCAGCTGCGAGGATAACTCTTGCATCTCTGGGGGTGCAAGACGATAAGGCACCTTAGCTATAGGCGCAGCCCCCGGAACCAAATCAATACCAAACTCTACTTGCTTCACAGGAGGTACTCCCGGCAGCTCCTCGGGAAAGACATCTGGAAACTCACATACCACCGGTACCTCCCCAACTGAACTCGGTCTCTCGGAAGTTGCTCGCATATCCATCACATACGCCACAAAACCCTTACAGCCCTGCTGTAGACACTGCCTCGCCCTGGCGGCCGAACAAAAGGCTGATCCCGAACGTGTACCCTCACCGTACACCGAAAGAACTCCCCCACTAGGGTCTCGTATGGTCACCAGCTGACGCTCACAGTCGATAATCGCGCCGAATCGGCTCAACCAGTCCATGCCCACAATGACACGAACATCGCCCATCGCAATAGGAATCAGATCAATCGGAAACTCAATCCCGAAGATCTCTAACACACATCCCCGGAAAACCTCTGTGGCACAAATCACTCTATCATCAGCTATGGAGACTCTCAGAGGCCGACTCAGTGCCTCACGACTAGCACTGATATGCTGGCTAAAGGCCAAAGATACAAAAGACCGACTCGCACCCGAGTCAAATAACACTAAAGCAGGTACGGAATTCACAAGAAAAGTACCAGCCACAACATCGGGCGCAGCGCGGACCTCCTCCGCAGTCAGCTGGAAGGCTCTCCCTCGAGCTCTCGGCGTCTCAGCCTTCACAGGCCGACTCTCTGTAACTCTGGTGGCGGCAGGAGCAGACCCCTGAGATGCTCCGCGCAACTGCGGACACTCGGCCTTCCGGTGTCCGGTCTGGTTGCAGTGAAAGCAAACTGCAAACCCCTTGGGGCAGTCCTTGGCCATGTGCCCCTCCTTACCACATTTGTAGCAAGACCCTGCTCGGCAGACTCCGTCATGACCCTTGCCGCACTTTCCGCAAGTGCGGCCCTTCTGGCTCCCCGGTCTGGGATCAGCAGGCTTGGCCCGCTTGGCGGCCGGCTGCGACAACGCCGGTCGCCGATCCCTCCCCTGAGACTCTGCCTCCTCCCTGGCCTGGGTCTCAAGCTCAATCTCCCTCTTCCGGGCATTTGCCTGAAGCTCGGTAAATGTCCGGTACGAGGAGTTCGCAGCGAACTCCCGAATATCCCTCCTCAGAATGCTCAAGTAGCGGCTCATACGTGCCTGCTCAGTGGACACGTGCTCAGGGCAGAACATTGCCCTCTCGTGGAACATCCTCGTGATCGCTGTAACAGACTCAGTACCCTGTTTGAGGGTCAGAAACTCCTGTGCTAAACGCTCCCTCTCCACCTGGGGAACGTACTCATCCCGAAACATAGTGGTGAACCTCTCCCAGGTCACCGCAGAAAGCTCAGCAGGCGAATAATGCGCTGTCACAAACTTCCACCAGTCCTTCGCTCCCAAGCGAAGCTGGTTCAGCGCGAACCGTACCTTCAAATGCTCAGGAGACGAGCAAGTGAAGAAACACCCCTCAATATCAGATATCCCCCTCATAGCTGCCACCGGATCCTGAGTACCATCAAACTCTGGTGGCTTTGTGTTGCTGAACTCACGGAACAGCAACGCATCCCTACCCTGCGGCCTCGCAGCAGCAATCGCTGCGGTAGCCGCTGCAGCAGCAGCCTTAGAAAGAGCGGCATAACGCTCATCAAATGTCTCAATCAAGGTGGTCTTTATAGACCCAAACATCTCCGGTATCTCTGCCCTGATGGCCGCAGCCACCTCCTCCTGAATGATCCGGCGGATCTCCTCCTCATTGGTACCACTGCTCTCGGGCATCAAACGTGTCCTCACCATGATCTACCTCTGAAATACGACATACGATAAATTAGAATCCACACGAGTATGCTCATACTCGACAACTCTTTTCTCCTTGATTCTTGGCATTCCAAAGATTCTAACTTAGGCTGCACACTGCTCCGGTGCTTCCAGTAGTACGGGCCCAATACTACTGTCCGCACCGCACCAGAATACACTCCAAGTCCTTCTCTTTGGATCCCAGGGCTCAAGTACTTTATCATGCATAGACTACTCTCTAATAGATTTCTCATAAGTCCCTTGCTGCTACCTACTCACTCTCAAGCATCTCATAGCAGCTCACCTCTCTCTCTAGGCTAAGGCATCACACATCAGGCCACTCTAGTCCTAATAGCAATACCTAGCCTACTCTAGCATGCGGATACATCATATCAATATCAATATCACATAATATATAAAGGTATTTTGGGAAATCACCGTTCGGGCGCTGACTGATCGTACACACATCTCTCGCTCTGCGTTTTTCGAAAATCTTTTACTCTTTTTGAAATTACATCTCAAATCCTCAGTTTGAGTTCAAATACGCCCGAAGGTGTACTCGAATCCCTCAAACCAAGGCTCTGATACCAACTTGTAACACTGAAAATTTTAAAATTTATTTTAAACAATTTATAAAAGCATTTCTCTCTTAATTTTCTTAAAACATCAAGTTTAAATCTTCAATTCACATCATACAAAATCCCAAGATCATATCACATAAAAATCCCTTGCGTGTGTACAGATCAAGCCGGCGCCTTCCCACGGTCATCACTAGTACCTGAAACAAACAACACTAACACTGTAAGCACAAAGCTTAGTGAGTTCCCCAAAATACCACACATAAACACATATTAGCCACTCGAGGCTATAACTCTATGGGTCCGTGCACCCAACTCTGTGAACCCTCAGGTTCTAACTCTAGGAACCTTCCGGTTCCAACTCTATAAGCATGCACAACATAAATCACATAGACATCATGCAGTACAACACATAGCATACACATAACATACACTTACTCTATCACATAACTCTGGTTACCTACTCGAGGTATAGTATAGTGAGAAGACTCACCTCGCGTGTCTCAGTATCTCACGATCTCTGGAAATCCCTCGTACTCGATCCTCCGAGCTCTACTCCTCCTATAACATCACAAGACTCTAATTAACACTTTTATCTCTAAGGTTGACTATCCCTAAGAAGTCAACACAGGTCAACGGTCAACGGTCAACGGTCAACTTTGACCGGACTCGGCGAGTGCCCGCGGCAACTCGGCGAGTCTAGACGTTCTCACCAACCCTCTAGGATTCCCTTTCTACACGTCGAGTACTCCCCCTGACTCGACGAGTTCCACCTGGAAGAATCGCGGGACCACCCCGACTCAACTCGCCGAGTCTCAAGAACGACTCGGCGAGTCCCAGCTCGACTCAGATCACATGACAATCCTCTCTAACTCGCCCTGACTCACTGGGTCAACTCCTGACTCGTCTGGACCACTCTCTGGCCGGTCCAAAGCAATCTTCAAGCTACTCGCCGAGTCTGCTCATCGGACTCGGCGAGTCCATTCCATGCAATCACTCAAACTTGCTTCTAAGGTCAGATCTACTCCAACAATTCATAGATCTGGCCCTCCTAGACTGATTCATCACGTAAAGTCCTAGCCTTGATGCATTAACAACCTCTATATGACTAATTATGAAGAATCTTCAACAAATCTCACTACACAAAGTCATGACCTCCATTGTTCTCTATAAAGCTTGAGGAATGAGACTTTCTGGACCTCTATGGATCCAGATCCGAAGTCTCATCACTAGCATGGGACTATTTGGCCATCAAATCAACTCAACAAGGCCACAAGAAACCCTAAAATTGGTTATACTTCACCAAACAGGATATGAGTCGAAATTATACCTTTAGATTGAAGGGTCAAGCTTCCAATCCACCAAATAGCAGCCCCCTTTGCCTCCTCTTGGCTAGAGCCTCCTTCTTCTTTGCTAAACAACACACAAATGTCAAGAAATGCCTCCTTTCACTCTCAAATCGCTAAAGCACTTTTAGGGTTTCTCTCTATGGACTGATGGATGCAAATGACGGCCATAAGGCCATTTAAATAGGTCCCAAACCCGAGAAATTAGGGTTTCATTAAACAGCGTGGACTCGCCGAGTCCACATCCTGGACTCGCCGAGTCCGAACGAATCCCGCGTCCAAAATCGCGACCCTACTCGGCGAGTCTGAGCTCCAACTCGCCGAGTCCCTTCTCAAAACTCAAAATATTAAAACAATAAAATACCTGGAGATCCGGGCTGTTACAAAAGGAGATGCTGAGATTACATGGCGTATCAATATCTATTATCTCAGATAGAGATAGTAGGGTTACCTCTCAGTTTTGGCAGTCGATGCAGAAGTCGTTGGGAACTCAGGTCGATATGGGCACCGCCTGTCATCCCCAAACCGATGGACAGAGTGAGAGGACCATCCAAACATTAGAGGACATGTTAAAGGCCTATGTGACAGATTTCAGCAAGGCTTGGGATGCCCACTTACCACTGGTGGAATTCTCATACAAGAACAGCTATCACACAAGTATCAAAGTTGCTCCTTTTGAGTCCCTTTATGGATGGAAATGTCGATCACCTCTCTGTTGGGCTAAGGTAGGAGACACCCAACTAGAAAAGGGACATGTACCAAATAGCACTCTGATAGGACCCGAGATCATCAGGGAAATCACTGAGAACATTGTCCATATTAGAGAAAGACTCAAGGCATCTAGAGATCGATAGAAAAGCTACGCTGACAGACGACGAAAACCTCTGGAATTTCAAGTCGGCGATCGTGTATTACTAAAGGTCTCTCCCTGAAAAGGGATGATAAACTTTGTAAAATGGGGAAAGTTAAATCCAAGATACATCGGACCCTTCGAGATCGTTTCCATGATCGGTCAGGTGGCTTATAAGTTGCAGTTACCACCAGAACTCAACAACGTATACCATGTTTTTCACGTGTCAAACTTGAAGAAGTGCTTATCTGACGAAACTCTTTTTTTTTTGCTTGGCAAGATCGAAACAAATGAGAACCTCCATTTTGTCGAAGAATACGTGGAAGTTGTGGATAAAAAGTGAAACAAAAGAAACAAAACCACATTCCCATTTTAAAAGTTCGATGGAGTGCCAGATGCGGACCCGAATTCACATGGGAATGCGAGGATAAGATGATGCAAAAATACCCCCATATTTCCTCTAGTTCATAAGGATTAAATTTCAAAGAATTTCGAGATGAAATTCTCTCTAATGAGGGGATAATGTCACAACTAGCAAATTAGGGCTAAGATGTGATCCTTGTACAATATAAATTCTTTTGTGCAACCTTGCCTCATTTCATTTAGTGAAAATTACTTCAATGCTATTAAGTTAATACCTTAATACATTGTCATTCATGTGGAAACAACCTCATTTAAGCCCGAAACTCAATCCAATAAGACAATTCCACTCAAATTTGGGACTTAGCCCAAGCTTTCTCGACCCAAAAAAGAATTGGACCAAATGGGCTGAAAACTTATAATAGACTTTCCTTTGGGATGAATTTCACCCTTTGGGCCCTAATGGGCCAAAAACCTGTATTGGGCCATCTATAAGACCGAAAATCATCTAATGGGCCTTATAAGGCTGAAAACCACTATTAGGCCCCTCTATTGGGCTAAAAGTTCTTTTTTGATTTCCATGGGGCTGAAAACCCACACTTGGGCCCTATTTAGGCCAAAAACCCCTTAAATCAACCGCAAGCCCTTCAATAAACACTAGAGGGCCGGAAGACCGTATTGGGCCAAGTCAAAAATTGAACACACTATTTTTAGGCTATCCTCTTGGGCCGAGAACCTCTACTTAGTTATCACATTAAATAAAAAAAAGAGAAGAAAAGAGTTCAAAAGGGTTGACACCTCAATATTGTATCACAAATAACAATATCTTTACCTCCCATGCATCTAGGTAGAGAGTATTTGCCCAACATGTTTCCAAGCACTGCTCTCCTCCATCCTCTCTCTTAATCGGTCGATCTCTCTCTCCCTACCTCATTTAAAATTCATTTTCAACTCATTATTCCTCTCAAACACTTAAAACTTTCTCTCATCTTCTTTCTTCTCAAGAATTTTGTGTGTGTGTGTATGTGCTAGCTTAAAGGTGTCTTCTTTAAAGGTTCCAAAAACTTGGTAAGTTCTAGGTTAATCTCCATTGTTTTATTTCAAGCTTATGCTAAACTCATCCTCCTTACAAATTTATTTTCGTTTATGTGGTCCTTAGAGCTCCACCACTTCAAGAATCTCCTCAAGAAGGCAAGCTAGGCTCGAAAACACTTCTCCATCATCCTCTACATTTTGAAAATCCCCAAGGTGAGCTTGATACTCCTTTATGTCCAAGTTTTCATTCTTTAGGGGGGGGGGGGGGGGAATATAAGTTAAAACTTGTTAGAAACCCTTGGATAATTGCATGCACTTGTATGTATATATGGTTATGTGTGTTGAAATGTGGTTATTTCATGCTAATACCCTCTAAACTCGAGGTTTACATAAAGTATCAAGGGGTTGGAATAAGGTTATCTTTGTGTAGTTTCATACATTGTGGGATTATGTTGAAAATAAAACAGGTTGCTAAGCTAAAATGGTTTCTTTGTAATGTGTGTTAAAATCACAAATAATTTCAAGGAAAATGATAAAGTATGTTTGGTTGTAAAAGAGTGAAAAGGGTAAATATGAGAATTTACACTCAAAATGGTAAATTTTTTAATATACAAATTTTACCACTAACACTTGTAAAATGGTTCATTTATGAGAATTGTAGTAAAAATGTATATCCTTTGGATAAACTCACTTTACCACAAAATTTTGTATAAATACATAGAATATAATAAAATTTAAGTTTTATGTGTGTTAAGGAAAATCGAGATATGTAAAAATTATTATTATTATGGTTTAAACCCTAAAGTAATATCTTATTTTTACACAAAATGATATGAATATATTAATTAAATATTGAATATTTACCAAAAGAGTTTATAAATAAACCTAGTAAAATGGTGAACTACACAGACTATTATCACACAAAATGTTGTGTGTCATAAGCTGTCTGTCATGAAGGTTTTTAACAAGTATAGTAAGTTGTGTAAACTTACGACAGGAATAATTGCGTGTCATAAAGATGCAGTCGTAAATAAACAGTAGAAACGTTATTTATGATGTTCAATAATGATATTCAAAATTTGCTTAAATCCTGTTAAGGCTCTTGTGAGACTCTCCTTCACCCTACTTACCTATTGTACTCCGAAAGTCCTGTAGTTATAACCAAAGTCTCTTGGAGAGAGATTGGATAATTGTGTAAAGATCTATACGAGGTTGACACCCGACACCTAAGCTGTTCGCTACACCTAGACAGGCTAGTCTAGGGTGACAAATATCTCATTATGAACCGACACCAGAAGAATGTAAAGACGGGCGCTTTAGTCACATTTAGCATGGTTATAACAACTCACATGGAGAATAACACTATTATATTTGAATTTACATGAAATATACAATCTACTAGTTTCATATAGTACAAAACTTTGTGTTGTCTATTTTATAAACAAATTTCACCACTCGAGTCATAGGGTTTAAGAACACAACTTTTTGTGTAACAGAAAATATAGGATTTTCTCGAAACACTCTCTTTATAATTTCAAACAAGGAAAAACAAAAGAACATGCATGAAATTATACATGATCTGGAACGAGACTCACAAACAACTTTTATAGAAAATATTGGATTTTCAGGAGTTTTACAGCTTATTATAAACAAATATGTTACAAATTTTTCTTACAAATATGCTTATGAACTAACTAACATTCTATGTTGACACTTTTCGAAAGGACTTGTGTTCTCAAGAAATCAGTGAACAGATATCGAGCCTTGGATCTAGATATTTTGGTATCTTTTTGAGACATGATACTTATTGTTATTTTTGTGTAATTGAAGAACAAGTACAATTTTTAAACAATGAATGCTGGTATATGGTAATTTATGATGTTTGGTTGCTATGTATCAGTTATATCCAATTGTTATGATATTACAAGATGAATTCACCAGCCCCCGGATGTTTCCGTCGTCCCGGTTCAGGGGTGTGACAGATTGGTATCAAAGCATTGTTTATAGTGAATTAGTATATCTAAACCATACAAGATATATGATTATAAATTTATCGGGACTAAAAACACTCTTACTAAAAATATACATACTTGGTAAACGGTGTCATAACGTGAGACAAATAAAAAGTCTTTAAGGGAGTTGTGTATCTAGATTCTACCCAACCAGTTATGTAATCATATTTAGAATAAATATAGCCTGATCAACTATATTTATTCGAAATACGACCAACATGTGTTTGTGAGTGATCGACATGGACAACGAATCTAAAAACTTACCAACCGTATACCCAAAGTTTTAGAGAACCAAACATAAATAATTAAAATACTTTAGGAGTATTTTAGCACTATGTGTGATCTTCATGCATTTTCTTGTATCTTCTTTATAATTACATTCATGTACAAACGGCATGGCAGGCTTTCACTAGCCCGATGATCTTTTTCCCCGAAACCAGGGGAACGGGGGATGGTTGGAGGAGGAACCAGAGGAGAAGAAATTTAAGGAAGAGGAACTCAATGATGATACAGACGAGGAGCCTATGGAGGAACCCAAGGATCCTACAGTAGAGTTTGAAGAGGAGGACATTGATGAGGAGGTCGAGAAGGATGAGGAGGATGACTCGGATGCGGAGTTTGAGGTCATCAATCCACACTACATGACATGGGTGCCGACACACCAGATAGGATACAGTGGCCCAACGCCCCCTGGGCACTCGGAATAGAGAGGTGGAACCGACACCAGGGACAGCGCCCACCCTTTGGCATGGAGCAGGGTTTCTACAGCCTTCAAAATGGAGGTCCGATAAATCGAGCTCTTCCAAACATGGTCCGAAGGACCAGGTACATTGGTAATGAGACACAGGTGATAGCCAACCAGATGATCCAGATGAGAGCCGTAGTGGAGCTTGCGGAGAGACACGCTCAGGACCTCGTGCGAGAGTTTCAGGAGCGACAGGCTGCGCAAGAGGCGAGAGTGCGAGTTGCTGAGCGCCGATTTGCAGAGCATCAGGGCTCTTCCACCTCTTCTCAGACACCACCAGGGACTTTATAAGGCAGATAATTGTTATGTACTTGATAATTGTTATCAAGTACGTCGAAAACCACCAGGTTTGTAGAAAAAATATGTAGATAATTGTTATGTACTTGATAGGGCAATTTATGGACTAAAGCAAGCTCCCTGTGCATGGTATGAAACTTTAGATCGATTTATAAAACAATCTAAGTTTAAACAAGGATATGTCAACCCTACCTTATTTCGTAATAAAGATGGTGATCATTTGATGATTTTCCAAATCTATGTTGATGATATCATTTTTCCGGATCAACAAATCCTCAGTTGACTGCTGACCAAAAATTCATGGAAAATAATTTTGAGATGAGCTTAATGGGTGCAATTAATTTTGTTTCTTTGATTAAATAATGGACAGAAAAAATAGGGGATTTTCATAAATTAGGAGGCTTTTGTGACGTCTTTGCTTACGAAAATTGGAAAGACCGGTGAATCAAAGGTGAAAGTTCCACTGGCGTTCGAAACTAAGTTGATTTTTTCTTTTGATAAACCTGCAACAGATCTCACTTTGTATAGACATATGATCAGGTCATTATTATATCTTACATCAAGCAGGCCTGGCATTATGTTCGCAGTCTTCTATTTTGCGAGATATCAAGCAAATTCACGAGAGCCACACATGTCCGAAGTGAAAAGTATTTTTAGATATATTAATCGAATCATGTCTCTTGGTTTTTGGTATCCAACTAATTTTGATTGTTTGTCCAGTCTTATTCTAATGTCGATCTAGGTGGATGTTTACTTGATCACAAAAGTACGACAGCTAGATGTCAATTCTTGGATGGGAAACTTGTTAGTTGGGAGTCAAAGAACCAAGCATGTACTACTTTATCAAGTGCAGGAACTGAATATAATACTGCTGCTTTTTGCACTTCGCAAATATTTTGGATTAAAAACCAACTAAGAGACTATTGGATAAGCATGAGGAGGATACAGATGTATTGTGATTCAGAAAGCGCAATAAGAATATGTCACAATCTAGTACAAAATTCTAAAGAAAAACATATTGCTTTGCGATATCATTTCATCAAAGATCATGTTAAAGTTGGCAACATTGAAGTTTATTTTGTTCGCTCAACAGATCGGTTGGCAGATATTTTTACTAAAGTCGTACTTGAAAGAACATTTAATCGCATATTGCGTAGGCTTGGTATGATCATATTTAACTCTATTCCGAAATCATCTTGAAAAATGATGAGTTGCAAAATGGTAATGTTCATTTGAGAATGGTTTCAAGCCTCGTAGCCTATCACAAGTTAAAAATTACTGTGAGACATTTACTTTTCACATGCGAACAGTCTCGAGCTTCGCAGGCAATCAAAAGACACAAGATTTTGGTGCATAATTATTGTTCATCTGTGAATACTTGTGAATTCCGCATGTGATCATAGCTCATCTTTGAAGTTACTTTTTGGTTGTGAGAGGGTATGAAAATCACAGGCCGGTGCCCAAGATAACTATTTTTCTTACTTATTCATTTCGCTTTTTATTTTTTTACTATTCATCCACTATGACTTGTGAATTTCGGAGGTCATCAAAGTTTGTTTTTTATTTTATAAAATTTATAAGAATCCAAAAAAAAGATTTTTTCTTTTATAAACTTTTCAAAAATTAAAAAAAAATATTTTCTTTTTTATTAAATTTGGAAAAATACAAAAAGATTTTCTCGTTTACAAAATTTTCAAAAAACTAAAAAGATTTCTCTTTTACAAAATTTTCAAAATCCAAAAATATTTTGAATTTTTTTAATTATTCTGAAATCATTTTGTTTGTGAACACTTGTTGTTATTGCATGTCTCATCAGAATTCTTGGGGATCATGTATATATATTTTTTTTAATTTGACAACTTAGGTATCCCTAGAAGCATGTTGCAGCATGTTGTCCGAAACCACATTGATTTTTTTGTCATGAAACCTTAATGAAATATTTTTGTTCTAAGAATTTCTTTCCAATAGGCTATATTACCAAAAGTCACAGAGCTAACTTTCTCTACTCATTTTGGAGTTTGGAGATAACGGCATGGTCATTATATATAATATGGGTACAATGAAACATAGTTTACAAATTCTAGTATGCAACTATAAATTGACAGAAGAAACGTACTATGTTTCATTATACAAACTTCATTCCATCAAATTTTTTAGTTCATATCTTATTCACATTTCGCATAACACCCCTAGGTTTCTGGTAAAGACAACCCGGAACATATGGTTTTATAAAGTTTTGTGCGATGATCGCTTACTATCACCGTGGGATAACATGATACACCACCAACCTTTCCTATTTTCCAAAATCTATTTTCTATCGCAAAATCACACACGTTACCTTGCATCCATGAGGTCTCAAGTCACAACAACTTGAACCAATATTTCACAAAATCTAGTTAGTGATTTTAATCATTCTTCCCAAGATTGGATGAAACTCTTCTTTACTTTGGTTATTGTTCTACAATTTCTTTGGTATGCAAAACAATCCTACTTGTAATTCCAATGAATACTATTTCAATTCTTGCAAAATTAAATGGTGGATTAGTGATTGCAAAATGGCTGCAAAACGAAATGGCACGTTTCACTATGTGGAAGTTCAAATTTCAAAAATGGAACATATTTTAAATGGACGATGATGTTATCACCAGTTATCTTTAGCCAAGATTTTTCTGTTATACTCACGGTGGGCCGACAAGAGTTTGTTGGACCAATTTTTCGTGATCATTGACATGGCAATTTTTGCTGACGTATGAAACAATGAGCCTTTATTCTTTAAATGGCGGTTTTCTCTCACCACTTGTGATAAAATGATTTAAATTCTAAATTAAATTGTTTGAGTTTCCAAAACCCTATTTAAAGTCAACTTGGTCTACATTTTATACTCTTTACGCTTCAAGATAATTCAAAAGCATTTGAAGATATTCTATTATTCTCGATAATTTTTGGTGGTACTTCTTCTATATTTCTTCAATTGGCGACTTATGAGAATGTTTCGTTCATGGATCAATTTGCTACTTTAACCATGTTGATATCAAATAGCATCAGAATTTGCTTGCTGACCTTAATGCATCACAGTACGACAAGACGATTCGACCTTTTATTGAATGTGTCAATTATTTACCATTGAAAAGGTCTTTGATGTTTGAGAATGTTTCTATCTCTTCTTTATCAATTGATTATTCAACATCTATTTACAAAAAGTCGCTTGAGGTGATGAAATTTGAAGTTCCAGGGCACAAAACCTCTATTTCAAACACCAATTTCTGCATGCTTCTAGGGCTTACTCAAGTTGAAGGTGCAGTGAATCCTAATTTAGTTGTTTTTACCAGTATCATTAGGGCATACTTCCAGATGGGTCACAAATCTGATATTTTGTTCTTTTGAAATTTAAGAAGTCTTCTTTACCTCCAATTTTTGTAATCCTCTACTTACGATCTTGTTTAAATGTTTCTCGGAGAGGGTCACTGGTTCTGATAATGTTAGTAGATTATTTCATACTTTACTCTATAGGTTGTCTATGGGGATAATGTTAATCTTGGTCATGTTCTATGGACTCGGTTTTCTCAAAGTCCAAGTTCTCTTCATAAAGATTAATAAATTTTGTGTGCTTGTTATTTTTCTATTGTGGTTCTTCATGCTCTAAATCATTACAAGATTCCACAAATGGTAGATGTGGTTATTGTTGAAATTATGAAAATGCAAACTTCTACTTTTTTTACTTCAGATTCAAAGAATTTCACTTTTATTGGATTAAATTCGGAGGTGATGCTCTATAGAGTTCCTACAAGACATGTCATTATTTAGAAGTACAAAAAGCTTCCTGTTTCTGGTGAAAGAGTGATTCCTGATGATTTAAAAGCACTTTGAGAAGCTAGTGATATTCTTTAGAGAGTTGGTATGAAACGAAAAGGAAAATTTTGTTGTTGAGGTGGATCCTAAGAAGGCTAAGTCACAAAGGAAACCTAAGTCCAAGAAGCCAAAACCAAGTGTTGTTAATGAGGAATCGAAGGAAAGAACTATCAGTAATGTTTGTGGAGATAGTATTCCCAATGAAGAAGACATAGAAGACACTTCGCAAGTACAGAAGTTTGTTTTGGAGCCAATTACTTCTTCTATTCTGCCACAAGTATCAACTCCACCTTCGTCTCAAATTATGCCACCAACTCAACCTCCCTCTCCGAATGAATCTAATATTTTTGCAAACTTTTTTAATGATTCAATTTTGAATCTTTCATAAACTATTCCAATTTTTACTACTACCATTAATGCTGCCTCCACTTTGGTTCTGATTCCAACTTCATCTATTCTGATTCCAACTACCACTTCTAATATCATGTCCACTACTCAACCTCAAACTTATCAACCTTTACCACCACCAATCTTCTCTAACTAAACAACCAATCTATATGTTTAGAATATTGTTGTTCCTCCATAATCTAATGTTCAAGTATTCAAGATCCTCCTATTTCTGAACCAAATGATGATGAAATTCATGTTTCTCCTTCTGGACATAAAACAATTCCTTTAAGTTCTGAAGCAAATTTTATGGAATTTAATGATCCAACTATAGATGTTATTGGTTCATTTGAAGATTTTATGCCACCACATGTTGATTCTTTTGAAGAAGAAAGTATTGATAATGTTGATTCTTCTATTCCGATTACTCGTAAGGAGCATCATCTTCTCAATGAGAAGGTGGATAGTTTGCTTGCTCAAACTAATACTTTCTCAATAATGAATTTTAAGAATATGGTTAATACTCATAAAGCAACAATGGAAACTCGTAGGTCCCGTTTGATAGTTGTTGTCCGGGAAAGTGTTGCTGGGAAAGTGTTGTTTGTGAAAGTTTTCTGATTAGGAAAGAAACCATGCTGTTTGATTGTACATCTAACTAACCGTGCTGAATCATGAAAAAATGATCATATTACCCTATTGTTCTATACTGTGATGGATGAAGTTGCTGAATAATTATAAAAACATACAAATTGCCATACAAAATCAAAATTACACAATAATCATTTAAAACCCCAACATGTCATTTTTTACCTGGTTTATGTCCAATAGTGGTGGGATGAATGAGATTTTTTAAAATAAATTAGGATGATGGTGGTGCTGTCCAACAAAAAAATTAATATAATAAAAATGAACTAAAAATAACTAAAAGAAATTAATAATCCAATAAAGTAATATTTATTAATATATATCAATATTATATATTATAAATTATATTTATGAATACATAATAATCCAATAAAAAATAACTAATCAATAGAAAGGAAATTAAAAAATTATTTAAAAGTAATTAATATTCCAATAAAATAATATTTATTAATATATAATAATCCAGTTAAAAAGTAATAATCCAATAAAAAAATTAAAAAATTTATTAAAAAGAAATTAATAATTCAAGAAAGAAAGAGGTGAGGTTTGGGGCATAAATGTCTTTCCGACCCATTCAGCTAGAAAGATGTGGTTTTGGGGCTTTCTGGGAAAAACATGTCTTACCAGGAAAGACCCATTTTTTGTGCAAATTAGACATTTTTTCTGGTCTATACAACCATAGAGATCTGTCTGGACCTAGAAAGATGTTTATCAAATAGTTCCTTACTCCAGAGAATGCAAAGACCTTTCTAGCTTAAAAAGACTTAATTGAGGCAGAAAACACAAAAATGGATTCAGTTCTTGTTGTGGTGAAGGATCTTTCTAAGAAGTTGAATTTTATTCTAAATGATTTTCAAGAAAAGTACAATGCTAAGTTCATTACTTTAGAAAGTGAGCTCAAAGGATTTCATGATTTTCTTGTTGTTGAAAAGGAATGTCTTTCTAATCTTCGAATTGAACTTTAGAAAGACAATGCAAATCATCATACATTTGTCTCCAACTCAGATATTTCGTTAAACTATCTTTTACAAGGTGAATACAAGGTGATGGATGCTCTTGTTGAGATGACATAGAAAAAGAAAGTTCTTAAAGAAAAATTGGATACATTACCAATTTGAATGCTCAAATGAATGAAGAACTTTTATTAGTGAATAGTCGCAACTTTGAAATCAATCAACTTCTGGTAAAAATTTTTGAGGAAAAGGATGCTCCTTATGTTGAGGATATTTCACAAGTTATGGATACAAAATTCAGTGTTGTCATTCCCAAATCAACACCATTATGGATGTGAAGCTTAAACCAATTCTTTGTAAACTTACTCAACTTGCAAAGGTTACAAGTAACGGGGCTTCACCACAACAATGGGAGAGGGAGCTCAAAAAATGAATATTGAAGAGCCAGTTAACACTGAAATTCTAATTCCAAAAGTCATTATCAGAAGTCCCTATCAGACTAGGAACATCGAGAGGTCTAATGTTGCAAAAGTCACTCTTAAAAAGCAATCTTTGGAGAACAAGTTGAAGAGCTTTATATAAAAATCACGTGTTGATCAGAAGGTTAATGTAGCCTTTGGATCAGCAAAAGGAAAAATAACTAGGATTTTGGAAGAAGATATTAATCCAGTTCTTACAAAGGAAGAAAAGAAAGCTCAATCTAAAAGGAATAAATAGCTTGATGATTTGAGAGCTATAAAGGAAGCTCTTGGTCAAAAAGATGTTGAGATGAAAAATGTTTCTTAATATGATGCAACAAAGAAAGCCTTGTTTCCATGTAAGTCCCTAAAACTGAGAACCAACTATTGATCAACACAAAGAACAAGCCAAAACGATAAGAACAAGGACTAGAAGCAAGATTGATCCAAATTGTAAACGTTTTATATCAGCCGAAAACGTCAGGTACAATGTACTCAAAACACACACACTTGACCATAAACTACTACTTCCATCTAACATCTACTAACACTATTTATAGGGAATAGTAACTGCTAACACATTTACAACTGAAAACACCATACGGACTGTAAACGCCACATGGACTGTAAACACCACCCAACCGTAAACCCATGCAAACACATGAACAAACACTAACAAAGCCCGTACAAATGAATGCCTAGCTCAAACCAATAAAATATAAACTAATAGTGTCCCCCTTGTTTTGAGGCTAGCATGAACTCAATCGTTCTCAATGATCAGCATGTCAGATCCCCTCATGGCCCAAACCACATCTTCTTGTTAATAATCTCAGCGGTCATACTTGTGAACTCTTTAGCGGAAATCTCGGGAATCTCATTCTTCACCATGATTTGATGTTGAGCCAAAGTGTGAATGTCACATTCACTAAACTGTAGGAGATCGTTCGCCTAAACAACACGAAAGACACCCATTGGGAATTTGATTACAGCAGTGGTTGTGGCCTTGTTGAAAACCCAATATTCCATATCGTGAAGAGATCCATCACAAAAATGTTGATTAATGGGGATTTATTTCATTTCTTTGTAGAGGCCACATCACAGTTTTCATGGCTTTGTTGGTTTTTGGGTCAAGAACATCTTTGGCTTTCTTCACAAAAGATTCTGTTATCTTCATTCCATCAAACTTCCTCTTTACTTGGTTCTCTGAAAATAGTTTGAAGTCTCTTCCTTGAGGATCATTTGATAGGTTGTAGAAGGCAGATTTAGCAAGTTCAGTAAGATCTACTTTTGTCCAAGAACCAAAGTCATTCTTGTGTTGATAGTATTCAGAGTTTCCGCTTTTTCATTTTACCACCCAAATATTTAATTTGTCATGAAATCTCCACATCAGAAGCCTGACCGGTCACCATATTTAGTTCCAAACTACTTTTTTTGTAGCTTAGTCACGGTCAATTGAGATTGGTATCCACGAATATTCTTGTCAGAAATCTTCATGAAGATCCATTTCCCCTTCTTTTGAGTAGAGACTCACTTTTGGGCTAGTTTCAGAGTAACTCTGGGAATAACTTGAGCAGGTTCAACTTCAAAGTGGTCAGCAATACGAGTAGTCTGACAGGTGGACGATCATAAATTGGATCTTCTTGAGATGCTTGGGCAGGGGCACTGAGAGGAGTCTCGGCCACACTTGTCTCTCCGCTAGATGTTTTGAATTTGTCGCCAAATTCACTTATCAACTTGTTCTTCATATCAAAGTATCCAGCATAGAGAGCGCCGAGATTGAGCTGCAAAGCTGAAATTTGTTGTCATTTTTCATTTTTCAAGGTTTTCTTTTTCAAGATCAGAAACTCTAACGTCTAGAGTTCCTATCAATACGTCTTTCTCAATGATCTTTTGGTTTAAAATTCTAATCTCTGCTTTGAGCTTAGAAATTAATGGATCTACTCCCTAGAACTCCCTAGACCAATAGATATCCCTTTGCTTCGGGGTGCAAGGTCAAAATCTTGTTGAGCTAAGAACCTGGCAAGCATCTGCGAGGCAACATCGTGTGTAGTGGAGTTGATGAGCCACCAGGAGCTGAAGAATTCCTGGCTTCAAAAAAAGAGCGAACAATGCTAGGGTCCTCATACACTGTTTGGCTGTGAGAATGGGTTGGTTGGGTTGGAGTATCGGCTGCAACCGACTATTGAATGTCTTGAGCTTGTTCCCTGATAATCACTCCCAACCTTGGATCGACTCTTCTCCTTTTAAGTGGAGGCTGGGAGGCTTGTGTCTCAGGAAGATCACTCTCAGATGGCGTAATGTCTTGAGTTGCATCTGCTCGGGGAGGAATCCTCATAGTAGAATACAGATTAGCAATAACATTGACCATCTTATCGATTGTTGGAGGTGGCACCTTGAGAACATTAAAATCTCCCCTATCTCTGTTGAAGGATTGGCAGCATCATTGACGTCGTCAAAAAACGAACTGAGGTCATCATTATTAGGCTTGAAATCAAAAAGTAACTCATCATCATCAAATCCTAATAAATCACGTACTTGAACCATTTCATCCTCATCATCATCAAAACCTAAGACATTATCCTCTTGACCCATCTCATCATCACCTTCATCATCATCATCATCATCATCATCATCATCATCATCATCATCATCAACATTGTCATCCATATTAGTCACTAGCATAGGTTTCTCTGCAACAATTGCGACAGGAGGAACAACATCTACTTCATGATCAGAAACAGTGACATCATTATCTTCATCATCTAAGGTACTTTCTGATCCAGAGGCTTCACTAATCTCAGCAAACTGACCAAACTTCTATAACGGTGCTTTCCATAAAACATAAATTTTTTACCTTTGCGGTTTTGCTTCATCAGACCAAATGTGTTCGTACCTAGAGACTTCAAATCCAAGGTTTCACCTCTCTTTTATAAATCTGGATATTGACTGTCAAAGATCATCTGAAGAAACCTTGGATACATTAAAATTTTGTCCTCCCTTTTCCCTTGTAAATTGTTGTTCATTTCATTCGACACAAATCTTGAAAAATTGAATTCATGATCCATGACTACAACAACGATGGCACCAGTATTTAGTAGGGAAATTTCATCAGCACCTATTTTCCTGCTAGAGATGCAAATCACAAAGGAGTGAGCAAGAAAACGCCAGTACGGAGACAAAAACTTCTTTAATGTAGGAGGGAACACTCCTTCATAGCCCATTCTATCAAGAATCTATTTTGTCTTATCCATATTCAGATGGAAATCCTAGTTGGTCCTTGAATTGAAGCACTTTGCGAATAAGCTATTCAGACACCACAATCTTTCTTCCTTGGATAATGGATTCCACTGTGTCTTCTCCATTTCTCCTTCTTTATTAATTGAAGCCTTGTCACAAAACTGCCTTACTAACTCCTGATAAATGATGGGATTCGATTGAAATGCATGAGTAAGTCTGCAATTTTTAAGTCCATGAACCATGGACCTAAATTCTTGATGTTCAACTGGAGAATCGGACAAGTATCCAGCAATGTTGTGGTTTTCGGAAAAATTCAAGTCGGCCATTTGTTCTGCATCAAATGAGCCAAGTGAGAAAATCAAGAATTTAAGCAATTCAAAATAATATTTCTCAATTACAAGTTGATTGGGCCTTAAATTAAATTTGATTCAAATGAGAATAGTATATAACTAGAAACGATTTTACAGCTATAAACAGGTTTTACGGCTGTAAACGCATCCCATTCCCGGTTCAACGAAGAACACGTTTTGGCTTTCATAACCTGCAAAACACGATCGAATCGAGTTAGATTTATCAATGTGGGCTTCACAATCGATATACCTTGAGGAATTGAGGATCAATTTAAGATATAAACACAAAAAACTGATGAATCGATGTCAGAACTTGAGAGAAAATGAGAGAACAGTTTTCGAATGTAAACTATAGGATGAAGGTAAGTGGAGTTTTCAGTCTGAAACCCTATCTTAAATACCTTAGACCAATTATGTCCCAAAATCCATGGGCTGTAAACCAAAAGCTTTATGTCCAAACCCAATACATCCAATTTTAATTAAAATGAAAAAAAAATTGAAAACATAAAAATAAAACTAAAATAGATAAAATCTAAAAAATTAAATTCAAACTAATATTCTTTTAATTTTTAGAAAAAGAAATAAAAAAATAAAAAATAAATAAAATAACTCTAATAGCTTTTCATCATTTCAAATTTTATATTTTTGGATCAATGTTTTGAGACAGCCTTAACTTGTTTTTCAATACCTTCAGTTTCAAGAATAGATTTGATCAATCGTCGGTATTGTGGTCCACTTAAACACGAAAGATTGTGACAATATTTGAAAATTTATAAGTGACAAGACTTTTGACCCTATATCCCTAAATAATATTCATAAAGGGACCATTTGACTGAAGAAGACCAAGCATATTGTTGTCCACCTAAATTTAGCAGCGAGATCTACAGGCAACCTATTAAATGTTCAATTTTAGATATACTAGAATGTGTTACCCACTTCCTGATATACCCTGTTAATCAAGAACTTTTAAAGTACTACTTACTTTAGATGAGCAGACAATTATTTACGAAGAAAATAGATTTAGGAATGCATATGTCGTATTCCCAGGTCGGATTTCTTCCAATCACGTAGAGGGAAAACATATGACTAACTGAATAAGAGGGAGAAATAGAATGTTGCATATGTTGTGTTCTAATTCGAATAATTTCTTATCACACAAAGGAGACAGCATATGGCTAATAGACTGAAAGAATTACATATAGAAGGAGATGCATAAAGATGGAGTTGCATATGTTGCAGTCCAGGTCGGATCTCTTCCAATCATGGAGAGGAGGAAACATATGACTGACAGAAATAAAGCGAGAAAACAATCTTCTATAGACTTACTTTATCGGAATTCCCTAGTCTCCCTATCAGTACCAGAATTAAGGACATGAGACCATACATTGAGGAAAAGTTAATCCACAATTTTAGATGCATATTCCTTTAGTGTATCCCGCAAGTTCCCATGTATATCTCACTATTCAATCTACCCGAGCACCGTATTGTCAGACCAAACGGAACTAACTAGGTCCACAATGTCAAGTCCTTTCAATTGTCAATCTATGTCTAGTCCTTTTGAATCTTTCGTACCTACCAACGCATTGAACACAAAGCCTAGACAATTCAGATTCAGTACTTTACACAAGTTAAAATTGCCCGTTATTACTAGCTTGATATCACTTCCCAAATAAGCACCTGCAAACGAACCATCATGAGACAATATTTTTGGGTTTTGTTTTATAATTTTTTGTGTTTTTATCTCTCCCCCTAAATTTGTGCATAGGAAACAAAAGAAATAAAATGCACAAATTTAAATTAATAAAGTCTATCCTTAAAAAAACTTAGGCTTCAAAACAAATCATTTTAAGAAAGCTCACCAGCGCATCGAATGGAGCTTTACTAAAAGGTTTGGTGAATAGATCTGCCACATTATTATCAGTATGAATCTATTCCAAACGAATGAGCAAGTGCTCATAACAATCTCTAATAAAATGAACTTTGATATCGATGTGCTTGGTTTTGTAATATTGGACTGGATATTTGACAATTTGAATAGCGACATCATTGTCGCAAAAAATTAGAGTTGAATCCAGATGACTTGGCAGCAAAAGGCAGAGGCAGCAACATATTCAACCTTAGTTGTTGATGTTGACATGGTTTGTTGTTTCTTACACTTCCAAGACACTAACTGGTCTCCCAAAAATTGACACCCTCCCGATATTAATTTCCTGACAAGCTCACATCATCCATAGTTACTGTCAGCAAATGCATATAAATCAAAATCGAGATTTTTAGGATACCAAAGACCCAATTTAGGGCTACCTTTAAGATACCTATAAATCCTTCTGACAGCAATTAAATGACAAAGTTTAGGATTAGCCTTATAATGCGCACATTGACAGATTGCAAACATGATTTCGGGTTTGTTGGTCGTTAGATACATCAGGGAACCAATCATCGAGCAGTAGTCTTTTTGATTAACAAGCTCCCCCTCTGGGTCAGGAGACAACAGCGGTCTTTCAGCCATTTGAGTCTAAGCGATCTTTGAATCTTTAAATCAAAAGTTCTCCAGCATGTCTTCAACGTATTTTCCTTGATGTAGCAAGATTCCTGATGAATCTTGTCGAACTTGAAGTCCTAAGAACATGGTCATTTCACCCAACGTACTCATCTCAAATCTTTTCTTCATGACAGTCTCGAATTCTTTGCACAGCTTGGAACTTGTCGACTCGAAAATGATGTCGTCTACATAGATTTGTACAAGAATCAGGTCTGCACCCACATGCTTGATGAATAAGGTCTGATCGATCGTTCCCCGTGTATATCCGTGCGTAATCAAGTGCTCTGTAAGAGTTGCATACTAAGCTTTGGAAGCCTGATACAACCCATATTCAGCCTTGTCTAACTTCTAAACATGATTCGAAAACTTGGAATTAACAAATCTAGGAGGTTGAAACATATGCAACCCATATAGAGCCTTGTCTAACTTGTATACATAAAGAGTAAAGTTCATGTATGAAGCATATGCAAGGAATATACGAATGTCTTACAAACGTACAACTGGAGCATATACTTCCATTTAGTCAAGACCCTCTATCTTCCTGAATCCATGAATGACCAATCGAACCTTATTGCGTACAATCACCCCAAAATTGTCTTGCTTATTTTGAAAAACCCAGCGCGTGTCTAAAGACTTCTTGCCCTTTGGTAACTCAACTAGCTTCCAAACACCTAGTATTTCAAATTGATTTAACTCTCTATGCATTGCATCAACCCAGCTTGGTTCATTTAACGCCATTGCCACGCTTTTGGTCTCTATCTAAGAAATAAAGCAAGAATAGAGACATGTATAGACATCTCCACTCGGACTTCTCATTTTAACGCCTTCTCCTAGTGGGCCGATGACATTTTCAATCGGATGATCGTGTTCAATTCTTGTTGGGATTTCATGGATGATAGCATCGACTAAGACTAGAAGTGTGTTGATATTGAAGAATCTATCTTCAGCTGAATCACTCGCCCCAGAAGATCTAGGATCGTGAGAGGTACTCACCAAGTATTCATTTCAAATCGGTTCAGGAAAGAGAAGCTCCATGAACGATTGAGTAGCAGCGGAAGTATCCCTTGACATGACTTCTCTTTCAGCAGGAGTAAGGGGAGTGGCTTCAGCATCAGAACATACTCGTTGACTTGGAGAACTTTAGGAAGTACTTGGAGCAGCTTCATCCACTCCAGGAGACGTGGGAGTCACCAAGGGTGGTATGTACACAATATTTTCCTCTTCATCTTCAACAACTACACTTGAACGTGAGCTAGAACCTAAAACATTATCGGAATATACATTAAAGGATTTAAACAATGATGCATAATCAAATAACTAGTCAAGTCCAACTCTCGCATCTGCTTCATTCTCCTCCAGCCAACGCATGTCATAAGATTCCACAATCTTCTCTGTGTAGCTTTGTTGTATACTCGGTAAGCGATGCGTGCGGCGTACCCCACAAAATAGTAGTCATCGGCCTTTAAGTTGAACTTGGGGTTGGATTCGAGGTGAAGACTGCAAGGGCATCCAAATATTCTGAAATGAGCAACCGATAGGTTGTGATTATATAGAATTTCATATGGGGTCTTCATCTGAGATTTATTGATCAGAACATGGATCTAAACATAGCAAGCCGTGTTTACCGGTTCAGCCCAGAAGAAGACCGACAACTTGGAATCACAAAACATTGTCCTTGCAGCGTCTATCAGAGTACGATTTCTTTGTTCTACAATACCGTTTTGTTGTGGTGTCCGAACAGAATTGTATTGACGCAATATTCCCTTTTCTACACAGATGTAATCCAGAACTGCATTCTTGAACTCTATGCGATTATTAGTTCAAAGCGCCTTTACGTTTTCATTCATTCGATTCTCAATAATCATAATGAACTTCTTGATCAAGTCAGCAATCCCACTCTTGTTGGATAGAAAGAAAAGCCATGTGAAATTAGAGTAATCATCAATCATAACAAGACAATAAAAGATCTTGTTGATGGTGAGAACATTGACTGGACCAAACAAATCTATATTCAACAATTGAAGAACCTTGTTGATTGAATTGACCGTCTTTGGCAAATGTAGCATGTGGTGATGCTTGCCCTGAGCACATGCCAAATACTTTTCAAAAGTTATGAAGTCCTTGACTGGAAGACCATGCACAATCTCAATTTTAGCAAGACGATTGAGGTTGTTGGTATTAGCATGGCCGAGAAGAAGATGCCAAAATATCGCATTGTGTTGTGAGACTTTTGAGAAAAGACAATTGACTTTCTTGAGAATGTTATGATTCATGTCAATAACATAGGCATTCCGTTCTCTTTCAGATCTAATAAAACTCCATTCTTTAGGTATGATGATCCAGGGCTTCAAAATGAGATACTCTTTGTTTGTAAAATGAGTCAAATAGCCTTTATCACAAATCTAAGATACGCTCAACAAACTGTGTTTCGGCTCAAGAGCATAGTTAAGATTGTCAAAGAAACGCACACCATTTGTCAATGTACCCTTCTGAGTGATCTTTCCTCCTTCTCCTCCCGCAAAGGAAACAAACCTCCCATTAAAATTTCCAATGTCTTGGAATTGGTAGATATCTCCTGTCATATACCTGGAACAACCGCTATCGACATACCAAGGTCTAACGATATTCCACCGTAGGTGTTCCTGCACGATGTGCGGGATTAATTATATTTAGGAACCCAGGTCATAGAAACACTGGGTTTTCCTTTGTAAGCAACAAAATTAACTTTTTCACTTGATAAAATAGATTGATTACCAGATGCACACACAGAACATTGAGGTGATTGAACATTTGAAATTTTGGGCACCCATCTGTAGTTAGGTTTAGAAACACTTGAAGATGATTTTGAAATGTTTTTCTTTGGTTTTGATCGTTTGGATTTTTGTCTAAAGGTAGCCGAAGACCCAGATTATGACTTTGACGATACTGAGTTTGGCTTAACCACTTTGAGCGTCGTTAAAGTACTTGTTGCATTTTTGTTTGAAACCTATTTGTTCTTTTCAAGATTAGCCCGATTTCATTATTTATTGATGTTCCAATCACCATCAACTGGATGAGATCTTAAGATTTTCTCTTAAGAGATCTTCCTCATTTCTCATTCACTCCCCTTCATGTATAAAAAGGAACAAAAGCATGTTTCGGACAGTTTCATGCTATATGACCAGGAACTCCACAGTTGAAACATGTTTGTTTCTTCATATAGGAACTGGTACCGCTCTTTCCTGATTTTGTGTTCTTATTGAATTCTTTACTTTTCCCACAATTGCAAGTGCATGGTTTAGACTGTGTGATAGCTTTGGGTGGCAAATGTGTGCTAGTGATGGGTTCATTAGATTTATCAGATACCTCACCACATTTATTAGAAACATCTGAATCATCAGTGTTCACAACAAAATCATTAGAAATCACAACATCAGTTTTCAAATGCGAAACAAAAACATCAGTTTTCATAACGTAAACATCAGATTGAAACACAACATTATTATCAGAAAAACTTTCTCCAACTGCTTACTTGCCTTAATCTAAGGGTAAATCCGCATGTGAAGTAGAAGTGTTAGTATCTTTTACCCTAGAACTACTTTCTGGCACAAACACAACAGGTTTACCATATTCTAAATGTGCCTCTCTATCCATTTCTTCCTAAGTCATAGGGATAGACAAATATATTTGATTAAAAGCAGGTGGAACACTGTCATACCCTAGACCCCTTTTCTGATTATCCCTAAACTTCAATTGTTTTTCAATCATGGACTCGACTTTCTTGCTTGATATATCAAATTTTCTGTAATTAAAATCTGCATTTTCAAACTTAATTTTTAGTGTGTCAAGCTTTGTAGTTAAGTCAACAAGTTGTTCCTTAACATATCTATAATTTGCACATTTATTGCTATATTCTTGTTGAATTTTTTTGGAAGATATTGGTTATGGCTTCTAATTGTTCGTTTAATGATTGTTGTCCTTTCCTAAGAGTATAACCTTTGTACTTAAGGTCCTCATTTTCTCTATGCAATAAATCAATTTTTTGACGGAAAAAATTAATAGTATCAATGCATTTTTTAGAACAAACATTGTCACTGACCTT
Organism: Lactuca sativa; assembly: GCF_002870075.4. NCBI lineage: Eukaryota > Viridiplantae > Streptophyta > Magnoliopsida > Asterales > Asteraceae > Lactuca > Lactuca sativa. Next base: position 132,532,654 of record NC_056624.2, read on the forward strand.
GTTCTTCTCAGGCTCAGAAGTCGTATATACCATGAAGGCAAACTGTGATTGCATCATTTCGGCTTCAGGATCTTCTTCAACATTTTCTTCAGGAGATTCACTAATCTGTTCCAGGTGAGCATTATCAGGTCCTGAAATGTTCAATGCTTGAATTTGATCTTCCCAACTAAATGTCCGAGCCACTAATGCTAAATTTGCAGATTCACTGTTGGATGTCGTTGCTCTTTTGTTCATCGTTGGTAGCATTGTCCTTTCATGGTTCTCTCTATTATCTGGCTTCGAACAATCACGAGAAAAGTGACCTAGCTCGTGACAGTTGAAACATCTCAGCTTTCCTTTGTTAAACCCAACCTTCTTATCAGCATTCATGCCCAGTTGTTTTTCCCTGTCTTCTTGGCACACTGTTTAGCCCTGAATACCGCCATTGCAATATGTCAGCCAATATCCATTTCCTCTACATCTTGAGGGTGAATTTGGTCAAAATCAGAAAATAAAATTTGGGGAGGCAAGTCTCCAGCTACGAAGGCATTGTAGCAATTTACTAGACCAGAGGCTAGAGCCATATTCTCTTCAACTTTTATGGGAGTAGATACAGAAGGAGGATCTTTTGAAGAAGAGGCTGAATGTGGAACAGAATGGTTTTGTGCATAAGGCATGGATGATGGTATGTCATGGGTACATGGTACAGAAAAGCCTGAGTTTGTGGAATAGTGAAGGATGAAAACGCATTGTTCGATGAAATTCCCAGATTGGTTGTTGAGTAAGAATTCACATGGTTTATCTCTCTTTGCTTATCATCTAAATCGCAAGCTTTAGTGAGAGCCATTGTTTTCGCCAGAGTGAGTCGGTTGAGATCTTTGGTTTTCTTGATTACAGAGACGTTCATGTCCCATGACTTAGGAAGAGAATTTAGTAGTTTCTTGTTAATCTCTGAGCATGGTAAGGATATTCCAGTAGTGCTCATTTCTGTGGTAAGAGTAATAAATCTCTGTAATTGGGCCTCTAAAGTCTCCTTGAGAAAATGGTTGAACATATTGAATTTTTGACAAAGCATGTCTTGTCTACTTTGTTTCATATCTTCATTTCCTTCATAGACCTCTATCAGTGCTTCCCAAAGTGCTTTAGCAGAAGTATATTCCCTGAACCCTTGAGCGATGTCAGGGGATAAAGCCATTGTCAAAGTAGCAAGTGTCATTTCCTATTCTTAAATTTTCTCAAAATCCTGATCGGTGTATTCTTCAAACATTTTGTCAATTACGGTTCCATTTTTAAGAGTAGTGGTGAATCTAACTGGACCCCTAAGAATGTTGCGCCAAATCATAAAATCTTTCATTTTGATGTATTTTTCGATTTTGTATTTCCATCCAGGAATTCCTTCAGCAGACAGTAGACATGGAACTCGTGTGGTAGTTCCCGTGATTGAATCCAACTCCTGATGAATTGCACTATGTTGTGGTTCCATTTTTTAATTTATCAAGAATAAAATTTGTCTAAAAACAAGGAAAATCACAACCGGATAAGGTTTACAACCGACGAGGGTTTACGGTTGTAAATCGGTTTACAACTGAGAAAGGTTCACTATCAAACAAGGTTTACAACTGACGAGGGTTTACGATCGTAAACAGGTTTACAGCCAAGAACGGTTTACAACCAGAAACGATTCACCGTCAAAGTGCTTCATAGCTGAAAATACAAGACGATTACAGCCGATAATTAGTTTACAGCTGTAAACTCATGAACAGATCACAACTGAAAACGCCTAGATTTTTGACGAAACGAACGATTTCAAGTAGATTTTCGATCCTTTTATCCTTGAATTCACAATCAATAGCAAAAACCCAGGAACAATGAATGATTTGTAATAAGAAGCTTGAACAACACCAAAAAGGGATACTAAGCCAGCCAAAAACTAAGCTTGATCATTTTTGACACTAGATTGGCTCTGATACCAATTATAAGTCCCCAAAACTAAGAACCAACTATTGATCAACACAAAGAACAAGCCAAAATGGTAAGAACAAGAAGCCGTAGAAGCAAGATTGATCCAAATTGTACATGTTTTATATCATCCAAAAATGTCATGTATAATGTACTCAAAACACACACACTTGACCGTAAACTACTACTTCCATCTGACATCTACTGACACTATTTATAGGCAATAGTAACCGCGAACATGGTTATAGCCGAAAACACCATACGGACCGTAAACGTCACATGGACCGTAAATGCCACATGAACCGTAAACGCCGCCCAACCATAAATCCATGCAAACACATGAACAAACACTAACAAAACCCATACAAATGAATGCCTAGCTCAAACCAACAAAATATGACCTAACATTCCAAAATGGACTATGTCTCCTATGGAGAAAGAAGCTATCAAGAGAGTTGAACCATTTTGGTTGGAACCAGTCACTTCATTTTCAGTGAAAAATGATTAAGATTGTCAAATGGGCTTCCTAATTACTCCAAAAGCTTTTATTTTTCGGAGTCTTGATAAAGTGGTTGATGTATTGTTGAGTAATCGTGCTATGAATAAGAAATTTTTCAATTTCTATACGAAGCAATTAAGGCCTCACTATAAGACATGGAGTTTGAAAATGATTGTTGGTTTAAAAGTTGGGACGTCTTTTGATGCAAAAGGATTTGTGAATGTATCATTCAAAGGTTACAAAGGTGTAAAGCATGAACTATTTGAGTGTACTCTTACCGATCCGCCAATAAGCAATCTATATGACTGGATTATACTTCTCAACATTATTTTTAGAGGTTATATTCAAGAAGTTTCAAAGATGGACATTGTTGGTTTTTTATTCAAAACCCCGGTTTCACAACCGCTAAAATTGACAACAGAAGCTTTAAAATTGGTGAATAAAACTAAAAATATTTTACCCACCAAGGATCGTTTTGCAAGAGTTAGAAAGAGTAGAACAACCATAAAAGAGAACGCATAACAACCTTTGAATACTTTGATCCTCATGGGAGGTTGGAAGTTGATGAAGTGTGGCATGAAACTCTAAAACAAGAGTTCTCTAAAACTATCCACCAAGAAAGAATAGAGCATCAAAACATGCTAGTATTCACTAGTAATTTGTTGTCCATAAGCCTTTGAAATATATACCAACTATATGTTCAAAGGCGAAGCAGCAAAAGGACTTTGTCTAACATCAAAATGCAAGAGAGTGGAGGTAAAGGAGAGCTTATAAAGCTCGAAATTTGGCAGCCCCATAGAGAGAAATGTGCTCTTGGATTTTGGATCCAATGAAAAACCAAATGAGGCTTGCAAAAACTCTTATCCAACCTTCCATGTCTTTCCTTATATAATTACTAAAAAGCAAAGGAAGGAGACACAAAAGTAAAAGCATGGGACCACACTATTCCAAGCATGGCATGCACCGTTAAAGAATTCAAAAGTATACCATGCTTGGTCTCCCTTTCATATTTCGAAAAAAGCACGTCCCAAAGAAGAGAAAAGTTCTCTCATGATTAGTTATTACATATTTTTATACACACACACACACACACATATATATATATATATATATATATATATATATATATATATATACATATATGTTATCTTTATAGAAATCAATCACTTTATAAAGAATTCCCAACATATATATATATATATATATATATATATATATATATATATATATACATATATATATATATACATATATATAACTAGTCATATATAAATATCTTATTTTATATAAAACTATCTTTTATATAAATTGTAACTAGCTTATTAAGATATAAATATAAATATAACTTACAAATAATCGTATTTTATGATATAGTTCATAAGTTGTTATTTCTCCAATAAATATTATTTCCACAAAGAATAAATTCCCAATTAGTAAAATATTATTTCCATGAAATAATAATTTTCCAATTAAATACAAGTGTTGATATATTTATTAATAAACAAATTATACTAATAAATAATCAACTGACGGTAACTTGCTATATGGGTGACCCTATAGGATCATATATTATTAGTAATATCATTCTATAATGACTCTTGGGGATACTAGATCTTTCAATCTCCACGTGCACAAGACTCATCATAGATTGATATAGACAGTGGTGAACGTCTACCAACATTTCACTGCCCCCAATAACATATGACGAAGAATGTCATTCATCTACATCCAATTCTCAAAATCTCTAAGCTTCAGTTGATGTGTTAATGTAAGTTTATCAATTATCCCTTTGTTATAGACATCCTGTTGAACATGAGCCTTGGATCATGATCAATCTCATTTGTAATTAAACTTTGGGTAACGTGCGTTAGATGTCTAACTCTCAACACATAAGAGGAACAAATCCCATATTGACTACATAAGCCTCTTGCATAGTTCATACCATACCAGAAAATGACTTTTATAATTGCCCGGTTAAGGAACAACATTTGGTCATACCAAAGCACAACACTCCCTACACTTAAGTCCCACTATGTGTCTCAGGTATTAAGGATACAAAGATAATATCTTTTAATCAAGTATCACTCACCGTTCAATACTAGTTCTCTGACAATTACCTATGAAACTTGGTTACAACCACTTGCCTACTTTCATCTAGTGAGAGTCAACCAATCCATTTCATATTCGTCTTACTTCATAATTGTTCCTACAATCATAACCGAATATGAACCTTTAGAATAATAAGATTATTCATGGATTAAATATTTTAATATAGAACACAACAAGTATTAATGTAATGATCATATCCTAGTATATCAAAACATTATTTAATAGTTGTTACAATGTTCCAATATCTAAACCCTAAATTCAAATCAAAATCCCATTTCTTTAATAATGAAGTCCTATAGCTTAAGTATGACTAATCATGCTTAACCCATATATGGACTTTATTAATGGGCCCAACTAATTTTAATTTGTATGAATCCTGCGAATACAATCATCTCCATATTTGACATTACTCTAAGTATAGTTAAATATCTTGAAGAATATAATTGGTACTATTATGTGACATAGAGTTTCTTAGCTTGATTAAGTACACTCTATTAGTCACAAAAGATTTCTAGGCTATCCCTGAATGGAAGTATTCAACCTAGTTTTCAATGATCTAGTTCATCCAATTATATTTGATTTCAACTTCTGAAAAGTAGTATATTCTTATTTAGTAGATTGTGCTATTTTATTTTGCTTGGACCTCATTCTAACTAAACTAACTCTTCATTCCATAATAAAGTCATAATTCATTTATAATTCATAATTATCTATATTTACTTAGAAATAAAATCATATGTAGCTCTTTACCTTAAGATTTTGTTCTAAACTAATTATCTCATATACATTCTCTTAGCAGTATTTTTAGAATGTTCGCATAGTCATCTAGTGACTTAACCATGTATTTAATTTTGTATCTCATGATATGACATAAATGATAGATTTATTTTCCAAGAAAATAGAATATAAATCATTTTATCTAGCTCAAACCTATGTGCTAGATCCATTTGAGACAAACTCAAAAATGGCGTCATGTGACAATGTCAAGAATCTTCCAAAGGAATCTTGTATCTTGATCTCTTTAGAGATATTGTCATTTCATGCAAAAATAATTAAAACCTTTATCATTCAACTTTATCTATCTCTTATAGATTTAACATTCTAAGAATGTATATTGTCATTCCTAAGTCTTTCATTTTAGAAATACTTTTTCAAGTCAAGGTGAAAACCACCTTGCATAGTCGGAATGTCATTTCAAATAATTAAGTATGTCTTTTTCATACAAGATTAGGAATATCACTATCCTCCTACTAGTTCTTAGTAAACACACACACGTTCTTTTCATTTTGATATAAAAGAATACCTTGTATCTTTATATTTAAATGATTATTCCAGCCTTGAGATGCTTCCTTTATATCCACAAGTGGATCTTAAGCCTTACACATTTGGTTAGGATAACATGGATTAAGAAAACCTCCTGGCTAAGCTATATAGATATCTTCTAGTAGATGTCTAAAAAGTGGTCTTTCTTGAAATCTATTTGCTATATCTCGTATTAAGAATATGAAGTTATAGTAAATAATATCCTTGTTTATCTAATCATAGCTACTTGTGAAAAGACTTGATCACAGTCAATGTCATGTGTATGAAAAGGTATAGAGTCATATAATCCCAAAAGGTTAAAAGGAGGACAGTTCTATCGATTAGAAAGTAAATCACAACAAATAAGATTTAATTCATCCTTTATTATCATTAAGACCTTAGATGATTTTTACCGGTTTGTATCTCAACCTTTTGAAACCTTTAATAAGATTAAAACTACTATAGTTGTTAATAAATTTGATTTGGTATCTTGTGCTTATTCTCATACATTCATTAGAAAGGAAGTCATACACCAAGGTGTATAATTCTTTAATAATTATTTTCTCTACACTTTAGTGAAAATATTATTAGGAATCTTTTATATATAAATAATATTCACATATGTTAAATAAACTACATTATTTTCCATCAAAGATCCCTTTCTTGAAGTTGAAATATGAGGATTTCATTTATACAATAATGATAACAATGTCATGGATAATTTGATTTATAAAATGTTGATATTTACTTTATAACTCTACTAAGAGATCTAATCTTAGAAATAGAACTCAATAATTTCAGAATATGAGTATTATCGTTATGAAAAACGATCTAGTAGATAATCAAACATTTAAATAAGTGACACTTAAATATTTAGACATGCTAACTTTAAAATATACATTATTCCAAAACAAACATTGTTTTATATTACAAACAATTTACGTTCTAAGTATAAATAATAAACTAAACTTCGAGAGTATAGTTTCAACTTTGTCACACCCCCAAACCAAGGATAGCGGAAACGTATGGGGGTGTAGGACTTCATGTATAGTATCACAACAACGAGTATAATAGTGCTCAAAGTAATTACAACCATCATAAATATAATTAAAAAAGTTACACCAAAGTATATGTTTACATGTTTCAAATCAATTACATTATGATGACAAAATGAACTGTTTGACAATTTAACATCCCATCCTCAAAATGTTGTTGATTTCCTGTTTCACAGATTTCCTAAGAATACAAGTAGTTTTAAAAAAGTGTCAAAAATTAAGTTGGTGAGTTCATAAGAGTTTTATTTGAGAAAGAAACTGTTTTCTTTGTAAAAGAGACAAGGTATGTTTCCAGAAAACTCAAAGTTTTCTTTGTTAAGTGTGACATGAATACTTCTATGTTATGCGATAATGAACCTTAGAAGGACCCACAGATTCCTTCTATGATCACTCAGCGTATATAAATTATATATAATTTGAGTTAAATGAACCATTGAAGTCTAACAATTCTAGACGAGATGTAGTGTTAATAGAAATATGTTCCAAAGAAAATCCAATATTTTCCTTATAAAAGTTATGTTGTCCTAAATCCCAAGACCGAAAATGAACAAGTATTTTCCATACTTAAAGATATAAAAATGATTTATGTGAGTTAAATTGACATAACTCATTAATTTGAAAGTAGAACCTGTAAATCTTATGATTTGTTAATACCACATGTGAGCTATTATAACCATGCTACGACTCAGACGGCCTCGTAATACGACGTTCTTCAGGCGTCGCACATTAAATGACACTTGTCACCTCAGACCTGCCGGTCTAGCTGTTGCAAGCAGCTCAGGTGAGGGCATATCAGAGCCAATATAGATCTATACACAACTATCACGCTCTCCTACAAGAGACTCTGGTTACAATTTACAGGATTTTTCACTTTCGTTACCATGAAGGTAACAGGAAGCGAATGACTCACAAATTTATTCATTAACATATTTACGTGAACTAAACTGAAAACCTTTGGTAAATAAGTTTGAAATGTAAATGATACATAAACTATACCTATTATAGTTTATCAAAAACGTTTGTAATGTAAAAGAACCCCTTTTATGAAAATACCTTAATGCTATGAGTCCATTAACTATTACTATTATGTAGTATATGAAAAACCCATTTGTTTTAAGGGTAAAACCTTTCTCATGTAGTAAAAATCTATAAACTATGCTTATTATAGCTTATTATGTGTGTTTGAACGAATGAAGAATCCTTATCATGAATGACTTAATTTCAGTTTATGATGATAAACTAAGAAGAAAATTTCAATCAAAATTTAGAACTTATTGTTATACACTTTGCTCAACATAATACAAAGTTTTAAGAAAGTTATAAGTTGTTAACTAGTTTCTAACCTTTCTGTATTGTTTTAGAAAAATCATAGAAAAATAATACGAAGTTGAAAACTAAATCCATAAATTATGAGAGTTCACAAAATGTGTCTAGTTTATTCATAATTTTTATTATGATATTTAGAGACCTCCAACTTGTGTGAAAAAGTCCATAATCACAGACTGGTCCGGATTTGCTCTTGAAATGATAGGCAATTTGTAAAAATCACCATAAATTGTAGAAAACTCGTATGGAGATGTGCAAGTAGTAATTTTAAAGGTGTAAACTTGAACTATTTGCACCTAATACGGTTTTGAAAACTAAAATGTTTAAGTTGACCAAAACTGTCCGTGAATGGAGTTAAACTTTTCTGATGAAAGTTGTTGGATGAATTTAGTTGTGATCTTGGTGTTTCAACTTGTATCCCCCCCCCCCCTTAAAACTTATGAAAACATGAAAAATAGAGGTATGAACTCACCTTGAGTGATTTCAGTAGATGGATGATGAAGTAAAGAAGTGTTCAACTCAAGAACACTTAGATGATGCTTGAAGATTCGGAAGATCCAACAACAAATATGACGATATTTGTGTAAGGAACTCATGATTTGAGTGCAAAAGTGTAATAATCATATGAAAGATGATGATACTTACCAAATGAAGAAGAAAAGTCTTGGAAAAAGCCATGGAAATCTCGGAATTGAAAGAGAGAAGTTGAGAGAAAAGATGTTTGCTCTTTGGGTGGAAATGAGAGAAATGAGTGAGAATGAAGAGAGAGGGTGAGTTTTCCAGCTGTTAGGACGTGGGAATGGATGGAGATTGATGGAAAAGTACAAGGAAGTGACTAGGTATGGTGGGGAGGGGTGTGGGTTGGTCATTGAGTGGGTAATGGTGGTTGTTGGTGTCATAAACTAAAGAAAAGTCAACACTCCACCTCTTGTACTTCACCCACTGTTCTTGGGTAAGATTTATCCCCAAAAATGTGATTAATTAATAAATATGGGCCTTATATGTTACAATAAAGTTTTGGGTGAAAATCACATGTTAAAATATTTAAAAACGGGCCTAAAATGAAAAACTAGACGAAAACCTGGAAGAAATGGCCTACCTGAGAGACCTCTCGGTTCTGGGCCGAGGTTCGGTCCCTGATGCAGTTGAGCTCGAAGGCGAAGTCAGGCATGAGAGGCGAAGGCGAAGTAAGTAGAGGGAGCATCGGTCCGAAGGTCTGATCCAAGCCGAAGGTGCTAGGAGCCGAACCCGAAGGTGACTTCGGTCCTATAAGAGGTTTCGGTTCCTTACGGGAAATCTCGGTCCATGGCTGTTTCGGTCCTCCTTGGTTCGGTTCTTGTTAGTTTCGGTCCAAGAAGCTTCTTAGGGGTTTCGCTTCTTAGGCTTTCGGCCTTAAGAGGCTGTTTTTCTCGTAGACTTCCGTTTTCGAGCTGTTTTCGTCTGATTCAAAGGTCGGGATGCCCCAAGTGATTATAAGAAGTTTGAGAGAGATTTTGAGAGAGATTTGGGAGAGATTTAACACACTTGGACAGATTTCTCATACAGAGAGTGATTTAGGAGAGATTTCACAATCTTGGAGAGATTTCTCATACAGAGAGAGATTTGGGAGAGATTTCACATTCTTGGAGAGATTTGGGAGAGATTTCACCTTCTTGGAGAGATTTAGGAGAGATTTCACATTCTTGGAGAGATTTATCATACAGAGAGAGATTTGGGAGAGATTTCACATTATTGGAGAGATTTGGGAGAGATTTCACCTTCTTGGAGAGATTTGGGAGAGATTTCACATTCTTGGATAGATTTAGAGAGGCTTTATTTGTGACTTTTGCGAGTGTTTAATTTCGACAGGCAAGGTTTGTACACCTCGTTTCGCCTCGTCATGGGTGTTATATGTCCCAGTAGGGTATGAAATAGTATTCTACCGAATAGTTCCATCACTTACCCCGATTAGGGTTTAGAATTTCTGAACGTACGAACTTTCCAAGTGATAAATTCTTATTAAAATAGCGAGTTGAACAACTTTAAGCATAAGGAAAACCCTAATATACAAGGGTTAGATGAGTTGACCAGTTTGACCTGTTGACTTTATTTGACTTTGACTTGACCAAAAATTGACAATTGTCACATCATCCCCCCGTTAGAAGGAATTTTGTCCCGAAATTAGAGTTTCGACTGGGACATCAAGGGTTGGGGAAAGATGCGGGTATTTTTTTCATCTGATGTTTGCGCTCCTAGGTGTACTCGGGTCCTCGTTTAGGATCCTAACGGACCTTCACCATAGGAATACGACTTTGTTACGTTCTATTGATTTCCCGATCCATAATTTCAACCGGTTCCTCTACAAAGTGGAGACTCTCATTAACTTCAATTTTGTCGAGTGGTATCTCGAGAGTCTTATCGGACAGACACTTCTTTAGGTTCGATACGTGAAAGATAGGATGTACTTGATTTAGTTCTTGTGGTAATCAGAGTTTGTACGCCGCTGGGCCAATCCTGGAAAGGATTTCGAATGGTCCGATGTACCCTGTGTTTAGTTCCACACTTTACCAGAGTCAGTCGCTCAAGGTTGAACAGTCCCTTCTGTTCTGCCCGTCGGTTTACTGGTGGTAGGCCATACTCAAGTCTAGCCTAGTTCCCTGTAAGGGTTGCCAGAGTCGCGAAATGAATCTACTATATCTGTCAGAGATAATGGATATTGACAGACCATGCGGTCATAAAATCTCTTTGATGTACGTTCTATTCGATTTCTCCGTCTTGCTGGTTCCTTTGATTGGTAGAAAGTGTGCGGATTTGGTCAACCTATCAACAATTACCCAAAGGGTATCGGCACTACCCTTTGACTTGGATAATTTGGTTGTGAAGTTCATGGCTATCCGCTTCCACTTCCTTTCGATTATCATTGGTTGTTTGTAGGAAACTCGAAGACTTTTGTTGTTCTAACTTGACCTTGGCACAAGTCCGTTACTTGCCCATATGTGTAGCAATGTCATCTTTCCTATTCGTCCACTGATGTTACTTTTTGAGGTCCAGACACACTTTGTCCGAGCCTGGATGAAGGGAGTAGCGAGTTTTCATGTGCTTCGTTCGTGATATTATTTCTGAATGCATCGACCTCGGTGTCCAGATCCGGTTCATGAGATAACATGACCTGCCGCTCTTGCCTTTTAGGTTCTTCTGATTGGTAAAGATTGTACATCTTGTGTCGTAGAGATGGTGTCTCTAGATCTCTACGGTGAATATTATTGCTCCTAGTTTGAGGTCATGCGTGACCTAGCCGACCCTGTACGTCTTTAGCTTACTTAAGTCATAAGTAAAAATATTCTCCTCAGAGTGCTGCATAAGGCCTGTTGTAGTGTTTCTTTTTTGTCAGCTAGATCGGTGGAGAGCATATTGGTTCAATTTACGCGACTAGATTAATTCGAATGGTAGAACATCCACTCGCGCTCCTGGACAGCCTTGTCCCGAAGCTCCTGGTAGGACTCGTACCTGGTCCCTCTATCATTAGCTCGCGCATATAGGTCATATGTAATTAGGGTTGGTAGGACGGTTGGATGGATGACTCTACCCCAAGTCCACAACCTGACAAGGATCAGGAAGTAGGGCGGAAGCACACATCCGATGCCCGTAGAATCTTAATTACATATTATCCTCACATATACCCTTAGCAGTGATAGGCTAACCGTATTCGTCCCAAGCTTCCATGCTTGATTTTAACCTGTTATACGAGTGATATTCTCGAAGGGTTTACAAGGAATAATTTGAAAAGGTTACAGAAGGTATAACACACCTCCAGAGAGTGCTTTGGAGTTTCGCAATGAAGAATGACCAGAGAGTCAGAGTCAGATTTAGGGTCATGAGAGACGAGGGTTTCGATATTCAGCTGGATAGGTGGAGGGTCTTCTCGTAACATAGGCAATTGATAAGGTGATGATCCAAACCAATCCATATCGAATGTTGACACTGGATTTTCTCAATGACACATGTATTAAGTCGTATTCGTAATAGTTATTCGTTAGAGTGGTAGTGCATCCTGTGTTTCTCTTTAGTGTTTTTCGTTTTGATCAATGTTATTGTTACTACAAATGATTTATACAACCGTAGCTAGTGTTGGTAGTAAGTGTGTTATGGTAGCTAGTGATGATACTTTATATGGTAATTGACGACCTATCATTCTATGATCGATCGGTATGTATGATTCGTATGTCATTTGATATCGATGAAACTGACGAGTGAATGGATCTACCCTAATCCCACTACTAGACATAGAACAGGAATTAGGATGAAAGTTTTCATTTTTAAGTCTGTAATATTTTAATTATAGGTAACCATGATGTATACATTAAGTCATCACAACTTATCGGTAATGATCCTAAGATCATATATGTGTGTCTTTGATTTGATTGAATGAGAAAAATATTTTTAAGTACTTTTTGAAAAACGGAACTTTAGTAAACATACCAAATTCATTACAAACTATGGTATTTAAACGTTTTGTCATTGGAAACATTACAAAAGCTAATAGGGTTCCCTTGTTGCTTGTGTTGGTTTGTTCATCACACTCCTCCTGCTCCCCCGTCATTCTTCTCAGTTGGACATTCTCTCTTGATGTGTCCCGTTTCACCGCATAGGTAGCATACTGGGCCTACCTTGGTGCTAGTGATTGAAGAGAGGTGTTGGGTTTGGTTTCTGCAGAAGCGGGCAGTATGTCCATTCTTGTCGCGGTTTTTATAGTGTATCACCCGACAAAACCCATTGTGATGGAAGCCACACTTGTTACACTTTAAGAGTGATCCCTTATATGGTCTGGCCGGCGCTTGGGTGACAGACCTCTTGGCTAGTGTCGAGGCATGTTTCGTGACTGTTGTTGTAATGGCAGGTGCAGCCACGGATTACTTTCTTCCGGAGAATTTTTGAGGTAGGTTACACTTATTTTCGTCCCAAAACTTTCTCTTCTTGTTCGTAGGTTTGTGGCATGAGGAGCCTTCGTTAGCAGACACCCGCCGGTGTTCCTGGTTGTTACAACAATCTGTATTGTCGGTACTGCTTCCATCTCTGCTGGCGTTGTTAGCATTGAGTTGCGCCATGACGGCTGTCATAGTTGCAGTGACTGCAACTTGACAAGTAGCAGGATCTATCTGCAGGATTGCTACCTTGCTTGTCGCCTGGTTACCTTCTTGTGAAGACATAATCCTGTTACATGAGGAGAAACGGTGCCGTGAGTAGGGATGATTATCTATAGTTATATCCTTACCATTTATATACACATATATAAAATTCTCACTTTACTGAACTATTCTCAGTGTTTCTGCTAACGTCCCTAAGACGGAATTATGGTAGTGGGTAGAAGTAGGTTTCATACATGCCTTAAGCTTTACTCATCTTAGGTTCATGTTTGTGCAAACACACTTAGCTGAGGAGTTTTGATGGGATCTGGTGCATTAGTGCTGGCACGATTGCACCCCCATAGGTCTACGAAAAAGGGCACCTTATAACTATGAGGCTTAAAAAGGTGAGATGATAGTGAGTCTTGAATAAAGGTTTATATGTCGGGAGTTATTTATCTTAGTTCTGAGTGTATCGTGTTCCGGTTATTTATGGTGTTCTGAAAACAGTTCATAACGAGAGTCTATATATGATGAACTTATGAATTTAGTAGTATTGCTCCCAAGGAAATAATACGCATGCCCTTTTATTTGTATGATTTTAGCATATTTAGTTTTTAGAGGAAGGTTTTGAGCTTGATGCAGGTCCACACCACATCATTGCAAGAAAAGTTTGGACCGCAAATAAATCTCTCGACTAGGGTAATCACTAACTCTTGGGTCGGGCTTACACATGGAGGGGAGTAACATCAACGCATACTCATAGACCTAATCTACAAGGTCTTGTGAGTAAAATGAACTCCACTTATGATAATACGTCCCCAAATGGCGAATTGTTGTTGCTGATGGCGACTCCATCCCACGATCAATGATGCGCAACAGGGCATATGTTTGATGGAGTCGAGACGGTTCGCGAGAACCCAGGCTATGTGAGGAGAGTTGTCGACCTCTGACTCCACCTCTGACTCTTTTCCTCATCACTCGCTAACTCTCCAGGTTCGGAAGTTAGGGTTCTCCTGGTATGTAAGATCTTGTCGTGATGTCCGTGCAAGAATAGGAGTGAAAGAGATAATTAATAGACGTCTAATCCTATAATTAGTTATAGGGGGTGATCCTTATCAGTCACGTCTATAATCACATAGTACATACCAGTTATACATAATCTGAGATAGAATTGACCGTCGAATAAATGACTCTACTCAGTCCACAACCAAACAAGGAACATGAAGTAGAGCAACAGTCATAGATTCTGAGTCTATAATATCATTAATTATGTATAACCTTAGCGTATGCACTTAGTCGTTATAGACCTACCAATAGGGGTATTTAGTGTTCACATAAGTTAGTTATAGTACTACAAAATACTCCTATAGTATTTTAATGTTTGTCTTATGTTTTCAATGTTTCTTCGTACATAGAATTGGTAGGTTTTAAGACTTGTTGCAACGCCACAACCATTCTCGGGCATATGCTAATCACTTCTGGGTTAGACATAGTTGATCAGGCTATGTCATTCCCATACCTGACTATACATCCCCAAGCCTACTTATGCCATTCAACAATCATTACTTTTGTTTTGTTCTAGAATGATGTTGATCTTAGTATGTATGCATGCATGTATACTTTTAACAAGAAACTATTTATTTCCAAAAGTATAGTTCTTTGAAAATGTTAAATCAGAGACCTTAGTCCCAATGCATTTATAGTTTGTATATCTTATGTGGTTCAATATACTTAGTTCACTATAAACAATGCTCTGATACCAATCTGTCACAGCCCCAAACCAAGGATGGCGGAAACGTCCGGGGGTGGAAGACTTCATGTGTAGTATCACAACAACGAGTATAATAGTGCTCAAAGTAATTACAACCATCATAAATATAATTGAAAAAGTTACACCAAAGTATATTTTTACACATTTCAAATCAATTACATTATGATGACAAAATGAACTGTTTGACGATTTAACATCCATCCTCAAAAGGTTGTTGATTTCCTGTTTCACTGATTTCCTGAGAATACAAGTAGTTTTAAAAAAGTGTCAAAAATTAAGTTAGTGAGTTCATAAGAGTTTTATTTGAGAAAGAAACTGTTTTCTTTCTAAAAGCGACAAGGTATGTTTCCAGAAAACTCAATGTTTTCTTTGTTAAGTGTGATATGAACACTTCTATGTTATGCGATAATGAACCCTAGAAGGACCCATAGATTCCTTCTATGATCACTCAGCGTATATAAATTATATATAATTTGAGTTAAATGAACCGTTGAAGTCTAACAATTTTAGACGAGATGTAGTGTTAATAGAAATATGTTCCAAAGAAAATCCAATATTTTCCTTATAAAAGTTATGTTGTCCTAAATCCCAAGACCGAAAATGAACAAGTATTTTCCATACTTAGAGATATAAAAGTGATTTATGTGATTTAAATTGACATAACTCGTTAATTTGAAAGTAGAACCCGTAAATCTTATGATTTGTTAATACCACATGTAAACTATTATAACCATGTTAAGACTCAGACGGCCTCGTAATACGACATTCTTCAGGCGTCGCACATTAAATGACACTTGTCACCTCAGACCTGCCGGTCTAGCTGTTGCAAGCAGCTCAGGTGAGGGCATGTCAGACCCAATATAGATCTATACACAACTATCACACTCTCCTTACAAGAGACTCTGGTTACAATTTACAGGACTTTTGTCTTTGTTACCATGAAGGTAACACGAAGCGAATGACTCACAAATTTGTTCATTAACATATTTACGTGAACTAAACTGAAAACCTTTGGTAAATAAGTTTGAAATGTAAATGATACATAAACTATACCTATTATAGTTTATCCAAAACGTTTGTAATGTAAAAGAACCCCTTTTATGAAAATACCTTAATGCTATGAGTCCATAAACTATTACTATTATGTAGTATATGAAAAACCCATTTGTTTTTAGGGTAAAACCTTTCTCATGTAGTAAAATCCATAAACTATGCTTATTATAACTTATTATATGTGTTTGAACAAATGAAGAATCCTTATCATGAATGACTAAATTTCAGTTTATGATGATAAACTAACAAGAAAATTTCATTCAATCTTTAGAACTTATTGTTATACGCTTTGCTCAACATAATACAAAGTGTTAAGAAAGTTATAAGTTGTTAACTAGTTTCTAACCTTTATGTATTGTTTTAGAAAAATCATAGAAAAATCATACGAAGTCTAAAACTAAATCCGTAAATTCTGAGTGTTCATAAAATGTGTCTAGTTTATTCATAATTTTTATTATGATTTTTAGAGACCTCCAACTTGTGTGAAAAAGTCCATAATCATAGACTGGTCCGGATTTGCTCTTGAAATGATAGGCAGTTTGTAAAAATCACCATAAATTGTAGAAAACACTTATGGAGATGCGCAAGTAGTCATTTTAAAGGTGTAAACCTGAACTATTTACACCTAGTACAATTTTGAAAACTAAAATGTTTAAGGTGAGCAAAACAGTCCGTGAATGGAGTTAAACTTTTCTGATGAAAGTTGTTGGATGAGTTTAGTTATGAACTTGGTGTTTCAACTTGTATCCCCCCCCCCCCCTAAAACTTAAGAAAACATGAAAAGATAGGGGTATGAACTCACCTTGAGTGATTTCAGTAGATGGATGATGAAGTAAAGAAGTGTTCAACTCAAGAACACTTAGATGATGCTTGAAGATTTCGAAGATCTAACAACAAATATGACGATATTTGTGTAAGGAACTCATGATATGCGTGAAGAAGTGTAATAATCATATGAAATATGATGATACTTACCAAATGAAGAAGAAAAGTCTTGGAAAAAGCCTTGGAAATCTCGGAATTGAAAGAGAGAAGTTGAGAGAAAAGATGTTTGCTCTTTGGGTGGAAATGAGAGAAATTAGTGAGAAACAGGAGAGAGGGTGAGTTTTCCAGCTGTTAGGACGTGGGAATGGATGGAGATTGATGGAAAAGTACAAGGAATTGACTAGGTATGGTGGGGAGGGGTGTGGGTTGGTCATGGAGTGGGTAATGGTGGTTGATTTTATCATAAACTAAAGAAAAGTCAACACTCCACCTCTTGTACTTCACCCACTCTTCTTGGGTAAGATTTATCCCCAAAACGTGATTAATTAATAAATATGGGGCCTTATATGTTACAATAAAGTTTTGGGTGAAAATCACATGTTAAAATATTTAAACACGGGCCTAAAATGCAAAACTAGACGAAAACCGGGAAAAAATGGCCTACCTGCGAGACCTCTCGGTTCTGGTTCGAGGTTCGGTCCCTGATGCAGTTGGGCCCGAAGGCGAAGTCAGACGTGAGAGGCGAAGGCGAAGTAAGCAGAGGGAGCTTTGGTCTGATGTTCTGATCTGAGCCGCAGGTGCTAGGAGCCGAACCCGAAGGTGACTTCGGTCCTATAAAAGGTTTCGGTTCCTTATGGGAAGTCTCAGTCCATGGCAGTTTCGGTCCTCCTTGGTTCGGTTCTTGCTAGTTTCGGTCCAAGAGGCTTCTTAGGGGTTTCGCTTCTTAGGGTTTCGACCCTAAGAAGGTTCGGTCCTAAAAGGTTGTTTTTCCCGTAGACTTCTGTTTTCGAGCTGTTTTCGTCTAATTCGAGGGTCAGAATGCCCCAAGTGATTATAAGAAGTTTTAGAGAGATGTTGAGAGAGATTTGGGAGAGATTTCACATTCTTGGAGAGATTTAGGAGAGATTTTACCTTCTTGGAGAGATTTGGGAGAGATTTCACATTCTTGGAGAGATATCTCATACAGAGAGAGATTAAGGAGAGATTTCACATTCTTGGAGAGATTTGGGAGAGATTTCACCTTCTTGGAGAGATTTGGGAGAGATTTCACATTCTTGGAGAGATTTAGAGAGGCTTTATTTACGACTTTTGCGAGTGTTTAATTTCGACAGGCAAGGTTTGTACACCTCATTTAGCCTCGTCATGGGTGTTATATGTCCCAGTAGGGTATGAAATAGTGTTCTACCAAATAGTTCCATCACTTACCCCGATTAGGGTTTAGAATTTCTGAACGTACGAACTTTCCAAGTGATAACTTCTTATTAAAATAGCAAGTTGAACAACTTTAAGCATAAGTAAAACCCTAATATACAAGGGTTAGATGAGTTGACCGGTTTGACCTGTTGACTTTATTTGACTTTGACTTGACCAGAAATTGACGATTGTTACAAACTTGGTTGTGCTCAGCTAGTTACTCTTCTGTAAATATTTGCAATCAAGTTACAAATATTAGATTAACATTTAAGTACCAATTACTTGAGCATTACACAAAAAGTGTGAGTTCTATCTAGTAGATACCTGAAGTATTAGTCTCTTTTAGACTTCCTTTCTAGATAAGAAGAGAAGTTCCTCTACTAGTGTCCAGTTTCTTCACAAAAGAAATAAGATCCATCTATGTGGGCCTTAAGGGATTTCTTGGGCTTTGTAGGGTTTCAAAGCACTCCATGGATGATGGCAATGGGCCCCTTTGATGAATTCTAGGTTAAAAGCCCAAGACTTGTCTTTTCCCTATAAATAGTCATGTATTATTCATTATTAGGGTTAAGAGTGTGGCAAAATGTAGCCGCCACGTTGTGAGGTTTCTTGTAGAGTTAGATTATTATTTCTTAAGTGTAATTTGTTCCTCACATTTCAATAAATCGAGTGATCATTCGACATAATCTTCATTATTGTGTTTGTTCTTATTTTCCGCATCTTGTTCATCAAATCACAATTAGGGTTTTAATCCCAGCAAGTGGTATCAGAGCGGGTCTTTGAAAATCTATTGATTTTTGAAGTATCGGTTCTTGATTTGGTGATTTTCTGCACATATATTGAAGATTATTGGTGTTTTGGCGGTATGGAATCAAGATTTTTGTTCGATCTACTGTTCATGGAGGTTTATATTGTTCATCTACTGTTCATCTGTTTTTTTTTTTTTTAATCTGAATCATTTTTCTATTCGTTTGGGATCAAATCATTTGCGTAATCCCAAATCAATTAATTCCATTGCTTTAAGCCGTTGAATCCGATCATATTTATTTTTTTTTGGCCCAAAAGTTCAGTCCGTCACTGTTCATTAAGCATGTATTTGGTGATAATCCACGTCTCTTTTCTTTGGCCCATCTATCGTGTTCTCTGAATTCGCATACTGTAATAGACTAAACTGGGTTCTGTGATCTTCTTTTCTTCAAAGCCATTTTTCTTCTTAAGTCGATTTTTATAATCAATTCCTTTATCAAGACCGGTTTTTGATTTTATCTGATCGATCTGAGTCGGTACATTCATTCATTCAATATCAATTTTTGTTTCTTGTTTATATCATTCGTTAAAGTTGATGATGATATGGAGATTCGGTGTCTTAAGGATTTATTAAATACAGATTAGGATGGTGATGAACTCAATTAAAGCACTGTTTGATCTTGAAATTGATCTGAGAAGATTATTTAGTGTTTGTCGATAGTCAACGCTAAAAGTCAAAATTGAAATTAAAGTTTTTCTTTAAGCGATGTTCTCACTGTTCTCAATGGGTATGGAAATTAGAACTTAACTGGATTGTTTTGAGGACATGTTCGTAATTTCTGGTCTCGTAATTGTATCTTGAATCACCAATTGGAATTGCTTCTATATTTGGAATGCTTGAATTAAGGGATTGTCTTTGATTTGCACCGAAATCGATTGACTCGGAACGAACCATCCTGGATTCGGAGTTACTATTGATTCACGATCGGATCTATGATTGACTGATTTGTAGCGAAAGGTCTAGGTATTGGGAATTGAAATCGGGCTCAGACTTATTCTTCTCCCACGATTGATCGACTGAGAACTTGTGATTGGATGTGGTTTTGATTCGCGTCGTGTTTGTGATGGATTGATTAGGAACGAAAGAAGGGATGACAGTAAGCGAACCTGGGAATGGAGACTCGCCTTGGGGTATAATCAACGGAATTGGAACGAACCTCGATCTGACATTGGGTTCGTGTTTGAAATTGGTTCGCTTTGGGTGAGTTTCTTGGTGTTCAGAACTTAGGGCTCGGTATGAAGGCTTATGCTCGAAACGAACGTGAAACAATCTTGAGTTCGGTTGGTAGCACTTGGAACGAAAGGGGGGAGATTCGCGTTAGCAGCTATTGGAACGAACCTCGATCTTGAATCCGCGTGTTTAAGCTGGGTTCGGTTGTTAATGGTTGGAGCGATCGAAGGATGAACCGAAAGCGAAAGTAGTTTCGCCTGATAATGCTTGATTTGGAACGAACCGAACGTTCGGTTCGCGTGAATAGACGGTGATCTTGAAACGAACCTTGGTTCGGTTGCTGATACTTGAAACGAAAGTATGATCTGTAGCATTTGTTCCAGTCGAGCATTTCTCAGCCATATGTATTGGGGAAGAAGACTTAATGTTTCATTTTTGGTCCCTGAAACTTCAGCGAATTGGCTCTTTTTGTCCCTGTTGTTTTCACAGTTTGGTATTTTTGGACCATTTCCAGTTTTTGTTACAAATGAAGGGGTGTATTGATGCAAAAATTTCATTCCAGCCCCTGTCTTTCAGAAAGTGACAGTTTCGGCCCAATTTTCAGAAAAGTTTACTACATTGAGGGCCGGTGAACAGTTTTGGATTCTATAACGCTCATATTTTTTTTGTGAACAGAAAAATAATGATTCCATCAAGTCTTGGCGGTTCGGAAAGTCGTTTTTTTTTTAACGTCAAGTTTTCACGATTTTTCCGGATTTTTTTTTCTTTTTGTCACGGGGGAGCATAGTAAATTTTTATCCATTCAAGATCATTCTCATGACCATTTGAAGGCTTTATAATCATGTTTTTGATTATAAATCGGGGGAGAATTTGGTATGGCCATTCGAAATTGGATTTGTGACTTTTCAAAGTTGAAGATTTTTGATAAAGCTTGTGGGAGAATTATGAAGGTAGCTTTTTGAATGAAGTTCTTTATCGAGCTCTACTAAGGTTTTTACAGAGAAGTATCCTTTACAGCAAGAGTTCTTCATCGAGCTCAGCTAAGGAATTGTTATATCTCCGACTTCTTGTATTTTCTCGATCAAGTGGCGTTACGAATCTTAAAGTTTGGATTGTTACATGATATTTTTTGATGGCTTATATCATTAGCTTATTTGAAGATCGTTGTGACTTGGAGGGGGAGCTCTTCAAAGACAAGAAGTGATTCAGTTTCTTTGTTCTGAGATGGGTTTTATGGCGGGTTTGGTTTTCATGAAGATTCTTTGGGATTACATTCGAAAATGAAGTTTAAAGACATTACTTCAGTGCTTGATTTATATATCCTAGAGCCCGTGTTTGAAGACTATTGAAGAATCAAGATTCGTGGATTGCTTCATATATTCCTCGTTGCAGATCTTTTTATTTGCTAGATGCTTGTTTTGGAAGTTAAAGCATTGTCATCCATTCCATACTTTGAGGGGGAGATTGTAGGGTTTCAAAGCACTCCATGGATGATGGCAATGGGCCCCTTTGATGAATTCTAGGTTAAAAGCCCAAGACTTGTCTTTTCCCTATAAATAGTCATGTATTATTCATTATTAGGGTTAAGAGTGTGGCAAAATGTAGCCGCCACGTTGTGAGGTTTCTTGTAGAGTTAGATTATTATTTCTTAAGTGTAATTTGTTCCTCACATTTCAATAAATCGAGTGATCATTCGACATAATCTTCATTATTGTGTTTGTTCTTATTTTCCGCATCTTGTTCATCAAATCACAATTAGGGTTTTAATCCCTCCAAGTCACTTAAAAATCAACTCCAACCTACTTGTTCAACAGACTACCCTGGTCTCACAAGTACTTTGTTCACATTCGTTCTTATATCAAGAATTGAATTGACGAATCAAAGCGAAAACACCCTTATTTTTATCTTAATAAAAGAAGCCTTTCAACATTTATTAATAAATGTTTGATCGTAATTCAACGGGATTCCACACTAAAACTTTAAGGTCTCTCTTGATCTTGAAGGAAGAGATTTGTGCCCGGGATCATCAGTTTCGTGTCATAATTGACATCACAGATTATTCCAAAAAGAGTTGCTTTATTTCCTTATCTTTTACACTCCTTGCACGAAAATCCTAGATTTTCAAAAATTCCGTTACTAATTATTTTACAGGCTGGATAATTAATGGATGGTTCAAAATGAAGTTGTGGTTACCAATAATCCACGTGTGCGTTTTATTCAAAAGACAGCAGGATAAAAAGAGGAAGAGACAAAAGATGCTGACGCGACGGAAGTTCAAAGGATAGAAATTCAAACGACGGTAAAAAAAGGCGGGCGCGTGAATTTGAAGAGGCCGCGCTTTTTCTGACACTATTGGACGCGTGTACAATACTGAAGCGTCATACATCAGGCATTAATGGCGCGTGTGGAAATGGAAACGGTTCATCTCTCAAAACCGGCGCTTATTGGGCGGCGTAATCCTAGGAATCTGACACTCTCTCTCCTACGTGATCATCGCACGTCCCAACTGTCACCAATCAGTCACTCAAATACCCTTCCATATTCCCATAAAAGATTTGAATCGATCTTTCTCTCTCCTATCACCTACTATAAAAACCCATCCAGACCACCTTTTACCTCTTTACTGCCCCATAATTTCCAAAGCAAAAATACTTCCAAACTCTCTCCCGGTTATCTTCTTCTCCACACCTGCAACAATCGTTGAATCCTCTTCCGTCCATGCTACTTCTCAGATTCTCCCCATCAGACCTCAACAATGCCTTGTCATTGATCTGAACCCACTAGCCTATGATCCTTACATGTCGCCGATTATTGAATGCCTCAAGTACTCCCAACTTGCTCCGGCATTGTCCAAGATTGAAACGGTGCCAATGGTGGCTCTTTCTCAGGTCTATGCGACGGCCTACTACGACAAGGGCGTCGACAGGATCTTTTTCGAAGTGGCGGAACACAAGACGTCGATTTCTCGTTCCCGCTTCTGCTCTATCCTTGGGTTTGCTGCTGACCCATCACGTGTTCACCCGGAGACAATTCCGGTTGGTATGCTCTACAGCATGTTCTACAACATGGGCTACACGGAAGTTCTCACCTCCGTTGCCAGATTCAAGAAGTCATGCCTACTGCCCCAATGGAATGGGTTATTCACAGTTCTCTTCAAGGGACTGTCAGAACGAAGCTCAGGATCAGACGGGGCCAGTCGTCTTTTCCTGTCAATCATGTATGGGGTCTACAACGGGCTCAATCTGGACTACGGGTTTGTCCTCTGGCAGCAGCTGATTCAGAGCCTTTCTTCCACTTCTCGACACTCTGAAGTGTCGCTGGCCCGGTTCTGGATCTTGATCACAAGATGGGCCATGGACAGGTTTGACGTCCAAACTGCTGACGGTGCACCGATGTCTTCGGTTGGTTCGTTCCACACCACCAAGATCATCGTATCTGCTGCATCGAAATTCTCCTTCATTGGCTCTATCCCGGAGTCGATGTATGGTAGTGTGCCATCAGAGAGCAGTTTCATCAAGACAATCAAGGAGTTAGGGCCATCTGGTCCGAGGGAACTGACACCGGACATGCTGCGATCAATTCATGATGCTGACAAACCGGTGGCAAGGGGTAAGAAGGCAGACAAGGGGAAGAAACCATCAAAAGCCCCAAAACCCACTCCCAAGAAACGCAAACAACCGAAGGCTGCTTCCTCTCCAAAACCGAAAAGGAGGAAGACCCAACCGAAACGGACGCTCGTCCTTTCGTCATCCTCCAGTGAATCCGAAGGTAGGAGTTCGGACTCTGAGGGGTCACAAGGAGACGAATCTCCACAAAGAGGCAACACACCCCCTCGGTCCCCAACCCCGGAGATGGAACTTCACCAATCTCCAGTTCCTTCCCCTCCACCCACAATTCCTATTTCCATTCCCACCATAACCCCTACCATCCCACCAACCTCATTCCCTATACCTCCACCCATATTCACCACCTCAACCGAAACACCACCTGTAACCGAAACCCCTCCAGTAACCGAACCTCCACAAACCGAAACCCATACACAACCACCACCCGAAACTAACCCCCCACCTACTCAAACTGAACCAACCAAACCTATAACACCCCCATCTTCACCACCACCTCAATCTCCAGAAGACGCCTCCGATGGCGATGCTCAATATCTTGGTGGTGACCACCTGAACTTTGATTCGGTCTACTATAGTCCGTTTCAAGTTCAAAGTGATGAGGAGGATGATGCTCCTGTAACCAAGAAGCATCTCCGCGAGCTGAACGAGAAGGTTGATCAACTTCTCGCCTCCTCTTCCAATCAGCAGTCATCCTTATCTGAAGCTGCCCTTCAGAGGATAGTTGATGCCTTCTCTAGGGCTCAACATGACTCAGTGGCCTCTGCTACTGCTGCAATAGACGCCTCCACCCGAGCTTGTGAGGCTGCGACCGAAAAAGTCGATAAACTATTCCATGACGCTACAATCCTGCTGCAGTCTATGCAGGAAAGCGCCAACGCCACCAAAACAACACTGGAACCACTTGTTAATCAATTGGCCCAGTTTGTGAAGACGGAGTTATCCTCGTTCGCTACCCTCAGACAAACCCTTAGCGACGACAACTCGGCACTCCGTGCCTCCATTGAAGCCCGCTTGGCAAAGCTACAAGAGGATCTTGCGGCTGAAAATAAACTCATGGACGTCCTGGCGAGTAAGACTACTGCCCTCAAGGTCAAGAGCACCAAACTTTCCAACTACGAACAACAATTGGAGGCTCTTCGATCCGAAAGGGAAATAATCAAGACGTGTGTTTCGGATGTCCACGCTGCTCTGTCAAACATCCTGGAAGCACACGACCCCATTCTGAACCACTCGGTGAGGCGTACCCTCGCTGAGAAACTCTCTCCGGCCATGGCTCTCTTGAGTAAAATTGAAGGCCTACCCAGTTTCGTGTCCATTCCGAAACAAGGGGGAGATGAGAAGAAAGGATCGAAACCACCTCCTTCCTCGAATGCAACTCACACAACCGAACCAACCCCAACTGGTCATGCCTCGGGTTCGGATGTGAAGGACAAGGGCAAAAACATTGCAGAGGGAGGAGATGAAGATGAAGATGAAGATGAAGACAAGGAGACTATTGCGGACATGTTAAAGAGGAAAAACAGTCGCAATACTGATGACGATGTCAGTCGTGTGGCACGTGAAGCTGAAGAAGCCGAACGTAAACAAAAAGAAGCCAACGATCTCCTTGAGAGCCGAAAGCTGCTCTTCCCTGCCTGGACCAGGGATCGACTGATAAAGGAGGCCATAGAGACTCCAAGCATACTATGGCTCGAGCCGGTGATATCATTCGACTGCATCAACTCGGTCGATTCGCAATTTGATATGCCGCTGACTCGAAAGGCGTTCATCTTCCACGCCTTCTCCAACATTTTCGAAGTCCCGCATCCGAACGATGAGCTTGACAGGGAGCTCATTGACTTT